>NC_137891.1:107463511-108055722 GCF_963455335.1 Martes martes | reverse complement strand
AGATAAGTAAATTCTTGATTAAAATCCAAGCTCTAAGTTGCTAAGTAGCCAATCACAGACAAAATTCAACTTCTCTGACCTTAATTTTCTCCATATGTAAAATGGGAATATTATCCTCACTTCAGTGCTTCTTAGAAAATAAAAAAAAAAAATAGTGTATATGAAATTCTTGCTCCACAGAATATTTGTAATAAATTATTAATTTTGTATCCCTTTTTAAACTATTTCATTAATATCTTTTGAATCACCAGCTGAACTGTTAAATATGTAGGTATACATGTAGTGTCTTCTACTTCCATTGCATAATCCTTATTTGTGAAATAAATGGCAACGGTGTTAATAACAATCACTGTATAATAACAATAACAGCTGTCTCCGATACTCTTCGTTTTGTAACAAACACCCCAAAACTTAGAGGCTTAAAATAAAACGTTCATTGAGAACTATTTCCAGAATGGCAGTGTGAGATCAGCAAAACTTCTCCTGGATAAAACAAACATAATTAGGGAAAATTATATTTTAAAAATCATTTAAAATTTCTAGAAATTGTCCTTAGGACAAACAGCAAATGACGAAGCATTCACTCAAGAAAATGTGCTAAATTGTTGAAAAAACAACATGAGTCTGTGGCATTTGAGCCACAACTGGCACCCTACTTTCTTCTTCCAAGCTCAGAATGAGAGATGCTCCACTCTAGGTGGGTGAGACCAAGAACAAAGAATCACAGTATTTCTCTAGGAGGACCAGGAGAACAGCATTTCTCACCTCCTTATCCCCACCTCAGCTCTTTGTTGCAGAATCAAGAGGCTGAGAACTTGCATTTGATTCTTCTTGTTGACAAGATTCATTGAGACTGCAAAGACCAAATAAAAACATAAATCTAGGATTTTGAAGAGAACATAGACAGCAACCTCTTCAACATTGGCCACAGCAACTTCTTTCAAGATATGTCTCCAAAGGCAAAGGAAACAAAAGTGAAAATGAACTTTTGGGACTTCATCAAGATCAAAGACTTCTGCACAGCCAAGGAAACAGTCAACAAAACAAAGGGGCAACTCATGGAATGGGAGAAGATATTCGCAAATGACACTACAAAGTGCTGATATCCAAGATCTATAAAGAACTCCTCAAACTCAACAAACACCAAACAAATAATCCATCAGAAAATGGGCAGAAGACATGAACAGACACTTCTCCAGAGAAGACCTACAAATGTCTAACAGACACATGAAAAAATGTTCATCATTATTAGCCATCAGGGTGATTCAAATCAAAATTCATTGAGATACCACCTTACACCAGTTAGAATGGCCAAAATCAACAAGACAGTAAACAACATGTGTTGGAGAAAATGTGGAGAAAGGGAAACTCTCTTCCACTGTTGGTGGGAATGCAAGTTGGTGCAGCCACTTTGGAAAACAGTGGGGAGATTCCTTAGGAAATTAAAAATAGAGCTTCTTTGTGACCCTGCAATTGCACTGTTGGGTATTTACCCCAAAGATACAGATGTAGCGGAAAAGAAGGGCCACCTGTACCCCAATGTTCATAGCAGCAATGGGCACAGTCGCCAAACTGTGGAAAGAACCAAGATGTTCTTCGATGGACGAATGGATAAAGAAGATAGGGTCCATATATACAATGGAGTATTATACTTCCATCAGAAAGGATGAATATCCAACTTTTGTATCAACATGGACAGGACTGGAAGAGATTATGCTGAGTGAAATAAGTCAAGCAGAGAAAGTCAATTATCATATGGTTTCACATACTTTTGGAGCATAAGGAATAACAAAGAGGACATTGGGAGATGGAGAGGAGAAGTGAGTTGGGGGAAATTGGAGGGAGAGACAAACCAGGAAAGACTGTAGACTCTGAAAAAACAAACTGAGGGTTTTGGAGGTAGGGGTGTGGGGAGTTGGGTGAGCCTGGTGGTGGGTGTTATGGAGGGCATGTATTGCATGGAGCACTGGTTGTGGTGCATTAACAATGAATTCTGGAAAACTGAAAAGAAATAAAATAAAATAAAATGGAAAAAATTAATAAGATAAAAAAAAGAACAAATATTGTGAAAATGTCTATGCTACCTAAAGCAATCTACACATTCAATCCATTTTTTTCAAAGAAATGGAACAAATAATCCTAAAATTTATATGGAACCAGAAAAGACCTCGAATAGCCAGAGGAATGTTGAAAAAGAAAGCCAAAGTTGGTGGCATCACAATTCAAGACTTCAAGCTCAATTACAAAGCTGTCATCATTAAGACAGTATGGTGCTGGCACAAAAACAGACACATAGATCAATGGAACAGAATAGAGAGTCCAGAAATAAACCCTCAACTCTATGGTCAACTAGTCTTCGACAAAGCAGGAAAGAATCTCCTATGGAAAAAAGACAGTCTCTTCAAAAAATGGTGTTGGGAAAATTGGACAGCCACATGCAGAAAAATGAAACTGGACCATTTCTTTACACCACACACACAAAAATAGACTCAAAATGGATGAAGGACCTCAATGTGAGAAAGGAATCCATCAAAATCCTTGAGGAGAACACAGGCAGCAACCACTTCGACCTCAGCTGCAGCAACTTCTTCCTAGAAACACCGCCAAAGCAAGGGAAGCAAGGACAAAAATGAACTATTGGGACTTCATCAAGATCAAAAGCTTTGCACAGCAAAGGAAACAGTTAACAAAACCAAAAGACAACTGACAGAATGGGAGAAGATATTTGAAAACGATATATCAGACAAAGGGCTAGTATCCAAAATCTATAAAGAACTTATCAAACTCAACATCCAAAGAACAAATAATCCAATCAAGAAATGGACAGAGGCCATGAACAGACATTTCTGCAAAGAAGACATCCAGATGGCCAACAGACACATGAAAAAGCGTTCCACATCACTCAGCATCAGGGAAATACAAATCAAAACCACAATGAGATACCACCTCACACCAGTCAGAATGGCTAAAATTAACAAGTCAGGAAATGACAGATGCTGGCAAGGATGCAGAGAAAGGGGAACCCTCCTACACTGTTGGTGGGAATGCAAGCTGGTGCAACCACTCTGGAAAACAGCATGGAGGTTCCTCAAAAAGTTGAAAATAGAGTTACCCTACGACCCAGCAATCACACTACTGGGTATTTACCTTAAAGGTACAAATGTAGGGGCGCCTGGGTAGCTCAGTGTGTTAAGCCACTCCCTTTGTCTCAGTTCATGATCCCAGGGTCCTGGAATCGAGCCCCACATTGGGCTCTCTGCTCAGCAGGAAGCCTGCTTCACCCTCTCTCTCTGCCTGCCTCTCTGCCTACTTGTGATCTCTGTTTGTCAAATAAATAAATAAAATCTTTAAAAAAGAAAAAAAAAAGGTACGAATGTAGTGATCAGAAGGGGCACATGCACCTGAATGTTTATAGCAGCAATGTCCACAATAGCCAAACTATGGAAAGAACCTAGATGTCCATCAACAGATTACTGGATAAAGAAGATGCGGTATATATATACAATGGAATACTATGCAGTCATCAAAAGAAATGAATCTTGCCTTTTTCAATGACATGGATGGAACTAGAGGGTATTATGCTGAGTGAAATAAGTCAATCAGAGGAAGACAATTATCATATGATCTCCCTGATATGAAGAATTTGAGAGGCAATGTGGAGGGTTTGGGGGGTAGGGAAGGAAAAAATGAAACAGGATGGGATCAGGAGGGAGACAAACCATAAGTGACTCTTAATCTCACAAAACAAACTGAGGGTTGCTGGGGGAAAAGGGGTAGGGAGAGGGTGGCTGGATTATGGACATTGGGGAGGGTATGTGCTATGGTGAGTGCTGTGAAGTGTGTAATCCTGGTGATTCACAGACCTGTACTCTTGGGGCTAATAATACATTATATGTTAATAAAAAAATAAAAAATTGAAAAAAAAAGATTTTAATAAATATTTCACAGCAAAAAATAAAATAAAATAAAATAAAAAGTATAGGACAGGGGCGCCTGGGTGGCTCAGTGGGTTAAGCCTCTGCCTTCGGCTCAGGTCATGATCCCAGGGTCCTAGGATCAAGCCTCACATCGGGCTCTCTGCTCAGCAGGGAGCCTGCTTCCCCCTCTCTCTCTGCCTGCCTCTCTGCCTACTTGTGATCTCTGTCTGTCAAATAAATAAATAAAATCTTTAAAATAAAATAAAATAAATAAATAAATACAATGTCTTTAAAAAAAAGTATAGGACAGGAAATAACATCAATGATATTGTAATAATGTAATATCACAGATGGCAACTACACTTATGGTGAGCATTTTATAATGTATATAATTCTCTAATCACTATGGCTGCACACCTAAAACTACTATAATATTGTGTGTCAACTACATTTCAATAAAAAAAATGCATCTCCAAAACAAGAAGGAAAACCATAAATCTATATTGGTGCTAAAAAAAAAAAAAGGTGCTATGTATTGCATGGAGCACTGGGTGTGGTACATAAACAATGAATCTTGGAACACTGAAAAAAAATAAAATAAAAATTTTAAGAAAGGTGCTAAAAATTGGTAATAATTTTTCTAACATCTGAAAATATTTTCTTTATATATAGAGGGAGACAGCACATGAGCAGGGTGGGATGGGGAGAAGATCTCAAGCAGACTCCATGCTGTGGGTGGAGCCCAGTGAGGGCCTTGATCTCAAAACCTTGAGATCATGACCCTGAGATCATCACCTGAGCCCAAATCAAGAGTTGGATGCTGAAACAACTGAGCCTCCCAGGGACCCCTAACGTATGGAAATCTTCAAGCACATACAATTGTATTAAGATAGAAAACAGAATGGAGGGGACGGCAATGGCAACTGTGCCCAGGAGAAAGCTGAAGGACAAGTAAGGGTCGTTTTTTCTATCAGAATCCCAATTCACAGATTGAAGGGCACAGGAGCAGAGAGCAGAAATGAGCTAAGGCAGGTAGCTCTTCCACCAAAGTAGTCTTGGAAGACTTACCACAAATTGGCTAGGCCAGTTCCAGTTGAACCAGTGCTCTCCTGTAAGTAAAGGGCAGAGGGCTATAGAGACCCAAGTTAGAGACCCACTTAGAGACCCAAGAACTGAGATAACACCTCACTTAGGAAGTGGAGAGAAACAGCAAAGATGTAAAAATGATATAAAGAGGTGATACCTGAATATCCTGAATTACTCCAACTGCAGTTCTCTTTAATTTGGCTGTTGAAAACCTTGCCTCCTTACCTGTTTCCAGCCCCAACAACCCATATTCTTTTCCGCTTCCAAGATCTTATCACTTATCAGAACCCCGAGTAAGCCCTCCCATTAAAGGAAAATGCCCATTGAGTGTATAGACCAAACCAACAAACTATTTTACTACCAAAAAAGAAGGATTTGAAAAAAATCTGGAGATAAAAGAAAAATTTAAAGATAAATCAACTGAAAAACTAATCTTGAAAGTAGCAGATGATGCAAGGTAAAAAAATATATATATATAATATATAAACATCTTCAGAAAAATTTGAGGATACAACACTCACAAAAAAAAGTGGCGTTGATGGAATATAGGCAAGTTGAGGGAAAAAAGACAATGTAGGGATTAAAAACATAATTGAAAAACTTAAAATGAACTTAATAGAACTGCTAAATTATAAAAGGACATGCTGATGACTAAATTAAAATAATAGAGTAATAATACAGTGAAGGAACTCTCCCAGAATATTGAGCAACCACTGAAATGGAAAGCATGGGGGAGAAAAAAGAGATTCAGGTCACCTTCTATGTAATAAGAATTTCATAAAGAGAATAAAGACAAGAGAAGAAAAGACTTAATCACACAAATTATCAAAGAAAAAGTGCCCAGATTTGGAAACTTGTTTTTTCAGATGGACAGAGTTGGAGAAATGAAAAGACTCATACCAAAACATATTGTTGCAAAAATTGAAAACTCTAAGCAAAAAATTACCTACTATATTAGTAGCTCAGATGGCCACAACAAAATACCACATATCAAGTTGCTTAAACAAAAGGGAGCTGTTTATTTGTAGTTCGGGAGTCTAGAAATTCAAGATCAAGGTGGCATCAGGGCTGATTTCTGGTGAAGTTTCTCTTCCTGTCTGTGGACACCACCTCCTCTCTGTGTCCTCACGTGGCCTTTCCTCAAGTGCGCAAGAAGGAGAGATCTCTGGTGTCTCTCCCTCTTCTAACAAAGGCTACAGTCGAAGAGGATTAGGGCTCCGACTTTCTGACCTAATTTTACCTTAGTTATCTCCCTAAAGTTCCTATTTCCTAATATAGTCCCATTAAGGATTAGAGATTCAACATAAAAATGTTAGAGGGACACAAATCTGTTCACAACACCCACAAGAGAACCGGAACTGTCATTGGTCATAAGCAAGACTACATGGAACAGTGTTTCCCAAGTTCCAATAAAGCAAGTATTTCTGCAGTTCTAAAGGAAAAATAATTTTTAACACAGAATATAAATCAAATGTGAAAAAGAGTCATTGAAAATTTTTAGACAAAAAATTTATCTCTTAAGCACTCTTTTTGGGAAAAAAAATACTTAAGGATGTACTTTACCAAAAGGAGAGCTATACTAAAGAAAAAGCAGGATGTGTACTACAAGAAACAGTATAATTAACTAAGAATGTGAGGAAAAGAAATTCCAGAAACCATTCTGAATCCAGCTTAGAAATTAGTTTAAATTGTAGCAGAAAGTCAGAAAGCCCTCAGAAGAATAACTTAGAGAAAAAAACGTAGATTTGAATAATAAATTACATGTTCGATTAAGAATCTGGAAGTATCTTTATGATAAGACAAAGGTATATGTTTTATTTAATATATGAAATAAATCCTGTCAGCTAATATAATATGAAATAAAAAATGCTGGGGAACATGACAGCTGGTAAATAACTATTATTCAAAAGAATAAACCCAAATACAGATTTTGAATAAAAATTTCAATAAATAATGGGGCGTGAGACAAGATAATCCATAGGAAACTACTTGTTGGAATATCTTCTTGACTAGAAAAAATGGTTATAAGGTTATGTTTTCTTCTTTATGAACACAATCACATTATTGGCTCCTCAATGGATAATTATTTATGTGGTAATAATATTGGATGTCTGTTTATTGCTTCTCAACTTTTAGAATGAACCTATGAATAAGTGTAAACATTTCAGGTGCAATGGCAGAATAAAATATAAATGTAAGTATTATAAATACCTATTAATCCATACCTTAACAAAGATTATGTCTGTATCCTTCTGGAAGAAGACGTCAGGAATTTCCTGGAATAGATCAGTTTCAGCCCTCATAAACCAACTTTCTAAATACAAAAATTCTGTGTCCTTCTGAGAAAATGGAAAATATTTCAGGAAATCTGATCGGGTGAAAAATTAATAAAATTAGCTCCAATTGCAAGCTACAGTTACACTAAAAACTCACTCAGTCTTTAATCTCCCACATAAAATTTTGCTATGCCATGTTTTATAGCATAGAGAGATGATTCCTCAATCATTCTTTTTTTTTTTTAAAGATTTTACTTATTTGTCAGAGAGAGAGAGAGAGAGTGTGTGTGCATGCACACAAGCAGGCAGAGTGGCAGGCAGAGGCAGAGAGAGAAGCAGGCTCCCTGCTGAGCAAGGCCCCCCCCCTCTTCCCCCCACCCCCAACCCATGTGGGACTTGATCCCAGGACCCTGGGATCATGACCTGAGCCCAAGGCAGCTGCTTAACCGACTGAGCCACCCAGGTGTCCCTGCTTCTTCAATCATTCTTATCATTAATTCTATCCCTGTAGCTTTAAGGTCATGCCTCCCGATAATTTCCTGTATATGATTCCTCCTGAGAGTCATTTGCTTTCCAAGATGTTACCTTGTTTCTCTTAGGTTAGGCCACACTTGGCTCTAGGCATTCTTTCTGGTTTATTAATGACTACCATCTCCTTTTTTTGAAATGACATCTTTGGGATCTATTTGATTTGGGTCCTTCTTCTTTTCTCTTTCATTTTTTTGTAACCTAGTCACTCCCAAACCTCTAACCTGGTCACTAAAAATTTAACCCTTTTAGAAAATAAGGTACTTCTTTATTATTACTTTCTTTTTCATTTGCCCACTTCCTTCCTTGCTCTAATTTCAAAATTTATTCTCCCCCCCCCCCCCAAAGCAACCGAGTTTGCCCCGGAAAATCTAAGCAAACTTGATTCCTTGAGACACTGTCCAAATTACAGCCTGCTTATATTCCTCCTTAATCTACCAGGGATTATAATAATTGCCTTGACTTAATTCTATCCCTGAGTTCAAAATATATCTCTTTGGTCCCCCTTTTCTGATACTGTTAAATCCCTTTGTGTTTGAACCCAAATGCTACAGACTGAATTCTCTCTCTCCAAAATTTACATGTTGAAGCCCTAAGCCTCAATGTGACTGTTTTGGAGTAAGGAAGTAATTAAGGTTAAATGAATTCATAGGGTAAGGCCCTGATCTAATGGGATAAGTGTCCTTATAAGAAGAGACATTAAAAAAAAAAAAAAGAAAAAAGGAAGAGACATCAGAGAGTTCTCTCTCTCTCTCTCTCTCTCTCTCTCTACTATTAGAGGACACAGAAATAAGGTGACCTGCCAATAATCCAGAAAGAGGGCGATCACCAGAATTGAGTCGGCTGTACCTTGATCTTGGACTTCTAAACTCCTGAACTGTGAGAAAATTAATTTCTGCCGTTTAAGCCAGCCAGTACATGTTATTTTGTTATGGCAGCCCAAACTGACTGAAACATTAAACTCTGGGTCCCTGACATACAAAACATAAGTAGAGCATACGAAATTAAAATCCAACCCACAGCCAGCATGAGCCCACCACTGACGAGTTTAAGAACCTCAGAAAAAGACCTTAAGGGGTTAACCCTTCCACAAGAAGCTTCCTTTCTTGACCCTGAATAAAGTTCCAAACAGAATAAAGAAGAACAGAATTTGGGCTCTCAACCCAAGTGCCAACTACCTCTGCCTGACCCTCCACATTTCAATCAGAATCTCATACACTAGGCCTCTGAGGACCATGTGAATCTTATCTGTCTTTATATTATAAGTTTTGGTCTGAAGTTCTAGATAAGAACCAAATAAAGACGGTAAAATTGATTCCATCCACCCGTGCCAAAAAGACATAAAAACCCTGTATAATGATAGAATTCCTGATGTTCAAACGCCTGTCTCAGCTGGCCTTGCCATGGGAGCTGTAGCGTGCTGTGCCCACGGTGTCATTTTTGCTACAGTAGAATGAATGGACTTACTGAGATCCAGAGGGCCTTGGCTTATTGAAAACAGCTATTGTCCGACAGATTCCAGTTACCACAGTAGCTCTGAGAGGCTGGATAACTTTCTGTGGCCTTTGTCCACCAAATCTTGTGCCAAGTCAAACTGTCTAAGAACTACATAATATGTTTTCAATGTACTAGATAATCAATTCCTCTCTATTCCGATAATGACTTCTAAAGAAATAATTATAGATTTTTATAATAAAGAAAACTAGCTAACAACTCAAATGTCTGACAAAAATCTGAAGAGTATATATACTATTATGTTAATAATTGTTACCGTATAGTGTATTTTTCTGTTTGTCCTAAATTTGCTAAACTTTATGTAGTAAAAACTTATTACTGAACCTGTGCTTTTTGAATAAAGAATATAAGATGCCTAGAAAAGAAATCATTAAAATTTTAGTGCTTTTTTTTTTTTTTTTGGTCACATAACTCTTGCAGCCAAAACGGAGTTCAAACACTCTGCTTCCAATGGTTCTGACAAAAAGCTTGAAAAGCTCTTTCCTTGGCCTTAGGGAAACAATGGGCTGTCTGTGTCTGCCCAGATGTATGGTTACAATTACAATGTCATCTTCTTTTAAAAAGAATGGCTACTTAACCCAGATGAAAGGCCATTCACAAGCATGCCCTAAATAAAAGGACACAACTGTTTTGAAGCTGTTTTGGCTATCGATGCTAAATTGTATTCTGTCATGTTTCAGGCTCAGAAGTATGTGAGAAAAAGATTATGTGGAACCTTTCCGCCCCCTCTCCCAAAAAAAAGAAATGAAGGTTTAACAAAATTTATAATTTTTAAAATTTATTGAGTCACTTGTCAATTATTTATTTAAGACTGGGGAAGGAAAGATGACAATGGTCTACACATGTCCTCAAGTAACCTTCAACCTAATGAGAAGTACCAATATGCATATAAACAATTGTACCTCAGGTGCTAGAATATATTATGAAAATAGATACCAAGTACCATGGGAAGAGAAGTGAGAGAGTGACAAATTGTAAAAGTAGGACGAACTGTGTATGGCTTTTCCTGTCTTTGATGAGGGAGCAGGAGGCTGGCTGAGGACAAAGCGAAAGCTGGCACCTTGCACCCCCTCTCCATCCGCTCCCCTCGGTGATGTGTGTGGCATTCCTCAGGCACCCGTGACCAACATAGATGAGAAACAAATAGTTAACTTGCAGAGATCACAATCCTGCAAGACAGGAGTCTCCCAACTATCTTGATGTTAATGGCTTGCTGAAAGACAACATTAATGAAGCTGGGAGACCTCCGGTATCCCGAGCCAGCACCTTGGAGGCCTCCTTTAGCATATGAAAACTCCGTTCAAACCTCCGTTTCCCTCGCCTTACCCCAACCTTGTAGACCTCCTTTAGCATATGAAAGCTCCGTTGAAACCTCCCTTTCCCTCATCTTCCCCCAACCACAGGGTACATAACCTGCCATCCCTCACAACCCGGGGCAGCAGCAGCTCTTCCTGCCCCCGGGTCCTGTCCCCGTGCTTTAATAAACCACCATTTTGCACCAAAGATGTCTCAAGGATTCTTTCTTGGTCATCGGCTCCGGACCTCAGCCCACCGAACCTCACCTAGGTTCTAGAACTTCATCATCTTTGTTTGTGTCATTGGATGGTAATGCAGTGGGCAGAGAGCAGGCTCCCTGCACTCCCAGCACAATTCTGGTCAGCATATAGACTACAGTAGGAATAGTGTTCCCTGTAGTTATGCAGCATGGCAGCCTGAGAATAGGAAAACATCATGGCCTTCAGAGGATTACAAAGACCTACAGGTGGTGCCTTTGAATCCACTACTTCCTAGCCCTATCAGCTAGTAATGCTTTTGGTTGCAAAAACCTAAGCTTATGACTTATGAAACAAAAACACCATTATCTCAAATTACAAAAACTGCAGACAGACGTGATTTCTTCTTGAGAAGCCTATTATCAGTGCTCCGATTCTTTTTTGTGGATAGATGATCTACTTTTTCTACCTGAGAGCTAAAGAAGGTAAGGGAGAATCCACGCAGGTAATTTAGAGAGGAGCATGCCAGGTCAAGAGAACTGGCAAGTGCAGAGTGCTCCGGCTTCCGCTCTGCATACAAACTAACCCGGGCCGCTGGATTTCTTCCTTTCAAATGTGCTTTCTACCTTCTCAAATGTGCTTTCTCAGTTCACCTTCCCCGACCCCCATCTAGAAAAGAGTGACCACTCCTCATGCAGCCCCGCCTGTCCTAGCCTCCCTTTACTTTTAATTCCATCCCCTTCACTACATGACATGTATTTATTTTTGTATTTGTCTATTTCCTTCCACCAGAATGTAGCTCCTTTTGATGAAGTTCTAGAACCTAGGTCAGGTTCGGTGGAGTGAGGTTCGGAGCCGATGGCTAAGAAAGAATTCTTAAGACGTCTCTGGTGCAAAAAGGTGGTTTATTAAAGCACGGGGACAGGACCCGTGGGCAGGCAGAGATGCAGCTGCCCCGGGGATGTGAGGAGTGGTTGGTTATATACACAGGAGTTAGGTAGGTGAGGACAAAGGGGGTGTTCAGAAGGGCTATCAGGGTAAAGAAGACTGTCAGGATATTGAAGTCCTTGTTACTATCCAGCCAAGGCCGCTTTCCCTCTAATGAGGCACTGACATAAAGACAATTAGGAGTCTCCTGGTGGAATGTCGCATTCCTGCTATCAAGCGTCCTTGTTAGTGAGATTTAGGTTTAGAAGCAATTTAACTTTATTTATTTATCCTTCTACCTCAGCCTCCTTCAGTTTTTATGGAGGGGAGGATGATGTTAGGGCTTGAGGAACTGAGTTATGTGCCTCTGGAAATTGGGCTATTGATAAGGTAACTTCTTTGTTGTAAATCTCAAGGACATTTGTAAACCAAGGGAGACTCCTGCCTTGCAGGATTGTGATCTCTGCAAGTTAACTATTTGTTTCTCATTTATGGCAGTCAGGGGTGCCTGAGGAATGTCACCTATAGTACCGAGGGGAGGGAAGCGGGTGGAGAGGGGGCGCAAGGTGCCAGCTTTTGCTTTGTCCTCAGCCAGCCTCCTGCTCCCTCATCACTTTGAAGGGCAGGGACTAAGTCTGTTTTCTGCTGTATTCCCTATGCCTAGACTGTTCTTGCGCGTGCAAGATGTTCAATAAATATTTGCTCAATGAATGAATGAGTGGCGAGCTGGGAGCTAGTGTTAAGTGCGGGGGCTCCACACTGCTGTCATTGCGTAGAAGGCATGCATTCTGGTGCAGTTCTGGGGGACCTTGCAAACTCCTGCAGTCTGATTCTCTCCCATAATAAGGGAACTGGATCCAGGAAAAACTGCAGTCCTCAGCACGTACTTTTATCGAGGCCTTTTCAAATTCCTCTGCTTCTGCTCACAGTACTTAACTGTGGGGAATTAATTTCCCAGGATGCAGTGCACCATTGCAAATCTCTCTCCCTGTTGCATTTTGGGAGTTGTAGTCGGTGAATGAATACAAAAATATCAGGACCGTTATTTTAACAATTAGCAATTTCAAAGAAAAGGAATAGCCCCTCAGTTTCTTGGTTTGTAAAACAAACAAACAGATCAAAACTACTGCTATCGCCTGGAACCATGAAGTTGAGAAGAATTTAGTTTCTTTCCATCCTCTTTCAAAAGGGAAGAATTGCTTGATTTCCTGAGACAAAGTGTAAGTATTGATTACATTTCTCAATTCATGGAAATTTCACCTTGGTTCTAAAGAAAAATTCCTAACACTTTCAGTGTTGGTATGTTTTCAGTATTTCATCATTTCTTTTTCAGTACTCACAGGTATGTTTTCTTAAAGATATACTAAGCCATGTTATAATTTGTTAACCAGATGCTTTTTTTAGCCCTAATGTCAGAAATTACCAAGCAGAGGCTTGTAAACATCTGTTAATGATGCTAAAGAAAAAGAGAATCTGCATCTAATACTTAGATTGAATTAGGTTACATTTACATTTTCTTCCAAGTTTATATCCTGTTGACAATAAATACATCTGAAATTGATTCAAAGAAAACATGTTTTACAAATATAAAAACATTGTCTTACATTTCATTCTTCCTTAGAGTTCACAAATTACCTGCACAAACACTTGACAGAAACTGCTAATCGCTCACCTAAATATCAGAATTGTGATCTTTTTTGGGGGAAGACAATGTGTCCAGCTTAAAAACTACATTACTTAGCCCCCCACAGAGTTAGACCTTTTACTTTACTCTTAGTTGGAGAAGCCATACTGGTCATGGCTGAGATTGCCCTTGTATAACAATATGGGGCCTCTGAGCTCTCCCGGACAAGTGAAAACCATTGACTTCTCCTGTGATTCATAGACTAAGAAACTACAATCTTATGCCCTCCCTGGTACACAAGATTACCCATGTGCCTCCGTGACATGACAGACTGGTGGTTGCTGGGTGACTTTAGACTCATCTCATGCATGCTTTTCACGCTTCTGGGCTGACAATTAGAATGCTGAAATTTTAATACCACTCTGAGCTTTGCAGGTACCTTCTGCTCCCAGATCACTAAACCATGTTGAGTTTTTACTAACCTACAACCTCATGAATGTCAGTCTAGGTGTAAAGGGTCAGAGCTCAGCCTCTTTATTGAGATTGGCCAATAAATAAATTCACTTTGCTCCACTTCTAATTTTTTTCTCTTCCTCTAAATTGTTCTCAACTTCCCTCTCTGAGCTTGGGAGCGGTGCCAAAGGTGGTAGAGAAGACAGGGAAAATGATAAGCTTTTTCTTACTCATTCTAAATTTCTTTTTTTATATCAAGATCTGCCTTTTTGGTTCACTGCCATATATTTTATTTGTCCTCCAAATAAGTTAGGGTATAATATATTGGATATTTGGAATAAAAGAAAGAGTCATGAGATTATATAAATTATTGGAAATGAAAAAAACGTATTATAATATCAAAATCCCAACTTATTCCAAGTGTATTGGTCAGAGTTCTTAGGTGTAAGCAACAGAAACCATTTCTAGCTGATTTAAGCAGAAAAGGAACTTATTTAAGAAGCTGAACACCAGGGTTGGGGAAAAGAATTTTGTAGCCAGAATCCCAGGCAAAATCATTCCAACTGAAATAACTTTTGCTGTATAATGAATCATTCCAAAATTTAGTGACAACCATTTGTTTAGCTTACAATTTTGTGGTTCAACAATTTGAATTGAGTTCTCTCATGGATCTGTAATCAGATGCCAATGAACTGGGTAGCTATTTCTGATGTTTGGGCTGGGTATTGGCTGACACAATAGATCTATGTGATTCGCATCAACCAGTAGGGTAGCCCAGGCCCATCTACATAGCTGTTCAACAGGGTTCCAGGGAATGAGAAGTCTGCCATTCTTTCCACCTTACAAAAGACAGATACAATTTTCACCCACATTTACTCTTGTGGTGTATCAGATACCACAAAGCAAACTACAATTTAATATGATGAATTTTAAAAACTGACTTCAATTAATTAGGATTATTTTATCCTCTTAGGGTAGAGATATGCTGTTCAAATTCATAACTGTTAGTGTAATCACTTTTGGCTATAAAAGCTGCAACCAATTTTTGTGTAATAATTCTCATATCCATTTCTCTGATCATTTGTTTTATTTTTTAAAAATGTTTTTAAAGATTTTATTTATTTATTTGAGAGAGAGAGAGAGTGAGAAAGAGAATGAGAGGGGAGAAGGTCAGAGGGAGAAGACTCCCCATGGAGCTGGGAGCCCCACGTGGGACTTGATCCCTGGACTCTGGGATCACAACCTGAGCTGAAGGCAGTTGCTTAACCTGAGCCACCCAGGTGGCCCCTGTTCATTTGTTTTAAATTTTAAAGTACTCTAAAGGGTGGGTACCTGAGTGGCTCAGTTAGTTGAGTGTTGGAGGCCTGGGTCCTGATCTCAGGGCTTTGGGATCAAGCTCCACATGGGGGCCCCTGCTTAAGGCAGAGTCTGCTTATCCCTCTCCTGCTGCTCCTCCCCTCACTCACACATCTGCATGCACATGCTCTCTCCTGCTCTCTCTCTCTCAAATAAACAAACAAATAAATAAAATCTTTAAAAAAATAAAGCACTCTGAGTGGCATTTGAAATAGGTATGGGACAAATGTATAAATTTTTACTTGAAGCTAATGGACAAACCCAAAAATAAATAACTTCTGATTTTATAGAGTCCTTTTTACTCTTATATAAATTTCACTTGATAGTCAAAGTGCTTCTAATTGAATTAATAAAGTATAGTTCGGTAGTTTGCTATGTCTTGGTAATGTATTTTGATATACTCATAAGAAATTGAGAAAACAAAAAATGACTATAATAACGAATCTTTTCCAAGATAGGCAAAATTCTTTTTGTATAAGTTTTAGAATCAAATTGTCAAGGCCTTCTATTTTGGAATTTTTATCAAGACTGCCTTAAATTTATCGGTGGTTTCAGAGAGAATCAGCACATTTATAATATTGTGTGTCCTGCTCCATAAATATGTATAGCTCTCTATTTATTTAGGCCTTTAATTTCTTTCATTAAAGTGTTTTAGCTTTCACTGTAGAGATCTTGCAAAACTTTAGATTAATTCCTATAACACTTTGATAATTTTTAATCCCACTGTAAATTAATATAGCTATGTCAGTTTCTTTGGGCAAGTTTTCTTTTTTTTTTTTTAAGATTTTTATTTATTTATTTGACAGACAGAGATCACAAGTAGGCAGAGAGGCAGGCAGAGAGAGAGGAAGGGAAGCAGGCTTCCTGCTGAGTAGAGAGCCCGATGTGGGGCTCGATCCCAAGACCCTGGGATCATGACCTGAGCTGAAGGCAGAGGCTTTAACCCACTGAACCATCCAGGTTCCCCTGGGCAAGTTTTTATATGGTGTATTATTTCTGTTCTTTCCATTTTCAAAATTTCAAAATCTTCTATAAATAGGTCACAATTAATTTTTAAATCTGATGTATGGTCCTCATGTTTTAACTAAATAACAGTCAAATTGAGGGCCTGCATTATATATAAATAATCAGGTAGTATATACATTATGAATTATATATAATGTACTTATATCTTCCATTTTCCTATGTTCTTTTTGTTTGTTCCACCTCATATGCTTTTCTTGACCTGATACATTTTCCTTTCCTCTTTTCTCCCTCCTGAAGAAGAACCTTAGAACACTGTAGACCTACTTGACTTTTTCCTGACTTTCATGCTATTTTGCTCATATTTCTTTCTACATCCTTATGCTTTCATAAGGGTCTAATCAGCTGTTAAACTGATCTGTATAATGTTTCAATTACATAATTTTTAGGTAGGTCCTCTTCAAGTCTGTTTACTTAAATCCCTTGAAAAAAATCAGGTTTGACTTTTATCTCTATAAACAGAATAAGTGTTTTATCCCAGTGTGTGTCTGATAAATCCAGTATCTGGAGTTCTTTCTGGTCTGTCTATTGCTCCTGCTGATTCTGGCTCACACAAACTTATTTATGCCTTGTAATACTAAATTATTTGATGGTCAATTTTTTTTTTTAAGATTTTATCTGTTTATTTGACAGAGAGAGACAAAGCGAGAGAGGGAACACAAGCAGGGGGAGTGGGAGAGGGGAAAGCAGGCTTCCCGCTGAGCAGGGATCCCGACATGGGACTCGATCCCAGGGTCCCGGGATCACGTTGATGGTCAATTTTATTTGAAAAATATCTTTTAGATGAAGTGTGGCACTTTGCGTGATATTATCTTCTTCAGAAAGGATTTTATCTCCCACTTTCAATTACCTGTGGACTCTTGCAGTATAGGCTCGATGTTCAAGGCATCTCTGAGCTGCCTAGGGAGTCCCCAGAGTAATCTGTACATCCTGCTTCCAGAATTCAGCTCTCTGAGGTGTTTGCTCATAACAGGGATGGGTTATTGCCAGCTTTGGCAGTTGCTGAGCTGAGGCTCAGTTCCCCGCCTTTGGAAATCTGCCCCAAAGCACAGCTTGCCTCTCAGCTGTTTACGGGGTGTTCCCACTCATTCTAGTCCTCTTCACTGAAGTGTGAATTGCCTCATTTCCCTGGGCAAACGCCTCTGGTGTCAATCACTCTAGCTCACCTCTCTGTGGTGTTTACCCTCACTAGTCCAAGATTGGTTATTTTTCACTAACTTGTTGAGTGTTTGACACTATTGGGAAGATATTTTCTGTATTTTGTCTAGCTCTTTTACTTATTTTAGCAAGTGTTAGTCAAATCACCTATAAAGTCACTACTGGAAGCATCTTTTCATTTATATTACTAGTGAATGAAGGTAGGCATCAAATCACAATGGCATTTAAAGGCTTTTTAAAAATTTATTTATTTGTCAGAGAGAGAGAGAGCACAAGCAGGCAAAGTGGCAGGTAGAGGCAGATGGAGAAGCAGACTCCCCGCTGAGCAAGGAGCCCGATGTGGGACATGATCCCAGGACCCTGGGATCACGACCTGAGCCGAAAGCAGCAGCCCAACCAACTGAGCCACCCAGGCTTCCCCTTAACAGCATTTAGATTCCACTGGACATACATTCTAAAATGATCTCACAGATTTATCTAATATTACCAATATTTACAACATGCCAAAATTATATCATTTTCACTAATTTAAAAATATCTTAAAATTAAAGATACTAACATAAGATGGGCAAAGAAAAGCTTTTTTCATATTATTTCAAGAGACAGTTGAGAAAAATTTTGAAAGGTAGTGTCTGTTTTCTAAGTATTTGATTTCACGTAACTTCCGTTAGCATAGTGTAAACTTGTTTAGAACAGAAGTGTGCTCATTTATCTCTAGAACCTTAGTATTTGGTACACTACCTTGTATAGAATAGTCCCTCAATAAATATTTCTTGAATTATTATATTTTCATTTTTTTCCCAAATTTTAAAATTGTGTTGTGTCCAGTGTCAATGAAGAACTGATCAGCAGTGGAAAACAACACTATTTTCATTAACTCTAGTCATTTTCTTTTCTAATCAATACAACAGTTGGTTTCAGTATTCAAATGACATTAAGACCAAGGTTCCATCTGCTTCTTCTGAAATATTGGTTAATTTACTCTAATTTGCATTCCATCTTAAGTAACCTTGAAAGAACTCAGCACAGATTGAACAAATTAAAGGTATTTGTATAATGTGGCTTTTGCCATTTTATGGCATTTTAAAGTTTGAAATTTCTTCTGAATAATATTTACAAAGGCAAATAGATACCTGAATTTTAAATAGAATATTAAAATTTTCTCTAGTGTATTTTATGGCATATTAGGGAATATTTTTAATTTCCATCAAATATTTTGTGAAAAATAAACTATAGACTATTTTGTGTATGTTATTCCCATGTATCTGAAGTCATGTCACAAGTTCACTGTTCCCCATGAATTCACGTCCATAGATGTGACATTAAAGAGTCAAGACTAGATATTGCAGTGGGGTGGAAGGATGTTTACGAACTCTGCTGTGAGAGTGATTGTTGAGAAATGGTATATGCAGAAAAAGTGAGGGTCTATCCTGGAGACAATAAGATCAACCCCGTGGGTTCAGAGTAAACAGAGACTAAATTGGGAATTAGTGAGAATTAGGATAGATGGGGTGAAGGGGAATCTGAAAGCTGTTTATATCAGGCATCAACACAGTTTTCTATAAAGAAACTGAGAGTAAATATTTTACCTTTTGTGAGCTACATAACCTTTGTCATAGCTACTTGATTCTGCCATTCTGCCACTGTAGTGTCAAAGCAGGCAGAGACAGCACAGAAAGGATGTGTGTGGTTGTGTTTCAGTAACACTACATACGAAGCAGGCTGGGTTTGGCCTGTGAGCTGGTGGCTCACCAACCCCTGCTGATGAGGATTCTAGGGCCCCAAGAGCTAACTTGTTGCCAGAAGGGTTCAGTCCACTTTCAATGCCGGAAGAGTGAATCAAAAGCCTTACTTTTCCTGTGGCATCTGGCTCCATTTGCTGCCAGACCCTTGTCCTTCATAATCCAATGGAAGTTAGCCCACGGCTGCTGACATTCTCTCAGTGACTTGGAAACCTGCATAGTCTGCAGCATTGCCCACTTGGAACATTCATTGTTCTCAAACCACAGCACCACACCAGGGCCAAGTCCCGAGGGGTCTTCCAAACTTAGTTACGTACCCTTCCAGAGCTAGCTCTTCCTTAGCAACTCTTGGGTCCTATTATTTTAGATTTGGGTAATGAAACCAGAAATACTTTTCCTTCTGGTGGGTTCCTCTTGGGAGTCTTTATGTCTCCTCCTGCCAGAAGACTTCTTGTTTAGAGACACCACAGATCACCTTGAGAGTTGACCTTAATTTTTTTTTCCCTTTCATTTTGAAATTGGGATCAGAGTTTGTGTCTTTTTCTTCCACCACAACCCTAGCTTTTTTATAAAGCTGATTCATCTATCAAAATACCAAAGAAAATAGAAAAGTTGTCTCCTGGCAACAGAAGTTGTATGATACCCTTCCCTAAGGACAGTGGGTTCTATTCAATTTACATTTGCCTCTATCAACCCTTTTCAAAGCAGAGATCTGCTCCAAGGTGACTTCTTTCTTTGTCTATAGAATGAATGTACAGTTTGTCTTTATAAAAAGAAAATTTAGCTCTGTCTAAAAGAAGCTTTTATTCAGGTGAGGTCATTTTCTTGGGATGCAGGCACCTCTTTCTGGAAGAGCTAGATTTTCTAAATTGAATAGAAGCTAAATTATCTAAAACGCAAATTAGACCAACACTGCATATCTTGATTCTTTTAAATTGCTAATACACCACTTATCATTATTCTGGCCTCATCTCACATGGGCTGGCCCATCACACAATCTGCTCAGTTCACCAATCAAAATTTGTCAACCTTAGTTAACCCCAGTGAGTTCTGAACATGGACAAGATGTATATGCCTGCAAATAGTGAAGGTCCAGAACCACTGTTTAAGAGAGGTTCATGGACACGTTTGTCATCATCCCTTCTTGCAGATTGTGGGTGGCAGCAAAAAAATGCAGTGGTAGACCACTTGAGTTGAGGTTTAATTTATAGTCTATTGGGATACATTTCAGAATGATGGCATGGTAGGATTGTGGCTTGAAATCAATTTGATACTGACTATTAGCATCTTGTACTTTATTCTTTGAGAAGAACTCTTACAATATCATTATCAGTCTTATAGAGTGTGCATTACACAGAAGTTTTTGGTTTATAATTGACCGGAACTCAAAGAAAAGTAACGGGCAAAAATGGCTTAAGAAGGAAGTGATTATTGACTCATGTAGCTGAATCCCTGAAAAGCTTGTGTTGCTGCTGGCTTTGTGGCAATTGAATTCAGGAGCTCAAAATTCTCTTTTATATATTCTTCTCCCTTAACATTGGCTTTATTCTCTTCTACAACTATAAGACTTTTCTCATTTGGCAGAGGAAACAGGACCATGGGAAGCTTGGGACTTACATTGGCATAGCCTTGCTACCTAAAAGTGAGGGAAGGGCACACTTCCCTCTGACTCTAGTTACGAAGCCCTTGTGAGGGTACTTTGATAGGTTCCTGTTGGTTTTATGCCATCTCTGGGCAAATCTCCATTGCCAGAAGATAGGGTATCATATATGATAGTTCTCACTTCAGTTATGTGACCAATATGGTGAATTCTGAGACAATAAATGTCCCCATTTCTTGGGACCATATATTGGCCTATATTTGGAGAAGAGGTCATACCTCAACAGAAGGGATGGATGTAAACCAAAGTACTGGATGTTTCCAATGCCTGGAATCTACAAAGGACAAACAACTGATGAAATAATAGTTTACCAAATGATAAATCAATGACATATAATTCAATGCAGAGGGTGAACCAATGAATCTAAGAATCCTAGCATTTAAATAAGCACCATCTCCACATTTGCAAAGATCTGTCATTTGTGACTTCATACCTGTGTAAAATCAACTTTGTATTAATTTTGTACTTCAAAATAAAGTCCAACATTAATATGCCTATTTTTCCAATATCAATGAACAAATCTGTATCAAAGGTATAACTGAGGGGGTAAAAATTATTTTAAGTGTATAATTTTCATGTAGTATGTATATTACTGTGAAATTAAATTGTAATTCTACTTGTTTTAAAGTTATGTAATATCTTAATTTTAAGAAATATCTTGTTTTAGCTCTTTTCATAACTGTTTCCAGAACATACTAAAAGAACAAAAGTGGAGTGAGTGGCAGCAAAGGTTAAGAACCACTGAGTTATATCATCTTACATTTCTTTCCATGTCTCTTAATAATTCCTTTTAAAATCTTTTCAACCCCTGTTCCAATTTTTCTCATAATTTGTTCTAAAACATAAGCATGGTGACTGTAGTTAATAATAGTGTAGGGAATATTTGAAATATTGCATATTTGAAAGTTGCTAAGAGAGTAGATCTTAAAAGTCCTCATCACAAGAAAAAGAAATTTTAGCTATGTATAGGGACTTACTATGGTGACTATTTTGTAATATATACAAATATTGAATCATTACGTGTATATCCGAAACCAATTGAATGGTATATGTCAACTATACCTCAATAAAAAAGAATGGTTATTATCATGACATTCAAATTAAGAGGGAACATGGGGAAATTTCAGTTTAGTATGACAAATAAAATATAATTCCCCATCCACAGAGGCGTTCAACAGCCAAGCAGACCAGGATAGGTGAAAAGATATATATATATATATATATATATATATATATGTGTATATATATATATATATATATATGTAAGATGTGTACACATAAGTGTACAGGTGCTCAGAAAAAAAGGAAAAAGAGAACTCACATTTGGATTCTAGAAAACATCTAAAGCTGTTAGAGCCTGGAGATAAGGCTGGAAAACTTCATAGGAGTAGTGAGTCTTCAGTAGACATTAGGAGAGTTTGAGATGCGGTATTTAAGAGAGTGCATGGTTAGCCACACACTGGGAAGAGAAGAGAAGAGAATGGAGAGCTGCCTTAATGGTGAACATTTTTCTGCAGCTCCAGAGAAAGGCTCAAAACTCTCATGTTGGACTAATTATTATAAAAACTCTATGCAATCAATGGATAATTGCAGAAGGAGCAAGAGAACAGGAGTCACTCTGGACTAATTAAAATAGGTTCTTATTTGCGTGTCAGAAGCCTCTCACACTTTTTGTGAAAATTGCCGATGTGCTCAAAGTGTTGAGATATATAAGAGAAAGGAGAGAGAGAAAGAGAGAGAGAGAGAGTGCTTATCCTAGCAGGATCAAAGATCATGAAACCCTAAATTAATCAAAGTATTTATTCAGAATCTTTATTGTTCCAGGGCTTTACCAACCCTAGGAGACAATAGAAATTATGGAATTTAGTTATTCAATAAGTATTCACTGAACTCTTGAAATGTATGAAATATGATGCTAAGGGTTGTGTGTAGGGTCCATACAGGGAACAATGGGGGATGAGACAGGAAGATTGGTGGCAGCCAGAACAAGGACCCTTGCATGCCAGGTGAAAGACTGGAGAACCATGGAGCATTTTTTAGCAAATAAGTGACATGGTCAAACTGTGTTTTGAGGGAGATGTCTTGCTGCAAAATTAAAGAACTGGTCATAAAATGAAGTAATGAAGCCAGAGGCTATCATAACATCATAGAGATAATGAAGTCTGGAACAAAATGGTGAGAGCAGAAATGTAATGGAGAGGATGAATAGCAGAGAAATGACATGTGTCATTCCACCAATTCACCCCTACAGGTGGGAATACAAGATTATAATACACTAAATAAAACAAAATTATCAAGGCCATAACAGGGCCTGATACATTTTCTATATCAAGAAATATATCAAGTGCTACATTATGCAGCACAAAATATCTACTGCTACTCAGACGGAGGTCACTGAAAGCATGGAGTAGCATGAATAAAACTCAAGAAATGTCAGGTGTGCATGTGTTCCAGGATAGGGGAACAGCATGTGAGCGGGCTCAGAGGCAGAATGAACATGATCCAATTATGGCTCAAACAAGCTCATCACAGGAGAGGACACGGTCTAAGGAGAGGAAAATGAGGCTGTTTAACAGAGACGAGGGTTGTCCAGTGGAGCCCTTACTTAGAGGGGTATCATGTGGCAAAATGAGCTCTGAGGACACAGCAAACTTTTGTAGAAAACCAGGCATTAATTGGTGCCAGTGGAGATAGAGGAGACACAAATATGAAAGAATCAAATTGCACTAGACTTTCAAAAGGATTTGGAGACTAAATATAAGGGATGAAAGGCATGAATAAATCCAAGATGATGGCGAGCAAAATCTTTAGACTGAGCGGTTGGGTCCATCTTATACTTTGACTAGTTGTGGCTCGTTACTTACCAGTAAGATAGTAGAGAACCATTTGCCCAGTTACTCTGATAAAAAAGGAAGCATCAATTTATATTCATGTATTTCTCATGTATTTCTTTTCACACATTAAATAGTGTATTAATACAGCACACTAAGGTAAAGTAAAAGAAAATTAAGGGCAGCTATATAAAACTTGGTGGGAAAAATTAATTATATTTTTACAGTATAGGGAGATTTTATTTATTTATTTTACAGACAGAGATCACAAGTAGGCAGAGAGGCAGGCAGAGGAGGGGGGCGAAGCAGGCTCCCAGGACCCTGAGATCATGACCTGAGCCAAAAGCAGAGGGTTTAACCTAATGAGCCTCCCAGGCACCCTATTTTTACGGTATATAAGCATGAAGACAAATCAAATTTTAGGGGAATATATTAAAAATAAAACTTACAAATAAACTCTCTTCTATTTTTTAATGAGAAACTCAAGCTTCCTGTCATAAATATGATTTTGTGCAGAGAATGGCTATATAAAATTAAAAATTTTTATCTAACTTTGTGATAGCTACAGTTGAAAAAACTTGGCATGAGTAGCTAATAAAAGTCTAAAATCATTGCTTTACAATCATTGAAAATAGAACAACCCGTGAAATGACACTGAAAAAATCCAAAAGCTCTGCTTTCATTGACCAAAGTCATGTTTAAATTCCTTGTGATAATTGGATGTTTTCCAATCCAATTAAGATTTTTATATCAAATGTCCCAAAACAAAAATCTTGGTCTTATTTCCAAAACGTGCGTGTGTTTTTAGGGCATTTGCACCCCCATAAAAGAGACATTGGTCACCTATGGACAAAATTAACGCATAGAAGACAGAGGTATTTGTCACTGCTTTTATCTGTACGCGGGAGGAAGCTGCTGGGTCTCTCCACTCTCTCACCACTCCCAACAAACCTGGGGTTGTGCCCGGTGCTCCTTGGGAAGTAACATGTTCTGCAGCTGATTGGCTGGGGCGGGGGGGGGGGGGTATGTCCAGTGGGTTTCCAGGTGGTGGGGCCCCTTCCTGGCTCTGTTCAGTGCACTGGGTAGATACCAGTTCCCGATGCTCCTTCTCTGTTCCTTTGGCTCTCAGCCCTTTGGGCTTGTTGTCATAGGATGCTCTACCCTAACCAGAATGTTTGCAAACAGAAGCAACCTGCAGTGAAGGTCTCTCACACAAACCCTGCCACACCCCTGAAGAGGTAAATATTTTGTGGGGGCAGTTGTAACCCATTCTCAACACATTAATATATCAATGCACACCCACAGCAAAACTTATCAATGCAACTTTTTGTTTGGTTCCTTCTGTTATGGGATTTCTTAGGATAGCTACAACTCTCAGAACAAAGGTATGTTCCTGGGGAATGGGACTCACTAGAACTGGTAAAGCCCCATTTGATTCCTCACGAGGAATCACAGGAGGCCATGGTGGGCAAAAGTCACTGAAAGCAGGAAAATGTAAAACTCAATTAAAAAAAAGTATCTCCTGCCAGAGAATACTGTTAGGTGTCATATTTTTTAAAAAGGTCTTAAGTTAATCCTTTAGTGAATAGGTGTCTTTGTATTCATTTGGGGTTTTTGCTTGCAGCCACCAAGAAGTGGACTCCGGCTAAATTTACGAGAGAAAAGGAGAGGGGAAGAGGAAGAGAGAGACAGAGAGAGACAGAGACAAGGATTTATTTGAAAGGCTATGCGGATTTACAAAGGAACAAAAGAAAGGAGAAAGCCAGACTTCCGAAAGGAAAGGAACACCTCAGTTCTGAGAATCGAAGGACCTTAGAGTAATTGCTGTTCTCTGCACCTGCCATGAATCAACACTCAGAGTTTTCCAACTCTGTATCACTCCCTTCAAAATACAACTTCCTAGGGAATTGATTCCCTTTGTTTTTACGTGGCTCCCCATCCCCACTTCCCCAGTTGGCCTGGAGAGGACCGAACACCTTCAGTATAGCTCTGACTGCAGGAATAGACAGGTCATCATGAAAATTCAAGACACCATCACAAGAAAGAACAATGGATCTTAGACAAACAAAAACAACAGATATTCATTTTTACCAATCAAACTCCATTTTAAGGTGAAGAAACCCGAGTCCCTGAGGTGAAATAGTCTCCTCAGTCCACGACGAGGTCAGAATTAGAACATCACTCTCCCATCTGCCAGAACTTTCCTCATTTCACTACTTTTTCTCCTTCACACATTCAGTCCTTCTAAACCTCTCTTTTTTAGGAAAATGAAATAAAATCTTAAATTGCCTCCCCATACTACTGAGAAGTGGACTGATGTTTGAGAAATACATTACTAGGGGCGCCTGGGTGGCTCAGTGGGTTAAAGCCTCTGCCTTCAGCTCAGGTCATGATCTCAGGGTCCTGGGATCGAGCCCCGCATTGGGCTCTCTGCTCAGCAGGGAGCCTGCTTCCTCCTCTCTCTCTCTCTCTGCCTACTTGTGATCTCTATCTGTCAAATAAATAAATAAAAATCTTTAAAAAAAAAAAAAAAGAAATACATTACTAAATTAAATACACTTTTTTTCAACCTTACAGATAAATGCCAAATATCCCAAGGAAGCATAGTTGCCAAAAAGCCGAGAAAGAGTTCGTATTTGGCTGTGAGCACCCAAAACCAACACATAGGAAAACGACCTCTTTCTTATCTCAGGAATCTGACAGTTTTAATGATCATGTCAAATGCATTTTCAGGCATATTTTTTCCAGGTTATTTGTGCTGTGAAGTACTCTGTCTTGAGAAATGTCAGAGTGCTGTGTTTTCAGTGGGTGCCATTTTTCATTTGAGCACACTGGAACGAGATTTCCACTGAAAAATATTCAAGTTCTACGAGGCACATTAAATTGTTTTTGATTCCACCATTATTATAAGAAGCTGAAACCAGCAAACCTGAAGCAACATTCGACATAAAAGTTCTGCCCTTGGTACAAACATGGATGTGCGTGGTGAGTGTGGGATGGAGCATTTTTGAGTTCAGGAATATCCTCTAGTAGCCTCAAGGCTGGAAGTGGCTCAGAGGTCAACCCTTCCCAAAGCCTTCCTTGGCTATCACACTTAAGAAGTTTCTCCACGGTAATTACAACTGCATCCTAATTGTTTCCTTAGTAGCCTACATCACAAGAGGTAATTATATGCTTGTTAAGAGAAGCAGAGTTTGGATCTGCTTAAGATCATAGAGTTTGGAGGGGCCTCTGGGTGGCTTAGTTGGTTGGACATCTGACTCTTGATCTAAGCTCAGGTCTTGATCTCAGGGTCGCGAGTTCACTCCCTGCAAAGGGCTCCACATGGGCATGGAGCCTGGAAAAAAAAAATCAATATATCAATATATCAACATATCACAGAGCTTGGAGTAATCTACTAGGTTCAAAATCTCAGGTAATTGTAGTTGTTGCCCTTGTGCACAATAACTAACCTTTCTGAGTCTCAGGCCCTGTAACCCAAAAATGTGAGCCAGTGTATGCAGTTCTTAAAGTTGTTGTAAGATTTAAGCGAGGTTAACTGGTGCAAAACATTTCTAACAGTGACTCATCTGTAGTGAGTATCATCTAAGTGCTTTCTATTGTTATGATTAATTTATTGTCCTGCACATCTTTCCTTCCACCTGCATTAGACTGATTTCTGTGAGGGCAGGAACCATATCTATTATTTTGTCCAATGGGTATCCAGTAAGAAAAGTGCCTTCCAAGTAGTGGGGGAGGGGTTAATCAAGATTTTTAGGTTGAATGGATGGACAGATGAATGGATGTCTGCTTTCGGCTTAGGTTATGAGGTCATAATACCAGGGCCCCCAATCCAGCCTGCTTGAGGTTCCCTGCTCAGCAGGGAGTCTGCTTCTCCCTCTCCCTCTGCCCCACCCCGCACCACTCTTTCTTGCTCCCTTGCTCTCTCTGTCAAGGAAATAAATAAAATCTTTTTTTTTTTTTTTTTTTTTTTAAAAGAAGAAACTGAAATGTGGAATGACTTGCTTGAAAGCAGATTTCAAATATAAATCCTGGGCTTGAGCTCTGGTCTCTGACTCCAAATCTCATTCTCTTCTGGTTCAGTCTTTTATTTCTTAGTGTTTTCCACCTCTGAATTGCATCCACAAGATTATTCTTTGAAAGAGGGAAATAATTTGCCCTGTTCATTGCATTGTTTTGAACATCAAAAGTTAGAGTAGGTAAAATACATCACACTGTTACTCCAATATACAATCATTATTGTGTTTAGTGTTGGGGGGATTGCAAAAGGTAGCTGCATTGTTTTGTGAAATGGTTTTAGAAGGGAAAGAAAATATTCTAAAAGAGGTGGGAGAGAAGAAAAGAGAATCTGGTCAAAGGAGGGATAAAGGACTTACAATAAGAACTGAGCTTTGAATTCTGAAGCATTTCCTGATCCTGGACCATGTGGTCAGGTCACGATGGTCAGACCACCTAGAGAGAAAAGGAATGTACCTTTCTAATGTTTCAATAATTTCTTGAATTACTGAGGTGTGGTCAGCATGCATCTCTGGCATTTTATCACAGGTTTTCAACTCTTGGCTAATGACATTAGGGAACTGCAGTTTTAGCTTTCTGTTTTACCTCCCCTTCATATAGAAAAGCTGAGTTTCCTGGATGATAAATTCAGAAATTTTCTAACTTATTTTTTACCACTACCAAGAATTGCAAATTCTGTTGAGGTACTAAGAGAGTTGGAAAAAGGAAATCCCTACAGAAGAACTTCGGTAGTATGAGAAGTATAATTGCTGATTAATAGCATGATGATTGATAAACAGAATCAACTAACAATCATTGAACATTTAGTATGTGGAAGAAACTATTCTACATGGTTTTGTATGCATTGTTTTCTTTCTTTCTACCCATACCCCCACCCACCTCTATCATTTAACTTAATTGATTGATTCATTTCTTCAACAAATATTTACTGAATGCCTATTTGCCAAGCACAATTCCAGTTACTAGATAAGACTTACTGACCTTTTAGAGCTTATATTCTAATGGGACATAAAGTCAATAAAAGTCAAGGAAAAATTGACCAATAAATACTTGATAAACTATCAGATAGTGACAAGGTCTGTATAGAAAAACAAAATAATATGTAAGAATAAAGAGTAACAGAGGCCTGAGGTGATTAATGCTATCTAGGTGGAGTCACTGGTCCTGAAGAGTTTAAATTTGGGCAAAGGTATGAATTAAGTAAGAGGTTAAGCCAACACAATGTTGACAGAAGAGCATTCTGGGACGAAGAAACAGTGCTTGCAAAATCCCTGAGGCTAGGGAGGTTAGATTTTCTCCTGAGTGTGAAGGAGAGCTCTTAGAGGGTTTGGGCAGAGGAGTGACACAATTGGATTTACTTTTCAGAAGATCATTCTGGCTCCTCCCACATAGGAAATGGTTTATAGGTTACAGGACTAACATGAGTGGAAGCTGGCAGAACAGTCAGGAGGCTATTGTGTCAGTCCAAGGAAGAGATGGTGGTAGTTGTGGAGGGTGAGGAATGGGGCAAGTAGTCAGCTTTGGAAGGTAACATGGTTCTCTTCTGATTACTTCCACTCTCGGGGTGAAATGAGTTGATGTCATTAGCTGAGAATGACAAGATTTGAAGAAAAATAAAGTGTGAGTTGGTCCCCAGAGAGTGAGAAAGTGAACGGACTATGGAAAAATACTAGGATTGTGGGATAGCGGGGCCTGTTTGAAGTTTGTGGTCATCACTCTAATGTGAGACAACACCGCATGGTTGTGTGTTTTCCTCTACCCACCTTCAGTTTTTCTGGCAAGGGCAGAGAATCTCATTCAATTCGGGCTGGGGTTTTGCTTTCTAGGTGTGGTGCATAGGGAGGTAGAACATGAAGGTTTGTACAGTTGTGAGCTTTTGGTAAGAATTCTTGGAACCCAAGAAAATGAGGACATAAGGTGCTACTGCCCGAGAAATGTGGACATTGGTGGATCAGATTGTCTCCATGCTGCTAGATCTACTGGAGTGTGCTGTGGACTGAATTTCTGTGCCCCTCAAAATTCTTAGGCTGAAATCCTAACCCCCAATGCGATGGTATTTGGAGGAGGATCATTTGAGCGGTCATCGTTTAGATGAGGTCATGAGTGAGATGGAATTGAGGTGGGAAGGTCTGCGTTGGCGGTCAGACGCTTGAAATGGAGACCTTGAAGATATTGGGGCACGTGATCATGGGAGTGGGTTATCTTTATCAGCCTAATACCGTATATACAGTGTTTTATATTTGCTGGGTGTTTTTCTCCTCTGTATCACTTGACCTTGCTAGGTTGTCAGAATAATCACCCAGTTGAGATCAGCCAAGTTCACTGCCAAAAGGTGGAGGACTTATTCTAGATTGTTAATGTCTGAAGAGGTGCCTCCTATCACAGTTAAGACTGTGATATTGGCTCTGTTCTGGAGGTGTGATGATGCGGTTAGAACACGCCCTGGCCTTTGGGTTCAGTGAGGATGCCCACACACCAGCCTCCCTTGGTGCAGGGAACCCTCACCATTCCCAGACAGGTGATGGTGTTTATCAGCAGGAAGGTGTTGTAGGGGGCCAGGGAGTATCCTAGGCAGAGAATCCTCCCTCAGAAGGGGCCTTCTTTCCTGGATAGCAGCCAGCTCTCTGTAAGTTCCCACCAGGCCTACTTTTCAGTATGGGATCCAAGTTTTTAATTTCAGGCAGGTAGAGGTCAGTGTTCATTCTGTGGGTCAGTGCGCAGGAGCTGGGCTTCCGCTCTCCAGCAATCCTTAAGTAAGCGCCTCCAGCCGCTCAGGAGGCTTTCCGGGGGGGGACGGGGGTGTCTTAGCTTCTCAGCCTCACTACTGCAATATCCAGGGGTGCGTCCCCCCTTTTTCGATTCTTGACGTCAAGCTCCAACAGCACGGAGCCTGGCAAGGGCGGTGGAGAGCAGAGGGAGAGTGGCAGGGAGGGGAAGCCATTGCAGCAACAGCTTGCAGGAGGGAGCTGGACGTCTCCCGGTGGAACAAAACCGGGAGCGGGGGCCGGAGTAGGGGGAGGAAGGGGACCTGCCTGTTCAGGGAGCCGCCGGGTTGCTGCAAAGAGGGGCGGGGAAAGGCGGGGGCGCTGCCTGCAACGCGCTGGCTCCAGCGGTGCCCGCGGGGAATGTGACATCAGCGGCGCCGGGCGCTTGCGGCTGGAGAAGGCAGCTCGCCTCGGCTGCGCGGTGCACACCTCGCCCGGGGGAGGACGCGGACTCGGGCAGGCGGCCGGGATGTCGGCGAAGGAGAGGCCAAAGGGCAAAGTGATCAAGGACAGCGTGACCCTCTTGCCCTGCTTTTATTTCGTGGAGGTGAGTTGTTTCAGCTCTTTGGCATAATGCAGATCTTGAGGGCAGCTCGGGAGCGAATTCGGGTCCCGGACGGTGTTGGAGGCGCGGAGACCGTGCGGGAGTGCGCGCCGCTGCCCTAGATGCCCGACCCTCCCCCTTCCCCTAGGTTTCTCTGGAGCTCCCCCGAGTGTGCCTGTGAGTGTCTGCCGGCCAGGGGTGACTATCACTGGTGATGTCGCTGCTGGGTGGCCTGCAGGGAAGAGATACCTGTGTGAGTGAGTGTGGGGCTAGTTCTCTGGCCCTCCGGTTCTGCCGGTGTGCAAAGCGTCCGTGGCCCACAGGGGCCATGATGCCAATATTTCGGGATTTGTGTTTTCAGTCTACCAGTCCGTATCTAGAACTCTGTGAGCTTTTGGTAAGAATTCAAATGCACACAGCCATGCTCAGAATGTATGGGGTCTGGAGATGTTTATAGAGCATTAGAATTACTGACTGCTTTATTAAACAACAACAACAACAAACAACATTCCCCTATTACAATTATTATGGTGCTCACGTCTGCTTCTAAAATTGGGTCTGCTTCTCTAGGCATCAATCTATTGGCCCTTTTCCATGGCTAACAAAAATTATACATGTGTATACGTATGTATATATGTATGTATAATATTTTTAAAATATGTGACACCATCTGCTTTTGCATGATTTCTACATGTACATTTATTTTGTGCTGAGCAGTACTATAGATAAGCAATTAACATGGAGATGTAATCATAATGAACCTCTAACTTACCAAAATGCAGTATTTAAGAAAAGAACAATTTGTGGAGGGGTTAAAAAGATTGACAGGTACAGTGATTCCATGCACCGTGGTCCATTGCATTAGGAAGACATTTTTTAGGCAAGAGGTTTATTAAGTCATAGGTAGAAAAGAGATACATTAGATAGGTTTGGAGAAATTAGATGGTTGTAGTCATAAAATTATGTTCTGTAATTAAAACCTGGATTGCAACAGAGAGTATTAGAGTGTTGCTGAATTACAAATATCTTTCATTGGTTGTCTTTTCAGGCAAATATGGAGGTTTAGTACTTCCAAGTACAGATAGTAGATTCTGTATTTGATGATGGTGAGGCTTATCTATATTGAACGATAGCCACTGCCTTGAAACTTGGGGGAAGGGACGTTGTCAGATTGTTCTTGTAGAGGACAGAATATTTGCAAATTTCTCTTAGGTGTCCCAAATTCTAAAAATGGTTTCAGTTTTAAGAAAGATGTATGTGACTTACATGAGTCTCAGAAAAATGATGGGTGATTCCTTCATCCGTGACCCATAGGAAAGAGAAAAAAAAAAAAAAGAGGTATCTTGTTTATTTAAAGTAATTAATTGATTAATTTGTTTTTATCCTTTCTCTTTCACAAGGGATTTTGAGGTCATGGTTTAGATAATTTTGTTGAAAGATCATAGTTTCCTTCAGAAAAATGTGGGCAGCAGAAGATTCCATGATGAAAAGGGAAAATAAATAGAAAGAAAATGGGATACCTGACTTTAAGCCAGATCATATCAGGCCACTTGTCGCATTGCTAAGCCACTGTGGTTTTATACTAAAGCACTTTCATCCGTATCTGGACCCTTTATGTGTTCTAGGAGGAATCAGTTCATTTCTGGGTTCCACCTCCAGGATGGAGCACACCTGAGGTCAGCTAGAAGCTGACCACATATGGATTGCAGCTGTATGGCTTCAAAGCAAATACTTTTATGAAAGAGGATGCAAACCAGAGAATTAAGGATATGTCTTTAAAGAGTCTATGTGGGCACTTTTGAAGGACTTTTCACAGGGGTACATACATATCCCGTAATCTAAAATTTTATGAGTAAAAATGCCTCATAATGCTTTTGAAATGTATCTCTAGGAACAAACATCTCACAAATGTCACTTCTTTTCCATGAGTGGAAATCACCCCAAATCATTACATTCCCTTTGATCCGTTCAGATAACCCTCTACAAATTCCTTAGCAGAGCAAGCTATAGAATAGCTTGAATACTTGAAGACTATGCATGGAGTTAATAACATTATTTCCTGGGGGTAACACAAAGTGAGAGCCACAAAAATCGCATTGCAAATTATCTCCCTGAAACTTCATTGCACGATGAACCACTAAAGAGCCTCTAGAAAATCAGAGAAGACATTAGTACACCAATTATTTAAGGGGTTGACAGGATGCACTACCAAGCTTCTTTGGAGTGACTCATTTTGAAGCCAGTGAAAATGAGCTTTGTATTTCCTTTGGAGGATGAATAAATAGCAGGAATTAAGATGTCAGTAAAATACCCTAGAATAATGACACTTTGTCTTACAACATAGTTTCCCAAGACCTTAGTAATTAAAATGGAAAAGTGAAACATGAGTGAATCTTCCATCACATAACAGCCCAAAGCCCATATCTCAAGCCTTTCTATGTTACTTCAGGCAGTAATTTAAGCCCCCATCTCCTCCCCAATTTCTAGAGGTGGTGTGGGTTCCATAGCATTCCTGAAATGGACCAATTTTGATGGACGGAATGGAGAGAGTAACCAACAGAGTGCTATTTACAGTTCGTACAGTAATAATGACAACCAGTTATGAAGCACCTAATAGCTACTAAGAGTAAAGCAAGCTAAATGCTTTACCTGCACCATCTCATTTAGTTTTCAAAGGTTCTCATTAAGAAAGACACTATTATCACCTATGTTTCAGAGAAGAAGAAACAGAAGCTCATGGAAACTGAACAGCTTGCCCAGGGTTTACAAAGCCAGGTCAGAGGTAGAGCTGGGTATGGATTTAGAGCGTGTGCTCCTGGCACCCACTGTCTCTCTCAACACGCTGAAAGAATATTCACAGGGCAAAGTTACCGCCTATGGCCTCCCACTGGTAAACACAGAAATATGTAGTTTCAAGTAAGGATACATCAACGAAGATGACAGTTTTGCCTAATAACAGACCATCCTCCTCAGCTGAGTTCCTCCTTCACAGGATGCCTCTAGACACAAAAGTTGGTGGACAGGGTCCACTCCCCGTACGGACTCAATAGATAGCGGCTAGGGTCCCTTCAACAACTCCCCATGACCAGGTACGGAGAAAGAGAGGAGAGCCTGGCAGTCCAGGTGCAGAATGTCTGAGGGTGGAGACTGCATCCTTGTGGGCACTGGGCTAAGTGGTTCAGCCACTAACAGCGAGTAATCTTGTCCCAGTTCACCGCCAAACTCAATGTCAAGCAAACATTAAATTAATGGATAGAATTCATTTCTCTCTCTCTCTCTTTCCTTTTTTTTTTTTTTTAAAGATTTTATTTATTTACCTGATAGAGATCACAAGTAGGCAGAGAGGCAGGCAGAGAGAGAGGAGGAAGCAGGCTCCTCGCTGAGCAGAAAGCCCGATGGGGGGCTTAATCCCAGGCCCCTGAGATGACGACCTGAGCCAAAAGCAGAGGCTTTAACCCACTGAGCCACCAAGGCGCCCCTAGAATTCATTTCTCTTACACCTTTGGTTTATGCTGCCAGTTGTCTGCTGATGAAGGGGCTTATGGCTGACAGTAATGAAATATATTATTAGTACATGTTGATTGAAAAAACACATGATGATTTCCAGCACGGTACCTCTATGATCTAGTTTGTTAATTCGGTTTTGCCTTGTTCAACTCGAAAGGAACTCTCTGACAAGCACATCCAAGGCCTTATCAGTTTGGACAGAAAAGCAGGTTAAAAAGGAATGTTCCACTGAAGAAAAGGTTTCTTTTGCCTTTAAAGTTCCAAAGCACTGTCCGGCTGATGGTTGTATCACTCTCGGTGGCAATTGCACTGGCAGCACACCTACACTTAGTGAAAGGTCTTGCAGGCTTAATCACCCAAAATTACGTGAGATAAGGTTGATTATCTGTGTGCCTAGTGCATTTCCTTTATACAAGGCATCATAATGGTTGTACCTGTGCTCAGACTCACCATTTTGTTCTCATTAGTCATCCTGTTCAAAGGTATGAGTTCACATCAATTCAGTAGGTAATATAAACAAATGACAAATACCCTTTAAGCCAAAAAGGCATAAATTCTTAATAAGTAAATAGGAAAGAGCTTCTTTTCATTTAAATGTTCTGTTTTATGACCTATATTTTTATTACTAATCTAATGTTCTTTTTATGGAGGTTGAAAAGCTGTGTTTGACCAATATGCAAGGGTATTTTTATAGGATTACAGAGACAGATGGTTGGAAATTCTTGTTTTTCTACACACACACACACACACACACACGCACACACCCACCCCTGCACACACAGGCAGGCACAAACCCAGGTCCAGTGAGAATATCATCTCTCACCATTAAGCATCAAATAGCACAATCTGAAGAATTCCAGATTCAGAATATTTTAAACACAACAAACGTGAAATCATACAGAAGGTGTTCACTAGTTTGAATGTTGTACTTAACAATGGCTATGTCTCGAGATTTTGTTAATGCAGGTTAATTACTGTAGGCTTGGTAACCAGACAGTGTGTTCCAGAGTAAAAGCCCTTGTTTCTTGGTTGCCATCCGACCTGGAGAACTTCCAAAAGCCTTTGTTTGAGCGCAGATATCCTAGTTCGGTCAGTCTGAACACCATGCACAGACATTCTGGTGTCCTGATAAAACATTAATTTGAGTTTTGTTTTCTTCCCCCTGGAAAGTGTTCCCAGATTCTTAATTGTAGCAAACCTGAAGTCACACGATTTCTGTTCTAGCTCGTGATCTGTGTGAAAATTATATAACTCATTTGATCTTCTCTCTGGGAAATATAGCTAGCTTATTTCTTTCTCCATAAACTTTGGCATCAGTAAGAAGTACAAAATCACATTTCTGCATTGCATATACCAAAATAGTAGCTGGAGGCTTTTCCCTTTTCTGGGCGGCATGGTGAAGTAGTCTGCTCAAAGTAGTCCCACAAACCTGCCAACAGAGATGAGCTGACAAATTTTTCCTCCTCTTTTAGAGTCACAGTGCGCAAAGTCCTCTGGTGAATGAATAACAAGAAGGAAATAGAGAATAGATTCCCAAGTTTTAGAGAGACTAAATGAGGACATTTCCACAAATACCAAATATTGATAGGTATGCAGAACCTGCTTTGAGGAAATTCTGTGCTGTTTTAGGCACCATCACTATCCTACTGTCCACGGCCAAGTCACTCGTAATGTTCTGTGGCCTACTTTTCTCTAATAGAAAGAAAAAGAAAAAAAAGCATTTGGCTTCTACCAACCTCAGAGGAGACTAACGACAACAACGGCAATAATAATAATTAGAAGAATCAACTTCAGTCCTCCTACATGTGACAGACCCTGTCCCTACATTATCTTTAATGCTGAGAACTACCCTAGAACTAGCATTACTATTGTGTTGAGGCAGTACCAAGAAAGGATTATTTACCTTATGTTTTAAATCAGCGAACTGGAGCTCAGAATGCTAACTGTTTGTGGGGACACACGGCAATGCAGTGAAGCAGCCGGGATCTGAGTGCTGGTGCCTCTCACTGTTGCATTGTCATCACACTACTCCCCCTCACTCACACTCTACTCAATGGAACAAAGCAGTGGGTTGGGGACACCCGCCTCTACCTTGCCCAGGCTAGTTTCATGGTGTCTGGAGGCAGGTCCTTGAAAGATATCTGGTTGGGGCTCCCTCTGAGTTGTGAGGTAAAGTTTTTCTCTTTTATTCAGCTACTGAACGTGGGGCTCCATTAGTGTTGTCTCCTACTCACAGGAAGGGATTTAATCCTGACCTGGAGGTGTACATGACACCGTATCTGTCCGCCTCAGAAGGCGCTTCTTTTGGGACAGCCCAGGGCACCCACGAGTCTCCTGTGGGGACCAAAGGAGCAGCAGGGATGGAGAGAGAAGTTGGAACTGAAATAAAGCTTAGAAAAGGAAGATCTGCAGGTCTGTGGAAGAAGGAATCCCAAAGAGATAACAGAAACAGAGAGAGGCCAGGCCATGGGGGAATTAGGAGAAGATGTGTGAGAAAATAGAAGGTAGATGTGAAGTGCATGTGAGGGGATGGGGATCCAGTGTGTGAACAAACCATGGAGATCCTTTAGGCATCCGGCTCATCTAAACCGGCTTATTATATACAAAGCATTGAAGGCACGATGGTCAGTTTTTATGTCGGGAATGTATTACAGATACAATGCACAGCAGATTTCCTTCCAGAGTATGTATATACACCAGGTTATTTTCAGGCAACCTCTCTTTAAATAAATAAATAAATAAATAAAATTTTTTAAAAAATTTAAAAAGTGAGGAAATGTTGTATTACAGAATTAAGTGTAATAAAATCCTGCACTCCAAGAACATCTGGCTTGGTTCCTCTATCATAGATGAGAAAATTGTGCCTTGAAAAGGTTAACTGAGTTACCTAAAGACACACTCTGGTGAATATCAGATCGGGAATAGAACCTGAGTCTCCCGTCTCCTGTTCCAGTGTTCAGTCCTAATTACTACTATTTCTAGAATTGCTCATATTAGAAAATGTCCCCCTGGATTATAACACTAAAAATACAGGTCATTCTAATTCTACATGTGAACAATGAGGTATTATCACTTTTATCTATATCTAGATCTAATTAGTTAATATTTTGTTAAAGAATTTTGAATCTGCATTCATGAGGGGGCTAGTTGTGAATGGATCTTCTGCTTTCCCAAATTGTTGGGCTCTTTGAAAAACATGGCTATAGCTAAAGATTATAAGTTTGGAAGTGGTATTTTTCTTTCTCATTGCCTAATTGCCCACCTATAATTTCACAATTGCTTCCTTTGACACGAGGTCTCTGACAGACAATAAAGATGAAACATCGAAGGAATAAGAATATAATTTACATCATTAGTAAAAAAAAACAAAAAACAAAAAAAACAAACCCTGAGTTTTCTATTATAACGTATTGTAGTTTTTCAAATACATTGTCTTTTTTGATCCTTTAAATACAACTGGGCAGTAGCCGTAGATACTAACTCTGTTCTACAAATGCAGTAACTGAGACTCGAGGAGGTCCAAGAATATGCCTAAAACCCAAATAGTCCTATACGCCTATGTTGAAGTTTGTAAAAAAAAAAAAAAAAAAAGAGGTTTGTATTTGGACTGTAAAATGTCTATTTATGAACATCTTAGCTTCTTTGGTTTCTTCTGGAATTAATTAGCTGAGAAATGTACTTCCGATAATTCCTCATGGTCAAGTGGATTTTGGAATATGGAAGCTAAGGACAGAAAAGTTCGTTTTAACATAATTAATGTGGAGGTGTTTCTCCTGTCAGTGATTAGACACGGAATCAATTGCCCTGTAGTTCCGTTATTCTTTGGTTGTTTTCAAGTCACAAACATTTATGTTAACGCAACATAAATTCCTTCCTTATTTGCTGTCACAAGATGGCTTCTGTATATTTTTCCAGAACTGGCCTTAGGCCACTGAGGTATAAATTAAAGAGAGGGAAAATTTTGGGAATTAAAATCAGTGTATTTAGAGAAAAAGGTAAATGACGTATCAGTTTGTTTAGTAGGCTGTTGTTTGGGAGTGGGAACGTGGAACCATGTATGAATGTGTTGTTTACAATTGAATGTCCTCACCAAAAGCCTAGGCTATTTAATTGCCTTGGTGGTAAAACTGCCATTTCATAAAGTCTTAATCATGCTTCAGAAACCGAGCCCACATGGGTGGAGCCCCCAAGAGACCGACCTTACATGAAGTAGTGTCCAAAAAAAGGGTACTAAAATGAAGTACCAGGGTGTAATCTGTTTGTATCTTCGTGATAGTTCATTTATTCATTAAATAAATATTTATTGATTGCTTATTATGTGCCTTTTAAATTAGTGGAAATAATATAGAACCATTGCTGGCATATTTCCTAGTTCATAGGAGAGTTTCAGTAAATTTTCACTGGACAGATGGAATAAAACAGAAATAATATGAACATAAATTTGTCCTTAACTTTCTTTTTCTCAGCTAGTGGAGATGTTTTTGTTTATAAAGTAAATGCTGATGAATATACCATCAAATATGTTGCTCTGTCTCGTGAATTATTGAACAATGGAGGATTAAATCAATCTCCCTGGTCTCTATGAGTCCTCAGTTCTTAAGTATACTTATACTCATTTTATGATGTAAGGCATACCTATGGAGTTTTTGAGATTTGAGACTTCAAGGAGTGGTATTATTTAAAGAAGGAACTCATCATTTTAATTTTCAGAGATAACTCTTCAAGTTACATAAGGAGGCACACATTCTAGCAAACTCTGGGCAAGTAACTCACTTCCTCCAAGTCTCAGTATCCACATTTGTAAAATGGCAGAAATACTGTGGGCACATTCGTTTTTGTGACTCCTTGATTGTATACAAATTATACAAATGGCTAGCAATTTCTAATGGAAACTCAGTGCTTAGGAAATGAGTTTTCTCTTTCCCATTTGCCAACACCCTCCAACCCCTCATCTCATCTAAAGCAAACTTTTCAGGTGGCTTCAGACTTTACTAGATTCCCTGGAAAAGAGTTTATTTTCCTGATTTTTTTTTTTTTTGGTATCACACATTTTGGTATGTTTTATAATGTGCATACAGTGATAAAGTACTCTGTTTCAAAATAAAAATACATATAAATAAAAGCTTGTTGGATTGCATGCTCATTTTTTATTGATACAGGCACACACATACACATAAAACACACATTCACAAAATGGAAACCACTTGCTTTTAGTATCCTTACTTAACCTTGTCAGTGGGAGAAAATTCACATTCACTGAACATTTTCTATATGCTAGTGCAACACTCTACTGCGGGTTTTTGCTCCAAGGATGTTGGTAGGTCCATACTCTGTGAGACCCTGCCATTCAAATCTTTTTAGAATTTTATGGTACTGTATATGAACTCAGCAGCAGCTATCCAGTGCAAAATACATATATTCTCATGTTTCATTTCAGCCATCTATGATATAAAAAAATATATATATTCTACAAGAAAAGATGAATCAAAGGATAATCTAATCTTTGGGAATAAGTAACCTCACTTAGGCTATTGGGGTGAAATTCATTGAAATTTTTTTTGAAACAGTTGGATACACACCAAAGAATTAACAGGTTTTTTTCTTCCTGTGTGATGATCTGGAAATGCTTGTATTGTAGCAACTGAGATTTGAGTGATTGAAACAGAGCTTCCAATTGTAAAGATTTGGGTTTAAATTATGAGTTTTCTCCATGGAAAGACATCAAAAGACAGGCAACACTCTGTTGTAAACTGTATACTGGAAAGAAATTAACTTTTGAAACTTTTCTACTTTAGGTTCTCATTGGGTTTCTAGCTTCCAGTTGAATTTAATAGATGTATGAAGAAATTTATTCAATGATGCTAGATTCTTTGATATTTAAGTCTCATGCATATATAGTTATTTCATGGACAATATTGGTTCTGGTGACTTTTTAGATAGTTAGACCAGGAGATAGTTAAGATAATAATAATTATTATTTTTTTAAACTCTAACCTCTAGAGCAATAGAAATAGCAGAGAGAAGGTAATAGGGTCTCAATAAATTTGTGTTGCATTAATGTCACATTGGTCAAGAAATCTGTCAGTCACTGGAGATAGGGAGATAGAGACTGTACTGGGCCTCAGCTTTGGTCTTAGCCTTGGCCTCAGTCTTCTCTGGCTGATTCCAAAGGCTAGTGGTCTTTCTAGTCCGGTTCAGAAACAAGGGAAGAGATCGCTAAGACTTTATCTCCCGGATATGTGTTCCAACATGTCCAAGAAGGGCCAAGTGCAATACCTTCCAGAAGATGCCTGTTCTCCAGGGCTATAAAAGAATTTTACACACTGTCCGTTCCAAAGCTCCCAGCCCACCTGACTCCACAGGCTCTTCCCCTTCCACCATCACCACCCTTGCACTTTAAGATTGCAGAAGTCAACACAACAGAGGAGAGGAGAGATGGGTAATAAGAGATGACCCCAAGAAACACAAATACCTTCGTGAGCTGTGTTTCAGTCTCTCATCCTCTCCTGTGTTGTGTCTTCATTTTCCAGGCCACATTAAAAACCATAACGAGGACAACAACTTCTAATCTAGACAGAGGCAGTTAAGCATAACAGAGGGGCAGACACTCACTGAGCTTGGGCAGTGGGGCAGGGACCTCCCCCACTTCAATGGCAAGATAGAGCTGCTTAGCTACACAGACCAGATGGTTGGGTTGCCAAAATCAGAAGCTGCTGAAATCTTGGCATATGAGCAAGGGTTAACCAAATCTGTAATGGATGGCTACTTCTTGAAATGGGTGGGGAGGTTGCTTAAAAATGTCATCAGCTACAACAATGCTTAACGGTCCCTCCAGCTCAGAGACATTTCTGCCCTACTGTGCCACCTTCTGAAGATCTGTGCATGGTACCAGGTGAAACTCTAGAAAGTCTGCCAAATGGCGCACACACACACACACACATACACATGCACATGCACACGCAAACATATGATTTCATTTATTCTTTGACTTTTGGTTCAAACTACTACTGACTTTCCCAGTTTTTTGTGTTGGTCAAGCAATTCAGCAGTAATTAGATTTATTTGTTTAAAACTTGAGTAATAAGTTGTGCCTCTTTGCCAGATGTACTTGTATGTCACATCACATCGTATTTTGTGTGTATATTTACTCATCTGACTTTTTGATGCATGTCAAAATGAAACACATGATACAATTATACTTAATTTAATCACAGCCTTAAGATGTTGGAAATGAAAGTTATTAATGTCCTGTCCCACATTAATATTTTACCTTCAATATTCTGTTTATATTTGTTGATATCTTTCACAGATACATTCAAGTAAATAAAATCCTTAGCAGTCTTGGAAAATCTTTAATCTTGAAGGTGGGCTTATAATATGCATTTTAGTATGCATCTAAGTATGTAGGAGAAAAGCTTGAAGGAGAGAGTGGCTCACGAGACATTGTTAAATTCTTATCTAAAATAATGGATTAGAAATCCCTTTGCTGGATAATTGATAGGTCAAGTAAAATCTATCAGCTACAAAGTATACGCTTAATAAATGTTAAGATTTAAATCAATTATTACATAGTAAAAAATATAAACTTTATTAGTACTTATATAAAACAGTTTAAATGATAAATTTGGTGCCTGAGTTTAGTAAAAAACTCAAAAATTTTTCAAATGACTCATGTATGGAATTCAATAATTTCTGTGTTTATTACACAAAATTAGGTATCACTTTAGATCTCAAAATCAGAATTTTGGTTTTGTTATTCCATGTCTCAAAATTGCAGTAATTTTTAGTTAGATTTCATTTCCCTGACATCGCATGACAATATTTATTAATTTTTCTTTTACTCCTATGTTGTTTCATATTAGGAAATATGTATTGGACCCCAAATGTATTATGTATTTCCTTTGTAAGACCATTCAGGGGAAAATATGTATGCTTTCTCTACATGAATTAAATAATCCAAGTGATAGTGAAAATATCATTTAATCTAAGTATATTAAAATTGTAATTTTTTAAGAGATATCAAAAATACATGCATAATACCAATCACAGCAGAAATTATAGGGAGGCATCCATGGTATATAAAGCTAAAATGTACTTTATATTTGTTTATTTTTTCTATTTCTCATTGTCTTTGTGAAGGCAAAGGTCAGAGGTGGAAATTTTAGCAAAATGCAGGAAGTATAATGATCACGAACATGAACACTGATGCTGGGTTTCTTGGAGTTTATAATCTAGCTAACCAGCTGTATAATCTTGCACGAATCATGTCATCTGTCTTGCCTCAGTTCTCCCATCTGTGGGGATAATAATGGTACCTAATAATAGTAAGAGGTTTTATGAAGATTGAAAGAGTTCGGAAACGTAAACTACTTTAAATGACCCATGGAAGTAGCATTAAATTGCTACATGTACCCATATTTTTTGAAGCCAGGTATATGTTGTAAGGGAAACGAAATTACAACTCTAGAAAGATTTAAAAGCAATTACTTTTAACAATTGAGGTATGGGTCCCCAGCCTCAGGTCTTAGTGTCTAATTTGGTTTAAAGAACAAAATGCTTTCCAAGACAATGTACATACTTCATTGTCTAATTATATAAGAGAAGAAAATCTTCAAAACCTGAGGTTAAAACTGAATACAAAGCTTACTACCCCAAGCCTAATGCTGGTTCAATATTCAGGTGATAAAACAGACATGTATTTTTATTTTAAACTTTACTATTTGAAGGACTTAGTTTGAGTTTCTTGTCTTCTTCAGTGCTTAAAAAAATCATTATTAGAATTGTAGAAATTTACAGTAGGAGCATGTTCTGTGAGAGAAGTAGGCAAGGATCTTTTAACATGGGTATTTTTGTTTTATCATATTAGCCACACGACAAGAATTGTGTAAAACACTTAACATCTCTGAGCCAGCCATGTACATATTTATTCTACATTGAGGCTACTGAGTATGTCCTTTGCTATACTAGGCCTGGGGAATAGAGATGTGAATAAGACCATTTCTCTGTTCTCAAGGGTCATATCATTGAATAAAAGAGAAAAGTAGAGAACAACTGCCATCCCATATGGCAGTCGCTGTGACAGAGGCATTCATGAGGCGATCCCTGTGCAGCTAGAGAAAGTGATCCAAAGAAATCACTGAGGACAGGAAAGCATCTGGAGATTTAAGGGTGTCCCAATCCCTGGTATTTTATACTAGAAGTTATTTACGAGGAAAAAAAAATGAAGATGAGAGCAGAAAACATCCAAGATATAATTAAGGGTTCTTAAGATATTACCAAAAAATAATAATAATAATAAAATTACATTGGAGAAACTGCACAGGGAAGAGCATTAAGACCTTGGAATATGAGATCATTGAGAGTGTGATTTGAAAGTGCCTAGGGCTTTTCACTTTTGCTGCCGCTGTTGAAACCCCTCACACACACATGGCCATTTCTCGCCTCTGTCCTTATGTGGCATTTCCACGGAAGCCTGGGGCTCTTCTTTCCTGGAAAACACCGGACGAATGCCAGACGGTGACATGTGCCAGAGCGGCAGCAGGGTGAAGTGGGGCTTGTGCTTCTGGGAACTGAACAGATAAGGTTCCTTACTCGGGCTTGGCACTGAGGAGCCAGGCACACTGTTTAACGTATCTGGGGCAGGATATTCTCTCAAAATTTATCTTACAATTCCCAAAGAGGTCATGAGTATTAAATTAGATAACTCATGGGGAAATGCCTACATAAAAACCCAATAAAAGTTCTTTTCTTTTTAGATATGAATTACTGCTCAATAAATAATTACTTTTAGTAACTGGAAGTGAACCGAGCTGCAGAAAAGACAGGTAGTAGATTTGAGCACAAGAAGCTGTTTTCATGGGGTGCTTCAGTGGTTCAGTGGATTAAGTATCTGCCTTTGGCTCAGGTCATGATCCCAGAGTCCTGGGATCAAGTCCCACATTGGGTTCCTTTCTCAATGGGGAACCTGCTTTTCCCTCTGCCAGCCACTCCCCCTGCTTGTACTCTCTCTCTCGGTCTGTCAAATAAATAAATAATTTTTTAAAAAAAGAATCCATTTTCATGTTCGGGGGCTAAAGAAGTTGATAGAGAAACTGTTTAAGAGTTAAGAAGTGGGTGACTTTTTTCAAACATCACATATTCCCTGCAACACCCTTTTTCCCTTCAGCAATCACAGCCTTTGTAGCAATGTTGAAGGGAAAGTAGGCTGAGACCCATGAGCAAAGAAGTTGACGGCCTGTTTTCTGGACTTGGGCATCTGTGTAGGAATCTGGGTACTCCCACTCACCAGCTTTGTGACCCCTGGACAATTCACGTTACCGACATCTGCCTCAGTTTTCTCATCTGTAAATTGGGGATATCAATAGAAACTTTATAAGGTGTGGACTGAATGCAGCAATCTGTTATAGACCTAGGCTCAGTATCTGGCACCCACATCCCCAAAGCATATGCTATGGATTGTTAAGAAATCATTCAAGTTTTCCATTTAATTAATAGTAATGTCTTGATTTCTTTTGATTAAATTTGGTAAACATTTACCGAATGCCTGAAACATTCAGAACACTGTGTGAGATACACAGGTCTCAAGTAAGTAAATCTTTTTAAGTAGTTTTAAGTAGTTAATCTTTAGACTAGGGCTGGTGATATACAAAAAACTATAGTCCAAGGCAGACAGATACGTCCTACAATAGAATACATATGGAGTATAGGAGTCAGAGTCTTCTGTTCTGAATAAAGAGCATGGAGAAAGTTTCAGGGAGAAAAAAATCATGTCAACTTGACCTTTATGAGGACAATTTTTATGGGACATGAATGTGAAAATGTAGTGTAAAACAGAGCCTAGAACATGCCTTTTGAGACATAAGTGTAATGGGAACATAGCAGGACTGTGGAAAGTAGGTATGGAGCAAAATTAAACAGGAAAGTAGATTAAGCGAGAATATAAAAGGTCAAAGGTGCCATTCTAAAAAATTGGCACTTTATTTCGTTGTTAGTGAGACACTCTTAAAAGGCATGATCAGATATGAACTCTAGAAAAATCAGCCTAGGGCGCCTGCATGGCTCAGTTGGTTAAGCAACTGCCTTTGGTTTAGATCATGGTCCAGGATTCCAGGGATCGAGTCCTGCATCGGGCTCCCTGCTCAGCGGGGAGTCTGCTTCTCTCTCTGACCCTCTCCCTTTTCATGCTCTCTCATTCTCTCTCTCTCAAATAAATAAAACCTTTAAGAAAGAAAGAAAGAGAGAGAAAGGCAGAAAGAAAGAAAAATCAGTCTAGAAATATCTTAGAGGATGAAATGACTCATGTGGAGGACACAGGTAGCAGATCTAATACATTATAGAGAGTAGTGACCATGTGAAAGAAATGAGTGAGATGCCTCCGAAATCATGCCGGCACATGGAGAATTCTAGAAGTAGATAACCATGTATTTATGGTTATCTATATATACATGTATGTATATATTTCACTAAGAACAGATGAGGCCCAGAAAGGTGAAGCGACTTGCCCCGAATTCTAGAAGCTGGTGGAATAAATGAGGGAAGAAACTGACTTCTCCTGTCTCCGAAGCTGGCATTGGTTTCGTTCTACCACACTGCCTTGTTTGAATTTGTATCTATACATGCCATTTAAACGACAGCCAGTTTGTTTGTGAAAACTCATTTAGGTACCTAGAACTAGAATGGTGTTATAGACTCATTCCTGACCGTTTCCTTCCCTTAACTACCCTATGCATGCCAGTGTGTTTTCTTATATTTTTGAGATTCATTGTAGTTTATCTAAATATGCTGCAATTAAGATAGTGATATAAACTATAAAACTGTATACTATACTATAGTATATATTATTAATTATCATTGCCAATATCTTAAGGAAACATTTATCTGGATTAGCTACAAGGCAAAAATTACCAGAAATGTCATTAAATATTGCACTGTAGGAAGTAGAAAATTCTATCATCACTGTGTTGACCTATGACAACCTCCTTTGTGGCATAAGCTTTAGTAAAATTACTTTGATCTGCTAATATTTCTTCTACTTTGAACTTGATTTCAGTATATTATATTAATGTTTTAAATTTCACTTTTTATATGATTTGGGGATATTTTACCAGAATTGGTTCCCAGTCTCCCATTTAAACTTTTTATTTGCAAAAAATAAATCAAATCAAATTAAATGTATTATTCACATTTAAAAATGTCCCTTTTCTTGTAGATTACCTCTTGCATATGAGTGGTATGAATCTACACAGTTACATTCTTTGACTTCTTGTGTCATTATTCATATTAAAAGCAAAGTAATTTCATTCTGAAATTTCTTGAGCGTGGTGGTGTTTAAATCCGAGGGTTGCTGGAGGGGAGGGGGATGGGAGAGATGAGGTGGCTGGGTGATGGACATTGGGGAGGGTATGTGCTAAGGTGAGGAAAAAAAAATTTTTTTAAATAATAAAAAAAAATCATCCTGTATCAGTCACATGCAGCTTTTCACCAACAGCCTCAGTCCAGAATGGCATCTTACTCTTTTCTAACAGCTATATTTTGATACCTAAGAGGCATCTCACCTTTCATACTTCCAGAACAGAGCCTTAGATTTCTCCTACTCAAGCTTCTCCCAGCCTTCCTCCTTCTGATAAATGATGCCACTGACCCTATTGCCCAAGCCTAGGATCCTTGAAATCAGTCTTGATTCTTTTTCCTTCCAGGACTAGACTGCCAATAAGTCCTGTCATTTCTGCCTCCAGAATCAGATTGAGATCTGGCAACTTCTCTACTGCGTCAGTGTCTTGCCTGGCTTAGGTTAGGGGCCATGCCTCCACTAGAATGGAAGCTCCGTGGGGGCAGGGAGTTTTCTGTCGTCGATTGCCGTCTTCCTCACTCACAGACCAGGGTCAGGCACACACGACGTAGTCAATAAGTATTTGCTGAGTTTTGATGAGCCTTCTACATTTTCACCCTGCTTCTACTTTGGACCCACCATATCCATCCTCAACCCAACAGTCAGAGCGATGTCTGTAAGACCTATTTCAAGTCATATTAAACCTCTGCTTAAATTCTCCAAAGCGTTTCCAAACGTACTTTGCCTAAAATATTAACTCAGGCCACAGCCTTCAGTGCTCTGCCAAGCTTGGCCCCAAATCCACCTCTCTGACTTCTTCTTCTGTCGCTGCTCCCTTTTGAGTCTGCTTTTCACCTGGGTTTTAGATGATGAGTTCTTTCTTGTCCCGTGAAATCTCTGCTTAAATGATACCTACTGAGGTAGGCCTTCCCAGATCCAGAAGAGCAATCCAGGCACTCAATTACCACAGCCTTCCCTCTTATCTTCCTTAAAGCACATGTTCGTTCTCAGATTATAATTTTTAAATTGTTATCTGCCTTCCTCAGCGAGAATGAGAACAAGGACTTTGGCTTATTCCGCCTGTATTCCCAGGACACTGAACAAGACCCACCGCTAGCAGGTTCTCAGTAAATACTTGTTGAATAAATAAAAAACAAAGGAGCATTGATATTATACATGTTAATTGGCTCTTTGCGGCTCTGATACCACCAGTTTAAGAGGATTTTGTAAGACTCTACATTCATGATGGCCATGAAAGAGGAAAAGAATGGAACGGAATTTGTATTACTCTAGGCCAAGAGCAAAGAAAACTCTCCCAAATGAGGAAGAAAGCTTGTTCTCATTATCAGCATGCTAAAAGCAAGTAAGTTATCTGACCTAGATAAAATGTCATGATAGATTCCATAAAATGTTTTGCTAAAATTGATATATACTGTCGATTTGATTTTTTAAAAAAGCCTCAAAAAATCAATATTATCTAGCAAATGTAATCTTTTGAAACATATTTCTTTTGTTTGCCTTGTCTTCTAAAACTGTAGTAATTTTCTCTTAAAAATTGCTTCTATTATTTTTGCTCACAAGTTCCTTAGCAGATGGTAATTATAAGAATCAATATCTTTTTTTTTTTTTTTGAAAACTATTTTCCTAATCTTTAGGTAATTTCCCTCCTCTGTATTGCTACATAAAAACAGTTAGTTCACACTTTTTTCTTGGTTACAACGTAAGTGGAGAATAAAATTCTTAATTCTTGCCTATATGGATCTTTTAAAATCTCTTTTAAAATCTCATTTTAAATGCATTCGAAAGATGTCTGTGCAATTTTATTATGTATATATATATCAATTCTATATGTGTGCCCAAATTAGTGCATACCATCTGTTAAAGTTCTTCCATTGAAAAAGAAGTTTTGTTGATGAATATTTCATAAGATGAAGGATACCTCTGAAGATAAGTGTGTTAGAAGGAAGCATTGTAATCTAATTCATTGTTGTCTGGTAGTAAAATACAATATAGGACAACAATGTATAAAATTACTTTTTTCTAAAATATTATAAATATTTTGTTCAAATCATTCTTTTTTAAAAGATATTTATTTATTTGTCAGAGAGAGAGAAAGAGAGAGAGACACGACACAAGCAAGGGAAGTGGCAGGCAGAGGGAGAAGTAGGCTTCCGGCTGAGCAAGGAGCCCAATGCAGGACTTGATCTCAGGACCCTGGGATCATGACCCAAGCCGAAGGCAGATGTTTCCCCAACTGAGCCACCCAGGCGTACCCAAATCACTATTTCTTAAAAACAAATTAGAATACAAGGAATAAAAGATATTTTTAAAAATCCAGAGAAACAAACACCAAAAAGAAGAAAAATATGACCATTATTTTGAAAACAGATGAGGGTCTTGAAATATGTTTCTATAAAAGCTATTAATACATGGGTAGAAAAACTGTGTCACTAGGAAAAATCTTGAAAGAAAGCTGATGTCTGAAATGACTAAGGTGAATAACATTACAGAAGGAAATTAATTTTTACTCAAAAAACTAATTTATTATATTCATATATATGTATATATATTTAGAAGTCACTCATGTATAATATTCATGGAAGTGTAGAAATGAGTAAGATTAGGCCCCCACTTTAAGGAGATTTTCATTTGGGAAGCAGAGCAAAGGCTCCAACTAACCTAGCAGATAACTGATAATAAAGAAGAGCATATAAAAATTTCTTGAAAAGAGGGGCATGGGGGTGGCTCAGTTGGTTAAGTGTCTGCCTTCAGCTCAGATCATGATCTGAGAGCCCTGCATCATTGGGCTCCCAGCTCAGCAGGGAGTCAGCTTCTCCCTCTCCCTCTGCCCCTCCTCCCTGGTTGGGCTTGTGTGCTCTCTCTCTTCCTCTCTCACTTGTGCGTGCTCTGTCACATAAAAAATAAATAAATAAAAAATAAATTCCTAAAAAGAAGTGCCAGGGAATTAAGAGTGAGGAAATGACTTTCAAAATAGATTACCATATAAAGAATTACAAAAAAGGGGACATTTGACAAGTATAATATTATTAATAGTTATAACAACAGCAACAATAGTAATAATACTAACATTTATAAGCTATTCTTCATTCTAGGTATTGTTGAAAATTACTTGCACTAGTTCATTTAATCCTTTCAGCTGCCTGTGATGATGGGTACATACTGTCAATATACCTACTTCATAGATAAGACTGAGATTTAAGGAAAACATTTCTAAGGTCACATTGTTGGTAGTGAGTGGGAGAGCTGATATTAGAACCTCCCTTGAAAACCGTATGACCTGACTGGTTTGACTACAGTATGTTGAATTCAGAGTGTCCCTCCCTATTTACACATACACGTACACACACTCCCTATTTACACATACACATATTTACACATACACGTACACATACATGTACACACACATACACGTACACACACAGACATACGCACAATATAGGAATACAACTTTCATTTCATGGCTATATCTTCACTGGTACAGTTAAGCAGATTCTAAAGTTATCATCCACAAAATTCAATGGCAATTTAATGTCTTTACTAGGGAAGACAACAGAACTTTAAGCTAAATAGCCCCCCTTTTAATTGATGCTAGTTGTGTTTCATTATCCTAAAACTCTAATCCCATTTTTGAAAATAAACAAACAAAAAGCATAGAGTGTGATTAAGAAATAAGATTTGGGAGATACAATTCATGGGCTCAAAACCTACCTCGAACACTCACTAGAGAAGACTGGGCTTATCCACCTACAAAACAAGGATAGTAATAGCACCAACATTATATCATAATAAAAAGTCTTAAGTTAAATGAGTTAAAAATTAATTAATAAAATTATTTAAGCTTTCTAAAACAGAAACTTCACAGCACATAGTAAGGGCTATATGCATTTCTTGTTAAATTAAAACTAAAATATACTAAAAGTGGATTTAAATGAAGAATTAAGTGGATTTAAATGAAAAATCTCAATCACGCACATGCAGCATGAAGTGGTGTTTTATTGGTTGAGAATGAAAACTCCTAGTTGTGTATTACAGGAGAGGGGAGTGGTGGGGAGAAATGATCAGATATTTTAAGTGAACAAATGATCATGGGTTCTAATGAGAGAAATGTGAGTGTTTCGATGTGCTTTTTGTCCTATTGAAAAGCATAAATCTGAAAAACAGGACAATGCCAGATTAATCTCTATAGATAATTAGTTTTTCTAATAAACTTAATTCTCACCTCATTATAAAAAGACCCTTGGGAATAGAAGGCATAATCCTGTTTTGTAAATTTATTTTTTTAACTGAACATCCAGATATGATGGATGGTCACTATTGTCTTCATCAAAAATCTGTTCTGTTTAGTCAAATAAATATTGTATCCTCTACAAGTAACACAGCCTTAGGCTAAGCAACTCTTAATATATGTGCTATTTAAACTGAATTTTCAGATTCTGAAAGGTCTACCATCAATGTACTTGCAGTATTTTCTCTTAAGCTGAGCAGGTGTCTCATAATCTTGCTGGCCAAGCCCATGTCCTGTTCAACCATATTATAGCTCGCATCCACATAGTACCTGAGATATTGTAGGTTGAGTGAATAAATAACTGAATCCATAATACAAAGTCTTGAAGGTAAATGTGTAATATAGACTTAACCAGACAAACTAAAGGACATCCAGTGCAATTACAATTTCACGCAAACAGGAAATAATTCTTAGTTTAAGTATCCCCCAAATATTGCATGGGACATACTTATCCTAAAAATTGCTCGTTGCCTATCTGAAATTATAATCTCACTGGGTGACCTGTATTTTCATTACTAAATCTGGTAACTCTAGTCTGATTATTAACTTATTCAATTAGTCATTTATCAACAAGTATTTATTGCAGTATTAAGTTATTAAATATGTACTATGTGCCCACCACATGGCGGGAACAATTCTGTGCCCTGACTTAGCAATAAATAAACATCACTGGCAGACTCTCACTTTATGGAACACGTATTTCTGTGGGAGATGGGGAGAGGGTGATGAAAAATAAACAGGTGAAGTATTAAATTGACAAGGTAATTTCGGTTAATGATCAATGCCATGAAGAGTATCAAGCAAGATGATAAGGGCAGAGAGGGAAGGATGAACCAAGGGCTATCGTGTGTGTGTGTGTGTGTGTGTGTGTGTGTGTGTAAAAGCCTTTGCTGATAAATAGGTTATAATGAAATAAATAGAGTGAGGGTTTGTTGGGGAATAACAACTCAGGCAGGATCTCCATGTCTCCACGGCAGCTCTAGCTTTCAGCCTTTGCCTTCCTACTGGCCAGTTTGGACGATGAGGCCTTGGTGGGCATGGCCAGCCTCCTCAAGCCATTGGGGGCCTCTGTTGTCCTGACCAGGGGTTCATCTTGGACTCACCACCCCTAGGAGGAGCAGCAGCCTTGGCCTTGGCCTTGGGCCTCCCCTTGGCCGCATGGACAACAACCTCTTTAGGGATGAGGTTTTCCTTTGTTTTGGCTGGAAAAGCAGCACAATTCTTGCCCTTGGGGACCACAGATTTTGAACTCTGACTCTCAACTTTTGTTTCCCTGTGGGCCTCACCATCTTGACTATTCCTTCTGCCTTTGACCTTTGACTTCCTCCTGGGCCCAATGCCACTGGGAAGAGCCTGTGTGGCCTTGACTCTCTATTGGGGGGCCGGGTGACAGGAAATCATCATTAAAAGATGAAAAGAAACCAGTCTTTTCCAAGAGCCAGGGGAAGAGCACAAACAGAAGAAGGAACAGCAAACGCAAAGACACTAGGTAGAAATGTATAGGACTGTTCAGGAAAAGTGTGGAAACCAATTAGATTATAGTGGGCAGGAGCTTGGGGAATTGTATAAACATCATACAGAAAGATGTAAGAAACTGAAACAAGAGCCAGTTCATGCATAAATTTGTATTCCATGATGTGACATTTGGATACTTTTCAAGTAGAATGGAAAGCACTTAGAGTGGTTATGATCAGGAGGGATATGATAAAAAAAATATTTTCCAAAGACCCCTTGGTTTGCTGGGTGGAAAATGGATAGGTGGGGTGGGGAGAGAAGAGTGAAAGTACACCACCAGTTAGGAGGTGATCTGAGAGCAAAGGTGAGGGACATGACATGGGCTCATAGGAGGCTGGTGTCAGGTAGGTGAATTAGATGTTCTGAAAGTAGAAGCCATAGCATTTATGAAAGGTATTAAGTCTGAGATCAGAGGAGAGTGGTGAGAGAAGGGGAAGTAGCCATTTGTTCCCACTTAAAGATGCACTGATCCTATGTATGACCTGTGCACAATAATAAAGTGCTCTTCTTTATCCTTCCTTCTCAGTTGCCTATATTGGCATCATCGGTGGTTAGCCTGTATTTCCTTGAACTCACGGATGTCTTCAAACCCGTGCACTCTGGATTTAGCTGCTATGACCGGAGTCTTAGCATGCCCTATATTGAACCAACCCAGGAGGCAATTCCATTCCTCATGTTGCTGAGCTTGGCTTTTGCTGGACCTGCAATTACGGTAAGAATTGCCCCCAAATTGTATTTGTCATTCTTCCAAAACTAAGAATGACCACATTTGTGTAATAAATGGGTTAAAAACAAACAAAAAAGTGAACTCGAAATCTTGGAACAGAAAGATCATGTCTTTGGGATATTTTGAAAACGTCCTGTGACTTAATAGTTGAAAATAACTAGCATTAAAAGATTGTATAATTGCAAAAGTAATGGGTCTCTAATGTTCAGTTTTATAAATCATTCTAAAAAAATATTTGTAACTGCTTAATTCCCCTTGAATAGCTAATATGACATTTCTGATATATTTCCTAATTAATGTGTTGATTTGGTATCTGAAGTCTGGAAAGCTGGAGGGGAAAAACAAATAATTATATAGCCAAGAACTTTCTTCTCAAAAGGCATGTTGATATCACAGTTTCATTTTTTTACTGGATTAGCACTTTTTATTGATTATAAGCACTGAGTACCAACAATTATAAAGTAAAAAGGGCACAACTCACATTCCTGGCATTTTGGTTCACACATGCGCACACAAACTAAGCATAAAATACTTTTGATGCAAAACAGGCATTTGCATTTTTACATATATAATATAAAGAAATGTCCTAACTTACTGGAATTGAATGTAAAACATAATTCTTTTTATTTTTTTAACTTACACATTATGAGTAAACACATTTTTCATTAATCCATTAATAAATAAGACTGGACAAGCCTTTTTACCATCTCTTCTGCCCCTAGAATCCCACATAAAGGTCAAGAAACATGTTTCAAGGTTAACATCATTTATTTCTACCAGTAGGAACTGTTACTTTGCTTTTATCGTGCTCATGAATGTCAGAGGAAGTGGTTATTTAATGAAAAGCTGTACTTGAATGGAGTTTTTACAAGATTCCCTAATGAATTGGCCAATTCTGGTTCAACACAGCAGCAATTTTAGAAAAATCTATACATAAATCTTCCAAAGTCTATACTTTTATGTAGCTATGAATTTGTTTTTTCAAAATTTCTCCTACATTAAATTATAACATATGTTTACACTCAAAATAAATTATACAAAACATTCTCAGAAGGTAAAATCAGAACTTAATATTCCACAGAACTTAATCATACTTAAAAGGTCTCAAATACTTTGTAAATTACTGCGTTATTTGAACTCCAGTTAACTCTAGTGTGATAGGCACTATTAATGATGTGCTTGGAAATAGCTGCGATTCAAACTAATAAAACATACCTAAAGGGCAGTATTGCTCAGAATAACGGCACTTTCCTGTCATTTCTCTAACGACTTACTAAAAAATCCATATCATCTGTCATTTGACAAGAGCAAAAAGAATATAAGCTTTAAACTGTTACACCAGAAAGCATTTCTCCTAGTTGGGGTGTAGCCCTCAAACTTATTGTAATAGAATACTTGAAATAAAACAAAATTCTGTACAAATGTTCATGACTGTATTGATATTTAACACGAGACTATGTTTGATACTTATTCATTTAAATGATTTTTTATATATCCAGAAGCCTTTCCTCCCTAGGGTATTTTATGAAGTTGTGAGGAAGACAAGTCTAGCTGTGACACCTGCTGCTGCTGACCCTGTTTATCTCACACCGATCCCTTTGCTGACACTGTTACATGTCCTAGGGACAACCACCTTGGCCTTATCGCTGTGTTCCTGCATCTGTGACTCCCCCATTTCCTTAATAAATTCTTAAGACGCAATTTAGGGATGTTTACTGGGGCTTCCAGGCCAAAGCTTTCTTTCTGGAGCCTTGAGAAATGACAGGGCGAATCTGCCATGTCTGTCTTTCACCAAGCTGGACCTGGGGAGCCCAGTGCCAATTCCTCCCACAAAGGACCCACTAAATCTCAGGATCTTCACGGGCCCTCCATAGTGGCTGCGTGCCTCTTAATGGAAGAAGAGGCAAACTAGGGAAATATTTATATTCTGGGAACCCTAAATCCCCGCATATCACTTAGAACTCCAGGATACTCCAAGGAGTCCGTGGTTCTTTCCTTCCACACTGGGTTCGTAGCTCTGGATAACCAACTCGGTGGTAAAACGAATCTTGACTTTGCTCACATCAAAGATTGCTTTCACACCTTTCTCTCAAACATATATCATGCATCTTCTAGATCTCTTTCCAATTTCATTTTCTCCTCTATCTTTAAGGATTTCTCCCAAAACATTTATTTTCTCAACATTGGTCTTATGAGGTCTGTAGTCCTCTTGTTCCACGCCCATAATTTTGTCTCTAATCTTACTACATAGTTACAATTCTAATCTCCTTCCCCTCTTGGTGAAAAGGTGAAAAATAACAAGTAGACTTTAATGGCCAACTTTCAAGGATGCTGTTTTCTTTTTATGTATATGTAGCATTAACCCGTTAGAAAATGGGTTGGTGAGAGAGGAGGGGAAGCAAGAGGAATCCTTCATGTGGAAATGGTTTTTAAAGCCCAGTTCTGATGGGCATTAAGGAGGCCACTTGATGTAATTGAGCACTGGTGTTATATACAATTGATGAATCACTAAATTCTGCACCTGAAACTAATGCTACGCTGTATGTTAACTACATTATGTTTCAATTAAAAATTAAAAAAAATAAATAAAGGCCACATCAGTGAAGAGAGGCATGGTTTTCATCCACTCATCTGGAGAGAAGACCAAGTGAAAAACAAAAGACCTCATGTCAGCAATATTCTCCAAAAGAATCTTTACAAGAACAAAAGAAGATCAACTGATTTTTGATAGAGGCATTTAAATATAAATCACGTAGTGTTTGCTTTTCAGATTTTTTAAAGTGCTTTGAGAGACGTTTTAAAAATAACCTGTCTTCGTGATGCTGTACCAGAAACTGTAAAAATTCCTTTCATGTCTGTGAAATACATTACTTATGTCTCTGAAATTGCCCTTGAATTGGAAAATTTCATCCTTAATACTCACTTTTCATTTACTTTAAAGTAATAATGAAATAAGCATTTTGTTCAGTCCTTTGGAGATTGTATCTCAGGGAAAACAACAGAGGATATCAAAAATGTTCATGTAATCTATATGAATAGAAAAAAATGTATACTTTCTCTTCGCTGGAAGTTAACTTCTATTACATTTTATTAAAAGATAAATATATCTAACTTTATGGGAGAATTCTATTGGAATTTGATTATAGATCCTAGATGGGAACCTTATACAATATTAAATGTATTAGGGTTTCCAAAAGACTTTCACTACAGATTTAGACACTATAATAAATACTATTTTGTCGTTCTTTTTTGCTGTTTCCACAATGAAGACTTTTAAAAAAATGTTATGTATTTATTGGAAAGAGGGTGAGAGAGAGAGCTAGAGAGAGCATGAGTGGAGAGGAGGGGCAGATGGAGAGGGAGGAGCAGACTCCCACTGATCAGGGAGCCCTACGCAGGGCTCCATTTTGGGACTTAGGATCATGACCTGAGCCAAAGGCAGATGCTTAATGGACTGAGCCACCCAGATGCCCCAATAAAGACTTTTTCATTGTGAGTTCTTCCTGTGGTAGATATTCCTAGGGCAGTGCCCATATGATTAATGGAAAGAAATATATTTCTCACTGTGTCTCCCGTGAAGCAGAGCCATTTCAGAATCTCTTCCAAAAACCTGCCCATGATATTCAACAAGGAAAAATAATTCTTCTTCGGCCTGTGTACAGATTAAACAGAATATTGTGAAAGGATACTTGTCAGAAATTGTTTCCTGTTTACAAATGACAAAAGCAGCAAATAATTTTATCATCAGAATCTAAACTCTGAAACCACTTTTTAGCACAACCAGCATGCCATTCAGAATGAGGAAACAAGCAGGCGTATTCAGAAATACATCAGGAAGCATCTCCCCTCCCCCTGAGGAAAATTCCATCTTTGGACAAAATTGAACCACTTTGAAAATTCATGTAATGACATATAGATCAAGGTTAAATGAATAGAAGTGTGAGGAAAAAATTGTTTCTTAGAGAGGACAGTTGGGAGATGTCAAAATAATGACAAGAAACCTCTATCCATAATCAAGCCAAATAGTATTAAAGCACTCTCTTGACATATGAGTCTTGAACATATTAAACAACTAAAGTAAAACGCCTGAAATCTCAAGGTCATTTGAGATAATGACTACTGTGTTGTATGCTAAGACACTTTTCCCTAATGGCACTACACAAATAAATTCTTATATAATTTAACATTAATGGACAAAATGTGAATCATTACACATATAATTGAAAAGAGAAGAAAAAAATTATCCACAGAACTATTTTTGAGGAAATGAAGATAAAATCAATATCTTTTAACCATGCAAGAGTGCATTTCAGGAATGAGTGGTTAATTCTCTTGAAATGATGAATTTTAGATAACCTCTATCTTATTCTATGTGTGTGGTGTTTTGTGTCACATCTATCTATGCAGAATACAGGACCTATTGTGTTTCTGTGTCTAACTTAAAGTAATAGTGTAGGATGATATTTCTCAAGAAGTATAAATAATTAACTCACTGTTAAATGATTTGAAAGAAAAACCCCTCCTTTTGATGATCTCTATATAATTGATCTTCAAGATGTTTATTATATATGCCATATGATTTTCACACATTTATGGTTATTGATAGAGTTCCATTAAAAATTATTTTTATACAAATTAAGATTCTTTATAATTGTACACATACCATGATATCTACAGAATTAAATATAACAGATTGAACACTCCGAACAAAAGGTTGTAGGCTTACTGTCATTAGTTTAAAAAAAAAAAACACTATAATTTTAAATACTTCATAAAATAAATGTTAAGCTAGTAATGAGAACTGGGAAGTTTCCCTTGGGAAATCTATTTGAGCCCCTTATCATGACTATGACCTTTAAAGTGACATCATCCCTTATATCTAAGACTGCCAGTATCTCCTGTAATTCAACTTTTCTCAGCTCCACACATTTCTACAAATCAATGTCTCATTTCATATCAATCTATTAAGCATGGTGATCTTAAATATTTGAATTTTTTACGTAAATAAGACTCATAATTTCAAATCTTGCTTCTCTTTTGTAGCACAACTAAGGGCCTGAATGCCCAGGGTAATCAGCCAACAAGCATCCCACCGTAAAGGTAACAAATGCAAATCCCACAATGCCAGCCATTGTGCTAGACAGGAGAATAAAGGGTAAATAAGAAATGGCCCTTCCCAGGGCACCTGGGTGGCTCAGTTGGTTAAGTGACTGCCTTGGCTCGGGTCATGATCCTGGAGTTCTGGGATGGAGTCCTGCATCAGGCTCCCTGCTCAGCGGGGAGTCAGCTTCTCCCTCTGCCCCTCCCCCTTCTCATGCTCTCTCTCTCTCTCTCTCTCTCTCATTCTAAATAAATAAATAAATAAAATCTTACAAAAAAAAAAAAAAGAAAGAAAAGACCCTTCCCTCAGGGGGTTATAGTCTATTGAGAGACAAACAAATGAACAACTGAAGTGCACTTTCACTGAGTTATACTAAAAAGGAAGGATAAGGTGCTAAGGAAACCACAAAGAAGAAGATATAATTCAGTTTAGGGTGATGTTGGGTGTTGCAAGGAAAACTTCTTGAAGGAAATGATTACCAAATGCATTGGGTCCCTTCCCTGATGTCCTATGTCCTAGAATCCTACAGCAAATATACTTTTCTTTATCTTAACATCTTTAATATGTTAATTTTTCTGATACTACATTATGGCTCTCTGTCCATTGTAAACACATTCTCTTTTTTCTTTTCCTTTTTCTTTTTCTTTTTTTTTCCTGAGAGAAAGAGAAAGAAAGCATAGGGTGGGGAGGAGCAGAGGGAGAGAGAGAGAGAATCTTTAAAATTATTTATTTAATTTTTAAAAATATATTTTTTAATTTTTTAATAAACATATAATGTATTATTAGCCCCAGGAGTACAGGTCTGTGAATCTCCAGGTTTATACACTTCACAGCACTCACCATAGCACATACCGTCCCCAATGTCCATAACCCCACCATCCTCTCCCTACCCCCCTTCCCCCGGCAACCCTCAGTTTGCTTTGTGAGATTAAGGGTCTCTTCTCCTTTGTCTCCCTCCCGATCCCATCTTGTTTCATTTATTCTTTTCCTACTCCTCAAACCTCCCACGTTGCATCTCCACTTCCAGAGAGAGAGAGAATCTTGAGAGAATCTCCATGCCTAGCGCAGAGCCCCACATGGAGCGCCGTGTGCAATCCTGAAATCACAACCTGCGCCAAAATCAAGAGTCAGACATTCAGCCGAAAGAGCCCCCCAGGCACCCCTGTAAACACATTTTCTAATCTTATGCCTAAGGAATTGTACCCTGCTTACCTAAATTCTCTTGTAATTTGCATTCTCCAACAAAATAGCTACCAGCCACACGTGACTATTTCTGTGTTAAGTCTAGATTAATTTAAAATTTAAATACTGAACTAAATGCAGTGAAATAAAATAAAAAATTCAGCTCCTCGGGTGTAGTAGCCAAACTTCAAGGCTCAATAGCCACATGTGGGTAGTGATGACCCTATTGGAAAGACAGGAAATATTTTCATCATCACAGAAATTTTTGTTGGACAGCTTGGCTGTAGGTAACACCTTTCTAACCTCATGGATGCTTTCCATGGATTGAACTTTCTGCTCAATTCTGAATTGGCTTATTGAAATAATATGCTAGTAAAATTTTCTAATCCTAGCTCTGGTGCTAACTTTATTCTTCCCCAACCCCCACCACTGGGTGGGCTGCCCCCACCCAGCCATCTTGTTTTTGTGTTGTAAGAGATGAAATGCCAAGACTCTAAGAATTAGGGCAGAATCAGTAACTGCGCAATTAAGCAATGAGGCATCATCCCTGGATACTGCTGAGCAAAGGGCCAAAGACTGAGTGCTGCAACCACAAGAAAATGCCAGGACCATATCACACCCTTGACCAGTCCATAGGCACTCAGAAGATCCAACTAGCGCTCTCCACAGTGCCCCGATTGCTGCTTCTCTCTGCTCGCTCAACTACTCAGGAGAAATTGCTCACATCTCTAACACTTTAAAGAAAAATATATCTTGGGGCACCTGGGTGGCTCAGTGGGTTAAGCCTCTGCCTTCAGCTCGGGTCATGATCTCAGGGTCCTGGGATCGAGCCCCACATCGGACTCTGCTCAGCAGGGAGCCTGGTTCTCCCTCTCTCTGCCTGCCTCTCTGCCTACTTGTGATCATTCTCTGTCTCTGTCCAATAAATAAATAAAATCTTAAAAAGAAAAATATATCTTTACCTTGTTGAACTGATGATGTGTTAAGAGATAACTTAGAATTCATTTGTTACCTATCAAGTCCATTCTGAAAACCATCCTGTCTTTGCAGATTATGGTAGGGGAAGGAATTCTCTACTGTTGCCTGTCCAAAAGAAGAAATGGGGTTGGACTGGAGCCCAACATAAATGCCGGAGGCTGCAATTTCAACTCCTTCCTTAGAAGAGCCGTCAGATTTGTTGGTGGGTGTGGGGAACCACAAAGAAAGGAAATTTTTTTTCCAAATAGCAATGTTATATTTAATTACAGATATTAAGTTTTTAAAGCTATAATTTAGATGTATAATTTCAGGTACAGGATGAGTTTTACATTATACAAAAAGACTGCTAAAACACCAAGTTTGGGGCTTTGTATCTGTAATATGTTATTTACAGTTACAGTCCTTATTTTGAGAGCTAACGCACCATGCATTTTAGTATATTTTTGTCTTAGCTGTGGTGGAAGCATAAGTTTACTTTAAAATGGTTTCTCTGGATGTGTGTTTGTTTTTTAAAATGGAGAATAAATGTCGGCAGGCTATTGTGAATGGATAACTCTTCAGAAATTAGTTTAGCCACATCAGTGATTCCATTTCAATTCTGGAGTGTTTTCATCCAGAAGCTACTGCACATGGAAATGTCACCATACAGAACTGAATCATGGCTATTTTTCCTTAGTTATATCCTCTAATTTTACCCTTTATTTTTTTAAATCTAAACCCGCATCTCTTCTGATCAGCCCGGGACCATCTTAATGTTTGAGTCACAGAACTTTTTGTTTTTTTTAACCGAGTTGAGAAGTCAAAACACAGTATACCACACCAATATGAATGCTTCACATTCATTCCCAGTAAGTCAGTAAAAAATTACTTTACCTGTAACCTCTCAGCTCAAGAGAATAGGTAATTTTATCTAATATCTAGACAATAATTAAATATAACCTTCTCTCCCACTAGAGGAAAAGCCTGGTTTAATGCCCAGACTCTGATCCACTGATTAAGGTACTTGGAGATGGTGAGCCACGAATAAGCCCTTTAGCGGGGCCACAATTGAGGCAAGGAAAGAAATCCTCAGGATATATAGCCAATCTCAGGGAACAATTTTGCTAATGTAACAAATGCTTTGGACAAAAGGGCATATATCCTCTGTGAAAAGCCTCGTGCCTGCGAGGATGGTCCATCCTTCCCTAGAGAATAAGGTCCCAGAATGCCATCCTCTGAGGGTCTGGGGATGCTCCTTCTCCAAAGGTAAAAATGGATGGGTTTTCCCACTGAAGCCTACTCCTCTCCAGGACCAGCACGCTGCTAGGAATTAGAATGTAGAAATAAAGGACCTGTAACTTGAATTCCAGGTGATCAGGTGGAGAAGGAATTGGGAGAGTCATTGCTAGGTAGGGATAAGCAGAAAAGGAAAGTGGGAAACGGTAATGGGCAGGCCAACGACCACTGTCTGGAGGAGTTGATTGATGAATTACTCAGCTGCCTCTTGTATTGATTTCTATGAGCACATCATGAATCAGAATCCAGACTGTCAAGTCAGAGTGAATCCAGGGTGTCAAGACAACGTAGAGGAAGCCGGGTTCAGATCATATGTATGTGAGCAGAGCTAGCTTCCCATGCAAGGGACTTGGAGTAGGAATGGAGTTCAAGTGAACAAGACTGAATCAGAGTTTGCGAGTTTATGGTTTGAGACTGGGGCCAGGAGACAAAAGAAAGAATTTGGACGGGGAGATACAAGAACATCATCTCTGAATTACAAATATGCAGGAAGTCTCCCACAGCCCTGTACCCAAGATATGATTATTATTTCCATGACAGGGCCCGCCTACCCTCTTCTGTTTTAATTAGCATTCCCGGTATGACTGCAGCTTGTGGGGAGTTGGAACCAGTTCTGTAGGGCTTGGCAACTGTGGCTGGAGTTAGGGAGTTCTGGAGGGAGTGCGAGCCCCGGAAGCTCAAACGTGCTAAGCAATTTTAAATTATTTTGAATTTTTGCCTCATTCCCCATATTTAATCCTCTTCAAATCACACAGTTGGTCACCTTCACATACCCCGGGTATCTGACAAGTGGCCTATAGTAATAATATTAAGAATAGGTCCTTTTTAACCAAACTGACCAAAAATACTCCAAATGACTACCCTAGAGGTACTCATTGCCCCTATTTTGGCATTATCTGGTTTAGAGATACAGGAATTTTCTATCCTTATTTTCTCTAAATAAACTCAGAGAAAATGATCACAACAGATTTGCAGGTCACCACATTAATGTGTAGTGAACATGGTTGATGATGGTACAATGTTGGTACTAAGCACTGACTTAATAAGGATTTCTTTCCCTTTGCGTATAGGTGTTCATGTGTTTGGACTGTGCTCTACAGCTCTCATTACGGATATCATACAGCTCTCCACAGGGTATCAGGCACCATACTTTCTGACTGTGTGCAAGCCAAACTATACCTCTCTGAATGTGTCTTGCAAGGAAAATTCCTACATTGTAGAAGATATTTGCTCAGGATCTGACCTTACAGTTATCAACAGTGGCAGGTCAGAAATGGAGATTTTTAACCTTCCCATGTCAGTGTTTTCATGGTTCATGAGTAGCGACTGTGGGATCGTTTGATGCATACATTTTTCAGTCATAATGATTTTGGTTTTATTTTTCTTTTCTTTATTTTCAATCCAGTGATTTCTTTAGTGGTTACACCATAGAAACTCTGGTGGCTCATTCCAAATCCTCCTGTCTCAAAAATTTTAGCCTCACATTCTTGCCACTAATCTTCATATCACCAAATCCTATTCATGTTTTGCGAGGTACCCTAGACTCTTTATGGTTTTAGGTTAACACAATTTATTTATCTTAGGATGTTTATAGGTAATCAATATGTGTCCTGTATTGACTTAAGTGGAAGCTTAAATATTTATATTTATGTCTCCATTGTATGTTGTATTTTTAAAAAATCATGTGAATTTTCCTTTTGGTAGAGTTTTACATGTGCATCTACTTTGTATAAACCCAGAAGATCAGTATAGCTTCTAATCTTGCATTTTAGAAAACAAAAGACAGAAAAACTCAAGAAAATACCAATGCATTAAGTTTTTCTCAATCAATAAAGTAAAAATTAAACTTTCTGGCAAGAGATAATGTTTTGGAAATTCAAAAGAAATAAGTTACAGAAGGATGAAGGGCAGTAAGTGATTGCTATAAGAATTGCGTTTGTTGTTCAGTGAGTTCTCAAGATCAAGTTAAGAATCGAAAATAAGTTAGTAAGTACCCTTGAAGAAGCAGAACCTGATATTATGTAATTATACACATTCAAGTTCTCATAGTCCATTCAATAATTTTGAAGCTACATTTAAGATCAATGTCCTCTACTTTTTCTCAATCTTTCTACATATCTTGTCTGTGTTAAGTGGTAATCCTTTTTATTGGTACCAAATAATTAGGAGGACATTAATATAACTGAATTTTATTTTTTTTAATTTTTTATCTATTAAGAGAAATCTCTATTTTTCTTCCTTCACCTGTCCTTTTCAGTGTTTCTCCCATATCTTGTGTTCCACCTCTCTCCCAGCTTGCTTCTTCAATTATTTAACTAAATAAGATGCTCTACGATTCTCAAGATGATAATTCCATTAAAGTGGAGAAACATTTTGTTAAAATTGGACTTCTTGTGTTTTCTAGAGTGTAAAAATTACATTTAGACCCACTGCTGTGTGAAAATAATTTTGCCTTTTAAAATTTTGTGTAAATGCTCCCATATATTTAGGAGCATAAGAGAAGTTTCAAAGCTTTAAAATCCTAGGTTTTATGGACCTTTACTTTAAACTGACATACTTTGAGTACCAAAGAAAAATTACAATGTTTTCCAATCCACTTCTACTTTCAAGCATCATTCCAGTGGTGTAACAAATTGATTCCTCCAAAGCTAACACTTTCTATTGGAAAGTGCATTATGCTATTCTTTAATTCTAATACTGATTAGCAGTGTTTATCACTCCGATCTTTCTCCAGAAATCTAAAGAGAAATTAAAATTATCACTTACTGCCTCGAGGCTTTTAAATAGAACATTTTAACCACCCAGCGTTCTTATGATTGTTAGCAGTGAATCTGAAATAGAAGGCATAATTTGACTGTCTTCCTTTGGCAGAAAATCATTCCCTTCTCAACATGCGACCCTCGCTGCCTTCGCAGCTGTGTACGTTTCGGTAAGTCTCTGACTCTTTTTCATCAGTCTGTGTCCTAGAGAATATCAGAGAAACGAGTGTTGTCTCCAAGTGACTAATTAGATTATATAGCCATGTAATAACAGAACAGTAAACTTGAGCACAGCAGTCCTTCAACACAATTGCATCGAAAACAGAAATTGAATGATACTGTATACAATACTACATTAAACGAAATTTTCTACACAGTCATAATATTTATTCAGCCTGCTATCCCTTCAATGCAATATATCTCATGGCAAGGTATTGTGAACTATATGAATGTTATAAATTGTCGAACTGAAAGAATCGTGTTTAAGCACATGCATACACACATAGACACGTGCTTTACTTTCAGTATTTATGTAATAGTGAGTTCAAAGTCAGTGTAAAGTTGATAAATGATATACAGTGAATCCACATAGTGTCTGATTAATACAATAGTCCATCAGGTCCTATGTGAGAAAAGTGTACTGGAATTATGTGACAAATAACATGGAAACTAAACAGTTATCTGGCTAATTATACTGCTTCAACTTATCTTTCAAGCTTTCATGTAATTAAATGAGATCTGCTTTTTATTTGATGAATTTTGCTATGTATTTCTTCTTTTTCAGGAATAGAACATAGCCATAGCAGGAGGAAAGGAGCAGTAAAATTGATGTCAAGTGTATGAGTTAGACTCTGAGTCTAACTTTTCATTCGATTATAATTTAATAGTAAAATGACCTTTCTAACATACTTACCAGATCGCTTTCATTTTTCAGATGTACTTCAATTCCACATTAACGGATTCCTCTAAGCTTCTCAAACCTCTCTTGGTCTTCACCTTTATCATCTGTGGGATCATCTGTGGGCTCACCCGAATAACTCAGTATAAGAACCACCCAGTTGATGTCTATTGTGGCTTTTTAATAGGAGGAGGAATTGCTCTCTACTTGGTAAATAATTTACTATTCTCATTTGATAAACCACAGTTTAAATGGAAAACATGCATCAAACACTTTTGCATTGTAATAATTTACTTGCAATGTAGTTTATGTTCATGAGGAAATCTGAGTGCTTCTCCATCCTAAGCCACACATATATCCCACTTTCAGCAAAATAGTATTTTAAACCCTTACCATGGACCATCCACTGCAACTTTAGGATTATTGCATTTTATACACACATACACACACACACACCAGAAAGAGTCAGGGACTGTTTTTCCTACTGTACTTTTATAGATGAGGAAAGTGAATATTTGTAAAAGTAAGGTTCATGACAGTGAAGGTTTGGCGGAATTTTGTAGAATGTGCCCAACATCACAAATGTAGCACCTGGATGTATTAGCACCAACTATTACTGAATTTTTTAGCAGCACTCTATTTTCAAGCCCAATCTTCCTTCAGAGGAAATATTCTCAGCAGAAAGAAACTGAGATTGTCCATTTCATGCATTCATTCATGAATTCATTCATTCCCTCATTCAGTATCTGATCTGTGCCAGGTACTATACTGAGCATCAGTACTGTGAGAAACAAGATCCAGCCTTAAGGAGTTTTCAGTATAAATAGTAATAAGAATATAGATAGTTGCAGGATATTAAATGGTATACTAAGGTGTGAACAAAATGCTTTGGGAATAGCACACTGAAGAAGGAAGTTACAGAAGCTTTCACAGAAGTGATATAGTTTTAAGAAATAAGAAATTTTTTTCTTAGGGTAAGGAAAGGAGTAAGGACACTTAAGCAAAGAAACTGCCCATGCACAAAGACGGACATCTAAGAGAGCAGGTATAAGTGGAAGGTGAGGGAATAGGAAGAATGAGAGATAACAGCTAAGTTTCCAGCTTGGAAGACGGAATAGATGGTGACTTTGTTAGCAGGCTAGGAACACGATGGAGAAAGTAGGTTGGTGGAGAAGTGTTTGATGAGCTCAAGTTAAGGATCAATAGGCAGTTGAAGAGTTGCTTCTGGAGCTCAAAAGGGCAATCAGAAGTGGGGAAATAGATTTGGAAGTCATGGACATTATTGATGGAAGTACCATTATAGTTATGGAGGAGTCAAGAGTTACTTGAAATTGCCAGGTCATAAGAATGAAATACCCACATGCCAGCAGCATGCAGAGAAACAGGCAGTCACCAAGGAAACTGAAAGAAACTGACAGAGAAATGAAAATCATCTATCACAGCAGTTCAATCATGGGATCTTGATGCCCTTGTTCATGGAAGGTGTTACAAGACAATGATGACAAAAAGTTGTAAAAGCACTGAAGCAAGTGATGATTTATTTTTCACTTTTATAAACTAGCACAGTCAGGATTGTCACTTTAAATCTCATGCTTATGCACGTGCTTTCTTCGGAGGAGGAGAAAGTGATCAAAGTGAAGTTAGCAGACTGGGTATAAGCTTGGGTTTCCCATGGGAGTGTTGACTGGCAGTGCTTACAGAATAAGCAAGGAAGACTGAGAGCTGTGTCCTTCCAGTTCATCCATTGCCCTTGTGTGAGTGTGATTTCACGGTGTCCAGGAATTAGCCTAGGCTCCGTAGTCTGAAGGATTTGGGCTTGAATCTCAAGTATCTTATAGTTGGTCAAATTACATTATCTCTCAGCAACTGGTTTCTTCACTTATTAGGTGAGAATAATAACTGGCTATTTCATATCATAACAAAGATGAAGCGACTATGTTTACTGGCCACAGTGCCAGGCACTGCATGTCGAACAATATGGCAGAGGTTCTTACAGTCTAGTGGACAGTTTCCCCAAGCTTACTCCTTTAAATACAATTATTAATGGAGCATTAGGTAGGGACTGCTCATCCTGAGAACTCTGGCAGCGAGAGCAGAGATAGGTACTATTTAGAAGACAAGATTCTGGAGATGCAGAAGCTGGACTTACTTCATTTCTGTTTGCACCCAGTGCCCTGAAATTGGAAATTCATCCACTCCAAGCCAATGCTATTGTAAATTGTTAAGTGCTCTATAAAATGTTAAATCCATGGGATTCTTGTGGGTTGATTTGAAAAGTGGCTACCAAATAGGTATCTGCTGCTCTCTCTTACCTCTAAACTAAAGCATCTCAGAAGCTGAAAATCTAACAGGAATTTGGTCTTCCATGTGTAAAAATTGTAAAAGTTCTGAATCTAAACTTTGCCTTATCCAAATTTTTATCCCCCAAACCCAAAATAACAGAAAACTGGTAGGTTGAGGATGAAGATATGATTACATAAAATTTAGCTCAGATTTAGTGTACTAGCATTGAATTGATCAACTATTACTTCCAAACTTAAAGGAAAGAATGTGGGTGCTCCCAACTAGTGCTAATGTCTGCCCTTTCTTTTGAGAATACTCTGTGCAATGCTGACCACGGAGGGCTGTGCTCCATCCGAGTTGTAACAATATTTGTCTCTGACCTCACTGCAAAACCTAACAGCATGCTTTATGAATGATTCCTTGTTTTATATTTTTCACACCTCCCCTGCTTTCCATCAGAAGGTGTGATTGAAAATGGATGGTAAAATAAATCAGTTAAGCTATTCAAGGTGTCACTCAACAAGAGGTTCCTAAATCCAGAAAAATAAATTACTTTGAAAAGCAGAAGAACATCCTTATTTCTCTCATTGTCTTTTTTTCTCAAAACATACAGAGGGTAAGATTCGCAAAAACATCCAGGGGGATGGAGAAAGGAGAGAAAATCCAACTAATATAAAATAACGGTCTCCTTAGTTCTGAGCAGTTAGTTCAGTGATATATGATATAACTTACAGAAGATTTCCTGAGTAATTGTAGTTTGGGTTTTTTGTTATTTGTATTAGTCAATGATGGATAGAGAGCACATAGCTTCTTTATATGCTTCAGCGGATCCTCTGAGACAAATTCTTAGTAACCGTGTCTTCTAGTGCGTGATGTTCATTGTTTCTCTTCAACACTAGGGCCTGTATGCTGTGGGGAATTTTCTGCCTAGTGATGATAGTATGTTTCAGCACAGAGATGCCCTCAGATCTCTGACAGACCTCAACCAAGACCCCAGCCGAGTTTTATCTGCTAAAAATGGTAGCAGCAGCGATGGAATTGCTCACACAGAAGGTATCCTCAACCGAAACCACAGAGATGCTAGCTCATTGACAAACCTCAAAAGGGCAAATGCTGATGTGGAAATCATCACTCCACGGAGCCCCATGGGGAAGGAGAACATGGTTACCTTTAGCAATACCCTGCCTAGAGCCAACACCCCATCCGTAGAAGACCCTGTCCGAAGAAATGCTTCCATTCATGCCTCTATGGATTCTGCTAGATCAAAGCAGCTTCTCACCCAGTGGAAGAATAAGAATGAAAGTCGGAAGTTGTCCTTGCAAGTTATAGAGACTGAGCCTGGACAGTCACCACCCAGATCCATAGAAATGAGGTCAAGCTCAGAGCCCTCCAGGGTGGGAGTGAATGGAGACCACCATGCTCCCAGCAATCAGTACCTCAAAGTACAGCCTGGCACTGTCCCTGGGTGTAACAATAGCATGCCTGGGGGACCAAGAGTGTCCATTCAGTCCCGCCCTGGGTCCTCACAGTTAGTGCATATCCCCGAGGAGACCCAGGAAAACATAAGCACCTCTCCCAAAAGCAGCTCTGCTCGAGCCAAGTGGTTGAAAGCTGCTGAGAAGACTGTGGCCTGTAATAGAAGCAACAGCCAGCCCCGAATCATGCAAGTAATCGCTATGTCCAAGCAGCAGGGTGTCCTCCAAAGCAGCCCCAAGAATACCGAAGGCAGCACAGTCTCCTGCACGGGCTCCATCCGCTACAAAACCTTGACAGACCATGAACCCAGTGGGATCGTAAGGGTTGAGGCTCACCCAGAGAACAACAGGCCCATCATACAGATCCCATCCACCGAAGGCGAAGGTAGTGGCTCCTGGAAATGGAAAGCCCCTGAAAAGGGCAGCCTTCGCCAAACTTATGAGCTCAACGATCTCAACAGGGACTCAGAAAGCTGTGAGTCCCTGAAAGACAGTTTTGGTTCTGGAGACCGCAAGAGAAGCAACATAGATAACAATGAGCATCACCACCATGGAATCACCACAATCCGGGTTACCCCAGTAGAGGGCAGCGAAATTGGGTCAGAGACGCTGTCCATTTCCTCCTCCCGCGACTCTACCCTGCGGAGAAAGGGCAACATCATCTTAATCCCTGAAAGAAGTAACAGCCCTGAAAACACTAGAAATATCTTCTACAAGGGAACCTCCCCAACACGGGCTTATAAAGATTGAGTGATGGCATTCAGCACTTGAGCGACCCCCAAAAGACCACGTCATGATTCTACCCGTGCTCTGTTCCAGCAGATCGAGAAAACTTCTCATCGAACTGGGTTATCTACCATCAGCCCGGAACTCAATGACTCTTGAGAACTACTACACTCAAGCTTGTAGATTTCACATCATGGGGAGGGAAAAGCACAATGCAGGAACCTAACTAATGTGATATTGTGAAGAATCTTAAGACCTATCTTCAAACTCAAAAGGTTTGCAGAAGGCAGTATCAGAAGAAAGTGGTTTCCTTCAGTGTATACTATTTTACTTCCTGAATGTGCCAACTTTAGGGATCTTTCTTTATAATTAGCTGTGGGAATCCAGAACACATGTTTCCCTACAGCAGAGGCCATGCAGTATTATATATTCATTTTGCAGAATCTGCACCTAGAGCTCAGTAAGGGTGGTGCTGATTATTATAGTACATATACGATGTAAACTCTCAAATTCTATTTAGCTGTGAAATAGTGGTGTGCAATTCCTTGTCAAAGAAATGCTACTGTATTAAGAAGATGCTGGCTGCTTTGTGTTAGAATAGGACACCCCGCAGCTTCTCTGTAGTGGCTCTGTCACAGTCAAAAAACGAAAAGGTTTTGTGCATTTCTTCAAAATTATGCTTTGTTCAGCAACAAAAATTGTGTAGGAATATTTTCAGTGAGAGGGAATAACTAGTACTTTTCTACATAGGTTGTTTTTATTTTGACTGCTTACTTTTTATTTAAGTATAGCTACTACTCCTGATTCTGTTTTTTCGTAAGTAAATTTGGAGAATTTTAAAAATACTTTGTTTTAGCGTCTTTGGAAATTGTGATCATATTTTGCATTTTATGGCTCCTCCTTTATTTATTAATTGAAAATTTTTTTGATGTTATAGATATGTTTTTCTATTTTTAAAGCAAGAATAACAGTTGACATTCCTTGAGCAAAATATATTGCTGTGAATTTATGAACAAGAAATCTGAACCAACACTTGACATTGTGGATTACATTGCCAGCAATGTTGGGTGAGTCTACACTTGGATGTCTCCAACCAGCTGGCTTTGGTTGCTATCTTAACAAGTAATCCAAAAACTTCATTTTGTTCCAGATTATTATTTTTTATATCCTAATAACCAGTAAATTAGAACAACAGTTGTTGGGTTTTACCTTCTTCCCTCAGATATTTTTGTTCATTGGGCATCAACAGGAAGATCTGAAAAAAAAATGCAAATTGACAAGTGAAAATATCAGTGTAAATTAAGAATATATTTCTTCAGAATCTCTAAGTAGTCACAGTGTTAGTGCTTAATATGCAAACAATAGTTTTGCTACCTATCCTGAATAAAACCTTCAGCCTAAATCAAAGGAAACCAATACAATGAGAAGAAGATAAAACCAAAATATTTGGAGGTGTTTTCCAATTTAAAAACTTAAGTATGGAGAAATATTTGGTTCTTGGAATTTATTATCAAACCTTTTTTACTCCATTTCTTAAGAATTCTAATATACACTCAATGATTGCCAAGGGGATAGAAGGTAACAACAAAGCTGGTTGATCTGATCTGTTTCATTTTCCATGAGGACAGAAGGAGTTGTTTGAGATAAAGACTATCACTTCATTATCAACTTCTACAGGAAAAGGGCAAAGCTTTCTAGAGTCACCAACTTCCTAAAAGCATTAGGGATTTAGCTGAAACCAGCAGAATTGAAAACTCTGGCAATAAAATATGATTCACCTATATCCCTTCTGGCAATTTCCTTCTCAGAGAGGGGAGTGGGAGTAAAACGTTGCCTTCCCCACTTCTCGCCACTACCACCATCACCACACTCCTACTGGCTTCTGCCATTTCATAGAGAGAAAGGTGGACTGGTTTTAGTACTCTGAAGAAAAAAAAAAAGCTGCAGCATTTCAGGTGCAGTAAGACGTTTCCTAATCTTTCCTATTTCTTAAAAAAAAGATTTTAAAGTACTTCTCTAGTCATTGAGGGTTTTTCTTTCTTTACATAAATATTGATATATTCTTTTTCTACTCAAAGTGCCAAAGGCTACAGTTTTTAATGACTGAACCAATTGTACCACATTGTTAAGGAAATATAATGATAGTCACTAGAACTCAGACCTCTGCATGTATATTTGATAATACATCTTTTGTAAAAAAAAAATTACAAAAAAATATTTGTTTACATTCCACTGGTACCTTAATTTAAAATAAATGAGACTAACAGGTGGTATCTCTTCTTAGTGTTCTATTTATCTGATTTGCTAATGAGAGCACTTCTTCCTTTGTTAGGCTGTGCTTTACTGAGAAAACCAAGTATTGAATAAAGAGAGTAATTATCTTTTTAAAGTAAATAAAATTATGAAAATATATATAATATATATAAAGTATTGTGTTTAATAAAATGTTATGCAATGTTTTCCAAACTGATAAAGTTTGTAAAGTGCTATAATGTATTTTGTTAAGTACAGATTAAAGCTATTGTGTGAGTATATTGTGCTAACATCATAGAAATAAAGATTAGATTTCTTCACCAAAATTGGAACATTTTGGTTTTTTACTTCAGAGAGAGTATGAATGGATAATAACTTGGCTTATAGGAAAACAGCTGAAGAAACAAGAATGAATCAGAGCTGATTATATTCATAATTGTTTAGAAGAAAGAGTATTGCACTCACAAAGAAAAGTTTGTCAAACTACACCATAATGTTTCCGCATAATTTAGAATTTTGATTTAATGCTTATCACGGGATCTCTTTTAAATTTACTTAGACATAGATTTCTCACATATCAACATTATAAAGTATAAAAATGAAAATATGTCAGGGCTAATTGCTCTGAATCAATTTTTGAATAAAGTAGTTATTGGGCCTCTTTTCCCCAATATTATTGCCCTTTGTGGCAACTTTTCTTTAAAAGAATACTCTACTATTAATGCCAGGATTGTTTTCCAAGACATTAGCAACTGTTATATGAGTTTTACTGCTGATACTGCTGATAATGTTTCACTAGAAGCTACTAACACAAGTTTTTAGGCCTCGACAGGGAATTACGCTTTACTCAAATGATCCTGAAGTGGCGCACTTACCGAAACATGAAGTTACAGTTATCCGGTAATGCCATCAAGTTCATGCATCATGATTGTCACCTGGCCAACAAACACAGTATGATGCGATTCACTATAGAAAATGCATTGGTAAAACAAAACAAAACCACATTGATTTTAGAGATGTTAACATATGTATAACGGTGTGTATCTTATTATGGTCGAAATACAATAATAAGTTTCTCTGGGTCTTGATTTTTCAACTCTAAAACAGGGATGTTTGGCTCTATTATCCTTTCTAAAAGATATCCTAAAGTCTTTTCTAAAGTTCTATATGTAATTATTTACTATTTTATCCAGAGAGCAAAATCTAATGTCAGGATAATAGAAAATAACTTGCTGGTCTAACATGACTAACAAATGAGTACTGTCATCTTTGATCATACAGTGGATATAAGCAAAACAATGGAGTAGTGAAGAGCCTACATCAACCATTTCATTACATAATGTGTCAGAATAGGTGATTGGTATGCAAGTAACCCTGATCCTAGTACTTTTCTCGTCAGATACCAGGTGAGTGCCTTCTGGGTCATATATCATATATCATATGATGATATAGCTATCATTAGGGAACAATATCATTTCTGTCTTTTACAGGTCAAGTCTTTACTTAATATCTGTGGGTCATTGCTATTATAGTTCAAAGGGAATGTGAAAATTTAAGTGTGGCTCAGAAAGTCACTTAATTAACATAATATAACTGAAGGAAATCAAAAGGAATTGAAGTGGTTTCATCTAAAAGGAAAATATAACTTGGGAAATGGATAAAGGTCTGCTTGTGACTGGATGTTTCATTTCCTCTGTTTATTGAATGCATCTCCTGTCTTTAATCTGTAGAAAGCTTCTAAAATGCTCTAAGATCAAATGCTCCAGTTTGAAGAAAATAGAGTTTTCAGTAATAGTATATGATATTACAGGTAAGATCCAATTATAGGAAATCCCCAGTGATCATATTTTCTAATTGCAAAAGAATATCTAGATGAATCCTCTGATACAGAAATGACTTTTATTTCACTGTCTATACTATCGTTAGTTAATAAAAGCTCCTGCTTGTGATTGTGCACTGTGGTCAATAATAATGAGGGCAAAATGAGCAAATCTATAGTTCTATCACTAATTCTATTTACAAATTTGTTGAATGCCCATTTTATCTCCTTTACTTTCCCTACACTAAGATTCTTAGTCATTACCTTTGAGGGAAATCCATCTAAAGTTTAATGTTAGCTTTACAAAATAGTACAACTGACAAGTGGGAAATGGGTTTAAAAAAAAGTATGAGGGGGCACCTGGGTGGCTCAGTGGGTTAAGCCTCTGCCTTCAGCTCAGGTCATGATCTCAGGGTCCTGGGATTGAGCCCTACATCGGGCTCTCTGCTCAGCAGGGAACTGCTTCCTCCCCCCTCTCTCTCTGTGCCTGCCTCTCTGCCTACTTGTGACCTCTGTCTGTCAAATAAATGAATAAAATCTTAAAAAAATAAAAAATAAATAAAAAATAAAAGTATGAGAATCGTATTCCCTTAAAATCTCTCCTTTTCGTAATCACTTCAGGACACACTGTACCCAGGTACCGCCTTTTAGAAAGAAAGTTAGATATTCTATACCAGAAACTCTTTCTTCCCCCCATGTTATAGTTTATACCTTTCAAACCTGAGATGTCCCTCTGAGAAAAGGTAAAGAATCTTTGAGTACTAGGAAAATCTAATTAACTCCACTCCCAGATCAATCTTTCCCATTCTGCATCTAAATTAAATTTTTCCAAAGGTATTTCCAAAGGCATAAAAAGAAGTATTTTTATTTTATTTTATTTGTTTATTTGACAGAGAGATCACAAGTAGGCAGAGAGGCAGGCAGAGAGAGGAGGAAGCAGGCTCCAGGCTGAGCAGAGAGCCTAATGAGGGGCTCGATCTCAGGACTCTGAGATCATGACCTGAGCCGAAGGCAGAGGCCCAAACCACTGAGCCACCCAGGTGCCCCTAAGAAGAAATATTTTTAAAAACTAACTCAAAATGAGTTAAAGACTTAAATGTAATTATGAAAGTATAAGACTCCTGATAAAAAATACAGGAGGAAATTTTCAGGACCTAGGACAAGGACCAACTACTAGTCCTTGGTTAGGTATGTGGTTTGCAAATATTTCTTCCAACCTGTAGCCTATCTTCTCATCCTTTTAACAAGGTCTTTCAAAGAGCAAATGTCTTACATTTTAATGAAGTCCAGTGTGTCCTCTCCCTTTGGCCATGTTTTTATTTTTTTTATTTTTTTTAAAGATTTTATTTAATTTGACAGACAGAGGTCACAGGTAGGCAGAGAGGCAGGCAGAGAGAGAGGAAGGGAAGCAGGCCCCCTGCTGAGCAGAGAGCCCGATGTGGGGCTCGATCCCAGGACCCTGGGATCATGACCTGAGCTGAAGGCAGAGGCTTTAACCCACTGAGCCACCCAGGCGCCCCTTCGGCCATATTTTTAAAGTCAAATCTAAGATACAGGAAAAAAATCCTCAGAACTCAACAATAAAATGCCAATAAGGGCAAAAAATATCAAAAACAGTAAAATGACAATATCATAGTAAATATCAAAGATTAAAAGAGTAAAACTGTAAAATAAGAAATGAACAAAGGTATGAAGAGACATTTTACCAAAGATTTATTACACATGAATCAGTGTTCAACATCATTAATCATTTAGGAAATAGAAATAGAAATAGAAATAGAAAATAGAAATAGAAATAGGAAATAGAAATTAAAACCACAAAGAGATACTACTATACACATATAAGAATGACTAAAATTTAAAAAAAAGTGGTAATAATATCAAATGCTGAAAAGAATGTTGAGGAATTTGATCATTTATCCATTGCTAGTGCAAATGAAAAATGGTATAACCACTCTGGAAACAACTTGTCAATTTCTTTAAAAAACAAAACTAAACATACAGTTATATGACCCAGGAACTACATTTGGGGACATTTTCCCATAGAAATAAAAACTATGTCCACACCCAAAATACTTTACATTTTCACCTCAGTTTCACGACTAATAGCCCCAAACTGGAAACAACTCAGATGTTCTTCCATGAGTGAATGGTTAAACCATGAAATACTACCCAGAAATAAAAATAAATGAACTATTGATGGCATACCACTTGAATAAATCTCCAGGGAATTATGCTGAATGAAAAACCCACTATCAAAAGTTTCCATGCTGTATGATTCCACCTCATAAGACAGTACAGATATGAGCAGCCCACATATGGAGAAGTGGTTTTGTCATCCTTACCACACAACTACCATGGTTGTTCCAGTTGCCATAATTTCCCAGCAGGAATGGGGTGGGAAGGAGGAATTCAAAGATATGCAGCTTTGTTTTTAAGAAGAAGACACAGAGGTTTTGTATGTCAGGTGTAATCTACCCAAATGGCACAAACCAGATCACCTTACTGCAAGAGAGGCTGGGGATGAAGTCTCTAGGAGAGAGGCCTTGGGCCCAGCTAAAAATCTGTTTTCTCTTATGAAATGAAAAAGGATGAGAATGGCTCGTGGAGGTTCATGACCAGTTTCTGTCATAATAGCTTCAAGACCCTTCACAACAGGGTTGTAGAGCCTTATGTTTCACTGCTTCTCCACTGAAAGCTATTTGCTGTCACAGGTCCAGCTGCTTCATTTGTGTGGGGGGATGGGAGGTGGGTGGGTGCTTGTGTGTGTGGTTTATTTTTAAGTCTCTGGAAAGTCTTTGTTTCCCTTTTTAAAATCCCCTTTGTCCTTCAAGGCTAAATGTCAATATTCCTTTATTTTCAATTTTTCCTTTATCCTAATTTTAGGGCTGGAAGGGACTTGAGATATCACTCATCCTTTAGGTATAATCACTATAATTACCTATATTTCACATATGAGAAAAGAAGAACACATGAGAAGAGATTTACTCAAAACCGCACAAGTGGTAGATCCAAGAAGGATGTTGGAGGGCAGGGAAAAATACCTCCTGCTCATTTTGTAATCCCTAGTGTTTAACACATCACCCACCACATAGGTGAATAAACTTTGAAATGAGTGAGTGAATGAATGAATGAATGAAATATTTATATTTATAATCCTTGTTCTGTATGACCAATGTAGTCACTTACTCAGTTTGTATTATCAATCAATTTGAGTAATGAGGCATTGGATATTTATTACACATTAAATTATAAACTTTTATAAGCAGCTCCTAGCACAATAGGTACTCAAATATAAGAATAATTGGATGAGTACAGTATGCTCCATATACTATAAGAGAAAAAATGATCGAAATGAGTAAGTTATAGAATTCATCACATAAAGGAAAGTACGAGAGCATTTCAAAGAGAAAGAAATGGTCATCTATTTGATTGTGCCCCCAAATCCTACAGTTCTCAGAAACCCCCTCCAAGACTCTGAAGCCAAATAAGTGTTATTTATATTTTTCTCCTTTTTCTTATTTGAAGCATCTTTTTCAAATGTTGACATTGTGTAAGCCAGATTTCCTGGAACAAACAGTCTCCTCACAATAGATATGATTTTGGAACAGTTGTTTGTTCAAATGTTCCCACCTCCACAGTAATCTTGGTAGAGGAAGGTGCCAATAAAGATTTATTCTATCATTAAAAAAAGAAAGAAAGCCCTCTTTATAGTCAACATTGAAACTTATTTTTCTAATTCAAAATCAGATGTTAGAGTCCAGGGATTATAGCAATTTCTTTATATCTGGCCTATCCACTGGTCTCTTATTCCCACCCAATCTACCATTTAGGATACCACAACTATTTTCATAATTGTGGAGTAATGTCTTTGGGGTCAGGCTGACAAGTATTCAAATTCTAGCTCCAACAACTGTGTTCCTCACTTTTCTTGCCTGTATAATATGGATAATAGTTTAGAGTTGGTATGGAGATTAAATGAATAAATATAGGCAAAACAGGGGCACCTGGGTGGCTCAGTCAGTTAAGTGTCTGCCTTGGGCTCAGGTCATGATCTCAAGGTCCTGGATCAAGCCCCACACTGGGTTCCCTGCTCAGCAGGGTGTGTGCTTCTCCCTCTGCATTGTACCTTCCCTTCAAATAAATAAATAAATAAATCTTGAAAAAAATACAGGCAAAACATTTGAAATACTGTGTGGCAGTACACAATTATTGGTTCTTAATCTTGGGCAATGCTGTGTGACTTCTTTATCTTCAGTCTTCTCCTCTCTAGAAATACACAACTGCCTGCTAGATTGATATCTATGCTTATAAATCTATAATTATCTCAGATTTAACATTTTCAAAATACTTTTCCTGATTTCCACTCCCAAATGTATTCTTCCATCTTAGTAATCGTAAACTGTTGACCTCCACTACAATTGCAAAAGCAGAAAATCTAAACTATATACGTAATCCTTTCCTTTCCCTTACCATTCACTTCTGAACTAAGTCCTATCACGTCTGCCTCAAAATATATCCTATGATCTCTTTCGCCCAACTTCACTGTCTTTAGTCTTGGCCAGACCACCATGGACTCTTGATACTCCTCTCTAGGCTTGAGGCTTCCATTTTTGCTGCCCTATAGTCCATTTTTCACATGGCAGCCAGAGTAAATGTCTTAAAAACATAAATCAGATAAGATGTTCTCCTAAAATTCCTCAAATTGTTTATGAAAATTCAAGTTTGAAAAACAATGAAAACTTTACACATAGGTATCCAGTACCCTTCCTTGGCAAAGAGAAGTTTCCCTATGAAGGAACCCCAACCTTCAGGGATGGTACCTACAAAATGGAGAATGTAGAGTGAACTTAACGTGAGCAGAGGACAAACTGAGAGAAGTCCACACCTATTTTCTCTACCTCAGTGGCACTATCCATGCACTCTTGGGCTGTCTAGTGACCTTAATTAATCCAAATAAAGACACCTCTAATGTTATTGATACCCCAAAATAATTCTTTTATTTATTCAATTGGTAAATACTTATTAATTATATTCAACATGTTGATCTTCCAGAGATAGATTTTAGAAATGAAGGACAGTGAGTACAATCCTAGCTGGATCACTCACCAATTTTGTGACCTTGAGCAACATTTCTACCCTTCTTGAAAAGCTATTTAAACATATACATATATTTTAAAGTTTGCTGTGAGATTACAAATGTATATCCCCACTGTCATTTTTATCAGACCTTCAATGTGTCACATCCGGGCACCTGGGTGGCTCAGTGGGTTAAAGCCTCTGCCTTCAGCTCAGGTCATGGTCTCAGGGTCCTGGGATCCAGGCCCACATCGGGCTCTCTGCTCAACAGGGAGCCCGCTTCCTCCTCTCTCTCTGCCTGCCTCTCTGCCTATTTGTGATCTCTTTCTCTGTGTCAAATAAATAAATAAAATTTGTAAAAAAATAAAATAATAAAAAATAAAGTGTCACATCTTTCTTGTATTTTTAGGGAAAATAAGACAGGTTATTAATTCAGATCCTATCTGAGTTTTCCACCCACCAGTTGCTTCTCAGCTTGTTGTACTGAAACATGCTTCTAGTACCACACTGGCCCTCTGCTTGTCACCACCAAGCACTATTAAGCATGGTAACTAAATATGATGTTGTTCCTTTACATAGATTTAACGGGGAGGAAGATCAAGAAAAAGCAAAAATCTTGCTACTGTTCCTTTCTTTTGTTCTCTCTGCTACCATATATATGCATCTACACAGATGTATTCGAGTAACCATAGGAAATGATAAGTATAGGGGGTGAAAATATTGAAACTTTGTGCTAAAAATTGAATTCCTACAATTAAAGAGAAGGCTACCAAGCATGAAAAGACATGGAATAAATTCAAATTCATATTACTAAGTGTAAGAAGCCAGTCTGAAAGTCTTCACTACATGATTCCAATTATATGACATTCTGGAAAAGGCGAAACTATGGAGAGATCAATGGGTGACCATTTTATAATACACTTCCTGACTAGATTTTCAGTCTTTCCTTTTACCATTGATTGGTCATCTTCCAGGTCAAGAGAGAAAAATACTGAGGAGAAAGTGCAGAAAAGATGTCTCTACTAAGGTCTTAAAGTGTGTCCTTCCAAAAGCACTTTCCAATCCAAAAACAGTTGCGAAGTAAGCCAAATCTTTCAAGGGTGATTTTATTCTCCTGCCTCTCTAATTAATCTTTCATCTCCAGTCTTTTCCCTTCCTTCCTTCCTTTCTTTCTTTCTTTCTTTCTTTCTTTCTTTCTTTCTTTCTTTCTTTCTTTTTTTTTTCTGCTTTGCTTATATTAGTCAGTGTATATTGATGAATCACTTGAATCTTCCAGTTTTCAATTTTTACCTGTGTCCAAAACACATACTGTTCTTGATGAAATTTTGCTTGAAAGTAGTCAAACTTTCCTTGATCAATTTTTAAAGCATATATGTGCTTGAAGGGCCCCTGGGTGGGCTCAGTCAGTTAAGCCTCCCACTCTTGATTTCAGCTCAGGTCATGATCTCGAGGTTGTGAGATTGAGACCCACGTGGGGCTCCATGCTCAGTGGAGAGTCTGGTTGAGATTCTCTCTCTTCCTCCACCCTTTCCCTACTTGTTCTCTCTCTTCCTTTCTCTAAAATAAATAAATAAATATTTAAAAAGAATAATTACATATGTGCTTGAGTGAAAGGGCTAGAAATAATTTCATATATACCTGTGATTGTTTCACAAGAAAGCTGAAATATGGTCTACATTTTAACAATTCCATCTTTTAGTAAATACATGATGATTATTCTCACTAACATTTGGAACCATTTGGAAACCATTGCGAGAGGCCATACTCACCAGGTGGAGAGGGACTGTGTTTTACTCATCATTGTATTTCTAGTGCTTACTACAGTGCTTCAGCATTGAAGAAACTCAAATTTATCTGTATGACTTTATTAAATACTCCTAACTTAATAACTATTACTGTTTCAATCTGAAAAATGACAGGCAAAAACTCCAAGAAGTTAAAGGACTTTGTTAAGCTCACAAACTAGCTCTTGACAGACCTGATTTTAAAATCCAGTGTTCTGGGATTGCAGCTCTGTCTGTGATGGTGAGCCACAAAATAGTTGGAATTTTCCCCCTTTTTGGTGAATATCAGGTTCAAAAATATCCACTCATGCAGCCTGGAGGAGACTTGGTGGAAGGTGGAGCAAAGCATTTAATTCACCAAAACCCTGTCAAGGCAATTTAACCTGGAAAATTCCTTATCAATAGCAATAGATTTGTAGGTAGATGATAGATAGATTTATTTTTTTAAGTAGGCTCCCTACCCAGCATGGAGCCCAACATGAAGCTTAAAGTCACAACCCCAAGATCACAACCTGAGCTGAGATCAAGAGTCGTGTGCTTAACTGACTGAGCCACCCAGGCATCCCTTGATTTTTTTTTTTTTTATAAAACACATTTGACTAGAAGCCTTGCTCTAACATTAGTTCACTTTGCTATTAGTTCACAAGATATTATTACTTATTATTTCATTCTTATTATTATTATTATTGTGAACTTATTAGTTCACAAGATAAAGTAAGTCAAATTACTAATTCTGTTATTTTTTTTAAGTCATTTTTTAAAAGAAACACTATAGCTTGGGTGCCTGGGTGGCTTGGTCGGTTAAGCACAGGAGCTAAGCCTCTGCCTTAGACTCAGGTCACAATCCCAGAGTCCTGGGATCTAGTCTCACATGGAGCTCCCTGCTCAGCGGGGAGTCTGCTTCTCTCTACCCCTCCCTCCTGCTTGTGATTTCTCTCTCTCATGCTCTCTCTCAAATAAATGATTTTTTTTTTTAAAAGAAACACTATAGCTTATTTAGAAAACTTTAGGTAAATCTTAGAGAAAAAAATAATGGCCTCTTCCAAAATCCATGACCAACAAGGTCATGATTACTATCTCTAAGCTGAGCTTTTAATCTATTCTAATATTTTTATTAATCAATAGACACCAGGTGTGGGGCAGGAGCCTACACACTTGTACTGTACCAAAACTAAGTTTCAGCTCTGTTAAACCTGCTCTGTCCACGTCACACATGCCTTGCAAGACCTTGGAGCATCATCATTAAGTTGTGTCATTACCAAGTCAGAGAGACCCTGTTACTGTGTTCTAGATAGTTAACCATATATAAATAGGTAGTATGTGGGTTTGTGTATACGGCCTATAAAAGCAATCACACACCTGTATATTAGTCAAAACTTCTAAGTAGTGACTGTATGAATATTTCATGTTTCCTCCCAGCCATTGCTTCTGTAACCTCTTTTTAAAAAGAGAGAGAGAGAGGGCGCCTGGGTAGCTCAGTGGGTTAAGCCACTGCCTTCGGCTCAGGTCGTGATCCCAGGATCCTGGGATGGAGTCTTGCATCTGGCTCTCTGCTTCGGCAGGGAGCCTGCTTCCCCCACCACATTTCTGCTTGTCTCTCTGCCTACATGTGCTCTCTGACTGTCAAATAAATAAATAAAAATAAAAATAAATAAATAAATAAACAGAGAAAGAGAGAAGTGTGCAAGACAGGTCAGTTTCCATAGGAACAAATGTAACAACAGAAAAACCTGTTAGAGCTAGAGCTTTGCCTCCTGGTAAGCTGAACTCACACCACCAATGTGTCATGAGCCCCACATTGCTCTCATTTAATTGCATTTTCTAAAGTCATCTCTAAAAACTTTCCATAACTAATAAGTATTTACAATTTTTCTTTTCATTAGGGATTTTACTTATTTTTTACAAACTCGTCTTTTGAGCATCTTCCGCCATGAAGTGAAATAGATTCACCAAAGTCTGAATCTTGTCCTACATCTATATTGACAAGCTTTTTAGAGAGTAGACCTAGGACACAGCCTTACCAGTAAAACAACAACCACCAAAAAATACTCCCCCAAATCATAACATATAACAAATAATTATACACATGAGCATTATTAATTTAACATAAAATATGTAAAATAAGTGTCACAAACATGGACTCTCTGGCCACTGAATTAAAAATGTTTTAAATCAGAAAATAGCTATATTTTTATTTGGATTTGTATTATTTGACTATAAGAGGAAAAAAGCCAGCTAAAGCATAAATATTCTGAGAAAATAAAGGTGATACAAAATAATTACTTTTCTTAAATACTAACTGTAGTACATCTAACTGTTAAAACATACTAGCTGCTTGACAGAGGGCACAAATAATAAAATAATAAAATTATGAAGTAATGGGGCACCTGGGTGGCTCAGTGGGTTAAACCCTCTGCCTTTGGCTCAGGTCATGATCCCAGGGTCCTGGGATCAAGCCCCGCATTGGGCTTTCTGCTCAGCAGGGAGACTGCTTCCCTTCCTCTCTCTCTGCCTGCCTCTCTGCCTACTTGTGATCTCTACCTGTCAAATAAATAAATAAAATCTTTAAAAAAAATTATAAAGTAATAAGTAACCTATAGAACTTTTCTAAATTTATAAGGTGAATTAATATGAAATAATTCAACTTAGAAAAAATTGGTAACAAATAACTTCTCATTATCAGTATAAGAAAGGGTTATTCGGCACTGTATTTTAAGGGCTCAAAGGAAATACTCCATTTTAGAAAAATCCATAATTATCATGTAAATTCCAAGACTTCTGTTTATAGCTTTTGAAAAGGGGGTTAAGTATTAAAATAGTCACAACAGGTAAATTCTAGAAATTTCAAGATTATCTTTCAATTCTTATTTCCTCTCTCTCCATCCAATTTGTCATAAAACTCTGTGTTCTGTCCCTTCTTAACCTTTCCCCATCACCTCATTCTAGCACTTGTTTGGCCCCAGTAACTCTAGGTCCCCACTTCACAAGATTCCAGTGCACCAGTGCAGAACCACTCTCCCTTTTTTGTATTTACTTGTCCACATTCCCATTCCTAAGGGCCAGGTTTCTCATAGGTTTGCCAGAAAAGTCTGATTAAATTATTTTGAAATATAATGTAAATGGCTGATGGAAATGTCAGTGTATTGTACTTGCCAGGGTGATGTGCATTCGAAAGAGAAGTTTATTATCCCCTAGAATTAATTTATTGATTCAAATCCTTTGGAAATGAGAAGAAACTCTTTTTTGATTTAACAACTGAATACTCAAAGGAAGAATGAATCTGTAATGTTAGAATTTCAGCAGTAACACAGCTATTGACCCCAAGTGACTCTTAATTTATGTAATTATTAATTATTAATTATGTATTAGTTAATTATGTATTATTACAACCATCAGTTCTGTAACAAAGTGTTGGAAATTTAGAAGTTACCTGATTTGTTCTTTACCAGTTGTCCCACAATTTGGAATTTGCAGTACCAGTTACCTTTAAAATGGATATAAGGGTGAGGTTAAAAACAAGAGGCTGTTTGAGTCACAAGAGCCTCCAGATTTTCTTCTTCACTGTCCCTTCCCTACTTCTGCAGAAAACTGAAGATATGTCCTTGAAATAGCGAGACAGAGACTTACTTGAGAAGGTAAGAGGACTGTCTCTTAGAAACATATACCACAGAGCAGGGCAGGAATCCATATTAAAACCTCAAAGTTCAGTGGAAATCTATCAGTGACATACTGAATCTTGAAAACCCAATCCTTTTGCCTATTTAGGCCTCAGAATGATGACAGGATAATAATCTCTCGGTCAACTGTAGAAAAATTCATTTCAGAGAACTTGACTGATTAAGAGAAAAGAATGAAAGATACTGATAGCAGCCCAACTAGATTAGCCAGCACGGAGGTCAATGAAACAGGCAGGTATAATAGTCCTAAGTGTGAATGCACCTATTAGCAGAACTCAAAATATATAAAGCAAAAATTAGGTCACTTGGCCTAATATTTATACTTTACACACAACTGAAGAATTTTACATTTTTCTTAAGTGCACTGAAACACTCATTAAGCAGATATGTTGTACCATAAAACAAGTCTCAATGAGTTTAAAAGGACTTGAAATTATGTGTTTCCATAATATAACCGCATTTAATTAAAAAAATCAATTAGATATCTAGAAGATCTCCAAATACCTGGAATTTAATCAACTTATTTCTAAATCACTGATGGAGTAAAGAAGAAATCACTGGGAAAATCAGAAGATATTTCTTATTTGATGATCATTAAAACACAGCATACCCAAACTAGCAGGATGTAGCTAAAGTAGTGCTGATGCTGTCCTTAGAAGGAAATTTATAGTTTTAAATATTTATATTTAGAAAAAAGAAAGAAAGAAAGAAAGAAAGAAAGAAAGAAAGAAAGAAAGAAAGAAAGAAAGAAAGAAAGGTAGAGCCAATGCTCCAAAACAAGGCACTGGGCTAGACACTAGAAATTCAATGGTAACTAAAACACAGTCCATGTCCTGATGTTGAATATAACCTAGTGCAATGGTTGCCATATATTACGTGAATAATCATCACCAGGAGTATTTATTACAATGTAGAGCCATTAGAACGTAGATCAAATTACAGTTTTCCCTCATGAAGCAATCACTGTTTTAATATGCCCTTCACAATGAGGAGCTCCATGTGGCTAACAAACATACAAAGAAATCCAATTTCATTATGTATTTGAAGTGTTAATTGGAAACAATGAGAATTCACTACACACCCACCAGAATCACTAAGTGAAAAGGACAGAAAATGCCAAATGCTGCAAAGATGTGGAACAACCAGAATTCTCACACACTGTTGCTGAGAATTTAAATGGGTAAAACTACTTTGGAGAACCATTTGGCAGTAATGGCTAAAGCTGACTCATCAGTTTCCTTCCTTGGTATACACCCTACAAAAATGCTTACATATGTTGACCAAAAACCAGTACAATCATATTTGGAACAGACTATTGTAAATAAAGACAAATAAACACTACCTAAATGTCTGTCATTTAAATGGTGACATAGCCACATAATTAGATATTGCATGACATTAAATAAGAAATAAGTACAAATATATGCAAAATATGGATGAATATCATAAATGTAACATTGAATAAAAAGAGCAGTATTGATGAAATGGTATATGTGGAATGATTCTATTCATATAAATTTCAAAAGCAGACAAAACTATTCCATGGGAGTTGAAGTCAGAATCATGGTTTGTGGAAGAGTGCAGAGTGGGGAGTGACTGGTAAGGGACATGAAGCTAGCTTGTGGGATGCCAGCAGTGTTCTAGTCCTTGACTTGTGTGTGCTACTGACATTTGAAGGTTCACATGGGGTAAAAGTTCACTGGGCTGTACATGCAGAATTTGTTCACACAACTTGTCTATTTCATTTCAGTTAAAAGCTCAAATAAAAACAGAAGAAATACAAAAGACAACTGACAGAATGGGAGAAGATATTTGCAAATGACATAGCAGATAAAGGGCTAGTATCCAAAATCTATAAAGATCTTATCAAACTCAATACCCAAAGAACAAATAATCCAATCAAGAAATGGGCAGAAGACACGAACAAACACTTCTGCAAAGAAGACATCCAAATGGCCAACAGACTCATGAAAAATTGCTCAACATCACTTGGGATCAGGGAACTACAAACCAAAACCACAGTGAGATACCATCTCACACCAGTCAGAATGGCTAAAATTAACCAGTCGGGAATCAACACGTGTTGGCAAGGATGCAGAGAAAGAGGAACCCTCTTACACTGCTGGTGGGAATGCAAGCTGGTGCAGCCACTCTGGAAAACAGTATGGAGGTTCCTCAAAAAGTTGAAAATAGAGCTACCCTATGACCCAGCAATCACACTACTGGGTACTTACCCTAACGATACAAATGTAGTGATCTGAAGGGGCATGTGCACCCCAATGTTTATAGCAGCAATGTCCACAATAACCAAACTATGGAATGAGCCTAGTTGTCCATCAACAGATGACTGGATAAAGAAGATGTGGTATATATTACAAGCGAATATTATGAAGCCACCAGGAATCCTAAAATCTTGTCATTTGCAATGACATGGATGGAACTAGAGGGTATTATGCTAAGCAAAATAAGTCAGAGAGGGACAATTATCATATGATCTCACTGATTTGAGGAATTTGAGAAACAAAACAGAGGATCATAGGGGAAAGGAGGGAAAAATAAAACAAGATGAAACCAGAAAGGGAGACAAACCTTAAGGAACTCTTGGTGTTAGCAAACAAACTGGGGTTGCTGGATTGGAGTGGGGTGGGAGGGATGAGGTGGTGGAGTGATCGACATTGGAGAGAGTATGTGCTATGGTGAGTGAATTGTGTAAGACTGATGAATCACAGACCTGTACCCCTGAAACAAAGAATACATTATATGTTAATTTAAAAAAAAACAGAAGAAATATTTCCCTTTGTTTTTAATTGGATTCATGAAAGTTATCACCAAAGTATCTTCATTATCAGGATTTCTCATGCTTACAGTTGCCAACCACAGTTCTTTTTCTCCTTAAATTTAATTAAAATGGCTTGGACCATTCTGTTTGTTCTCACACTTACTATGTACTCCTTGGAGTACATAGTTCAAATGAATGGGAGGCCTTTAATGTTTTCAAAGTCAAATAATAAGTTTAATATTTTATTAGGAGAATTATTTTTAAGGTTAATAATTGACAATGTAATCCCCCTCTTGCCCTATGTAATCCTTTTTGAATCAGGGTAGTGAGGTTTACAGCTCCTTGAGAGTGGTACTTGAGCAATGTCCCCTTGGGAATGGAATGTATTGCTTTCTGAAGCTGAACAAATCTATATTGAATCATAATCCTCCTACTCTGGACCACTGGAGATATCTGGCATAATTTAATACCTACTTCCTGCACTCTAATCATTTTCTTTTCCCTTTAGTAGACATATGGGAAAACAATAACATAGTCACTGGTTTTTCCAAGTAAAATTTGGAGAATCCTTCAATTAAAAGAATATTCATAGAAATATGATTATTTTGTGTTCCTTAGTAAATGATAAATTCTTTTTGTTGTTTAGGAAAATATCCATTTTCTCACATTGGTTTATTTGAAGTTAAATTACAAATGGCCTTGCAATTTAGGGCATAACTGATAATGATTTAATGAATAAAGAGATCTTAACTTTTTTAAAAGATTTTACTTATTTACTAGAGAGAGAGAGAGAGACAGCGAGAGAGGGAATTGGGGAGGAGAGAGAGAAGCAGGCTCCCCACTCAGCAGAAAGCCCAACACGGGGCTCCATCCTAGGACCCTGGGATCATGACCAGAGCTGAAGGCAGGCAGTTAACTAACTGAGGCACCCAGGCACCCCAAGGATCTTAACTTTCTGACTTTCCTTTTATACACCTCCATTTTAAAGTCTGGATAACCACAGCTGAGGAAAGTCCATTTGTTAAAACATTTATGAATGGAACATTTGTTTTCTTTTGCTTTACCTTTTATAATACAAGATACATATTTTTTAAAAAGATAGAAAACTGAATTCCATTCCCACCCGAATTAGCTGTAATTCTTATTGTAATCTTCTCAGCGAGCCACAATTATGAGTTCAGGCACAACTGTGTTAGTGCACCAAATGTGCCTGCTGAAAATAACTATGCAATTAATTGTCAAAGGATTTTACCACCTTGATGGTTATGTAATACGATTCCTGGCCTCTTTTGCAGTTTCACCCAGCAGTATACAAAGTTTGTGCAGTGCTAGTTGTAGAAGATATGGATCTGGGCCAAGATGTCTATCTGCCCAATCAGAATGATTTGGACATTGTATTTGAAGTAGGTTTAATATTAAAAATTTAAAGAATACTAGTTGTTTGCCTTAAGGTATGGACTTCCCAAAGTATACGCACGAGTTTTATATTTATCCAGGTTTCTTAAAATAACTGATTTTTGACAGCATCTTAAAATGAGAACTTGCCTAGTTCCATTACAGTTGCACAGATTTATACTATTGGATAAAATATAATTGTAAATTATTTTTCCTTCCATTATCACCTTTTGAAACATATCCTATTTTGCATTTTTTTCCTAATAATTACCAGAGATTTTGTGTTTTATTGCTTTCTATTCATAATACTCACATCTTTACTTACACTTTCATGGTTTCTGAATTGATTTGCTGTTTCAGTTTCTATGGTAACTCTGCCAGTTGCCTACCTATAAATAGATATTTTATAATAGCAGGCTTATGAAAGTTCAATTTTTGAATACCCTTCTGCAATAAGGAGAATTGCTAGAATAATAACATATAAATCCAGATTTAGGAAAACAGATATCTTATATTTGTCAGGGTGTAAAAATAGATGACTAAAATTGGAAAGTTCAGTTAGACGCATGTTGGCAAGCACATGGCGAAAAGACAGAATACTCAAATATTTAAAAAGAAAAATGTACAGTTAGGATATATTTTTCATTTTAGTCCCCATTGAAAAATTCAGGATATCTTTTAAATAACGTTGATTAACCACATACAAACTCTCCAGACTGCATTGCTTTCATTGGAATCTCATACTACTCTTCAACATGATTTTGTAGAAATTCTTACCTATGGATATTATCCCTTGGTTTCGTATGTATATATATTACATATGAAGTTTACACACACACACACACACACACACACATACACATTACACTTCCAATCTATTCTTTCATCTTTTAATGTTCTTTATATTATGGTTTCATTTACCATACAGGTATTTTAATTTATGCTGCCAAATATGTTTTCCTAATGATGTACTATATGTTGGCTAATTGAATTTAAATTAAAATAAATGTTAGTTTTCAAAGAATTTTTTAAATACATCAGTTTTCTTCTGTGGATTTTGAATCTGTGCCTCAGTTAGGAAGCCTTTCCTACTGCAAGATTATAAAACAATCCCCTGTATTTCTCGTTTATTCTTAAATAGTTTTAAAAGTACATTATGTTATTAATCTATCCGAAATTTATTTTTGTGTTTATTGTGGGGTAAGATTCTACTTTTTATAGAATGTCAATTGAATTATCAGTAGTTATCATTTCCCTCATGATTTTAAGTGCTCTATTTATCATATATTAAATTTCAAATATAGATGGATCTATTTTATACATGGACCCTGTATTATGGTCCCTTCATTTATTTTTTTTAAAGATTTTATTTGTTTATTTTTTTAACAGAGAGAGAGAGAGAGATCACAAGTAGGAAGAGAGGCAGGCAGAGAGAGGGGGAAGCAGGCTCCCTGCTGAGCAGAGAGCCCAGTGTGGGACTCGATCCCAGGACCCTGAGATCATGACCCGAGCTGAAGGCAGAGGCTTTAACCCACTGAGCCACCCAGGTGCCCCCTTTCATTTATTTTTTTATTCCCACACTGATATCTGCTAACTAGCATGTTTTAATATATAGTAGTGTATTTCAAATGTGTGTTAGTATTCTGCTTCTTTACTCTTCTGTATGAACTTTAGAATCAGGTTGAAGTTCCATAAAATTCCCATTAGTGCTTCCATTTACTTTATTATTTAATTCAGGAACAATGTACATCTATATAACATTTAGTCTTCCCATTTAGAAACCTATGAACTATCTATATTTGCTCTGCTCAGTTTTATGTTCAACAGTAAAGTCATATTTTATTCCCGATTCAGAAAAATTCTAGAATTTTGTGTTATTGTATGAGGGATATTTTTTCTGTCATTTTTCTATTTACTTACGGTTATTAATTCTACTAACGCTAGCATATTTATCTACTATTTCACCCCCTAACTGCACTATTGTATGAGTTCTATTGGCTTTTCAGTTCTTTTATATGTATATATAAAGGCATGCTAATATTTCATTTTCTACCCTCATACCTTATAAATCTTATAAATATAGCTTTGTCTACTTTAGGGAATAATCTAATTATGAAACAAATCCTTAGGAAAGACAATAAATGTGTATGAATCTGTTCATAGCTGTCCCGGTTAACACATTAATATCTAGAGACAGAGTGGGGACTGTAAGTTTACAAAATAAGTAACATATTCCCATTTTTAAAATAAAACTTACTAACTCCAACTTTTTCCTAAATTTAGGATGTATTATAAGTATTATAAGTTTCAATACAATCTCCATTGGGTTATGAGCGCCTTAAATTCTGTGGAGCCACCTTATTCATCTCTGGGTCACCAGTCCACCCAGTGAAATTCAGTGTTGTTGGATCATTAATCAATCAATCCTTACCACCTTAATTAATTTGAGTCAGCAAAGAAAGCCCACAGTATGATTGAAACCTATGAAATTTTTCTCTGCTTTTGAAATATTATAATTTTATACCATATTTGGTCTTTTTATATATGCTTTTTATATACAAGATGATTGTGCATTCAACAGAAGGGACCTTTTTCATTTTAATCAGAATCAGGCCACCTGTAGGTGTCTTGCACATAAAGGCACAAAAAAATAAAAAATGATTATGCTCAAAAATGTATTTTCCCAGACAAGAATATCTGAAATGAAATAATATTTGAAATGAAATAATATCATCCGAATACTTGTCAAGTTTTCCTTTTCTTCTGGAATTTGATTGTAACTATCAGTAACACTATACTTTCTGGGTAGTTTCATGATACAAATCAATAAGCTGTATTGCCTGTTCTCTTTTACTATAACAAATGTAAGTTTCATGTTCCTCACAGTATATTAGCATAGACAAATATAAATTACTCCTAACAGTTCAGATTCACATGAAGCACTTCTTTTGAGGTTTCTGCAGAGAATGGTGGTAATTGCATAAAGAAAATGCAACAAAGCTACTCCTTTTTATCATATTCAATGCAATGTTCCATTGATGGATGAATTTTGCATTCATTACAGGATAGATTGTGTAATAAAATGCATGTTAGACATTTAATGTCTGTTAGACATTTCATGTCCTTTGTATTTAAAAGCACAAGTTGACCTTGTTAGATGCCTAATAAGTAAAGTAATTTACCTTGTACCAATCAAAAAAATCTTTCACTATAACAAAAATGAGATTCAGTTACATCATAAAGATATTATTTCTGATGACAGTAGTTTATGCTTAAATATATATTTCTGGTGCCAAAGAAGCCCAGACATTTCTTCAAACAATAATATTTGGAATGCCTACAACAAGGCTTTTGAAATGTATGGTTGTTAAAAGTACGAGGAAGAAAACATAGTATCAAGGATCAAATATTAGCAATGCCATCCATTTCTGGATGTTCAGAATGTTCAGACAGGTGGTCGATCACTACAGCAGAACTTACTCCATTTATTTCCACACAAATATATTTCATTTGAATAATTATCAGAAAAACAATAACTAAAAGAATGAGTTGTGGTTGATGCTGAAAAACAGAGCTTAATATCTGTGAGGAAATGAGTAGTTCTAGAAACTAGAAATCATAAGACATGTCACTACTATAAATTAGATTATTTCCCTAACGCTGTAGTTATGTAAATGTTATCTCTGATGCCATATTTGCAATGTTGTTAACTTCTAGGTAGATCAAAAGTCTCCCATTTCCTTTCTGTCCAACTCATTTTTCAATGGACTATGCCCAGCTTCTTGGTCTGTGCATATGCCAATAAGTATGGCCTTTCAGTAACTGTGAATTGCTAGTACTTCTTTTGAAGGTAGATGTACTCTTCTCTGTATGTGGTCCAATGCTCTAACTCTGAGTGTTTCAGTGTTGGGGCCGATTCCACCTTAAAACCTGTTAAACCCCTAGGGCCTGTCTGGGCCTGCTTAGCCATAGTGACTCCGTGTTGCCTAGGTAGCCATTTTGTTGTTTAATAAACGCCTCAGCAGTTACTGATATTGGTTCCGGGTAACAGTTGCTAAAACACACACCTAACTGATATTGGTTCTGGGTAACCGTTGCTAAAACACACACCTAAAATAAGGCCACACAGGTAAGAAACATCCAATCAGCCAAAGCCACATATGTAGAGATCTGTGGTTGTGCCCTATAAAACTAGCCTGTAAGACCAAGGAGGGCGTCGCTCTCTTCGGAGGCAACCCTGGCCGGTCAGTCTGACTTCTAATGCTTGGCATAGAATAAAGCTTTGCATAACTTTCACTTTGTCTCAGTCTCGTTCCTTTGATAACGGACCCTTCATTCAGCATATTGAAATACTACATTCTCAATGAAAACAGCAGTATCTCCACTGGCCCAAAAGTATATCACTTACTATGGGAATGCTCTTTAAAAACATACGTCCTGGGCCGCCTGGGTAGCTCAGTGGGTGAAAGCCTCTGCCTTCAGCTCAGGTCATGATTCCAGGGTCCTGGGATCGAGCCCTGCATCGGGCTCTCTGCTCAGCGGGGAGCCTGCTTCCCTTCCTTTCTCTGCCTGCCTTTCTGCCTACTTGTGATCTCTGTCTATCAAATAAATAAATAATCTTAAAAAAAAAATACGTCCTGTGAGGTTTTATCGAATGTTGAATTATTTGCCTCCACTAAGGCTTAGAAGTCTTGGAAAACTTGGAACACCTTTCCTGAATAGCCTTTATATGCCTTATCCTAGTTGTGTCTGTCCTAAGGCCAAACTTCAGTTCCCTAATTTGTATTCCAATCATCGTCTTGTTTCTCTCCTCCTGCTCTGGCAGTGTTCCCTTACAGAACAGCTTTCCCATCCTGACCATCAGAATCCATCTTACAATACATATGCCTTTGACCTTTTAGATATCCAAGTAGAAAATGTAGAAGAGAGGCTACAATGTCAGTCTCCACTCTCTACCCTGACACATACAGTGGCCATCATGTTTCTTCCTGCTCTGTATTATTTATTTCTATTACAATACTGCCTTCTCAATCATCCACTGTCTTTGTAGCTAGAGCTCCCTGACCACTCCTTTCTCTCAGGATGTTCCCAGTCTTCTCTAAAAGAGAGGTCTTCTAGCTCTGCTTGGGAACCCTGGCATTTGCTTCTGTCAACATGTGGACCCGACTAGCTTTGCTGAGCATATATTTCAAATCCCAATTTCCCTATGGAATGTAACAGTGATTAAATAATTTATACTTACCCTCATTTTGAGTTCTATTTTGAATCTTTTCGCATGACCTATACATCTCTGCTTTTTAAGATTTACTTTCAGACCTGTGCATTACTTTTACCTCTGGTATGCCCTCCCACCCCCAATTGCCAAAGTATTTTCCCATTTTTTCCCTACTTACTTAAAATCATCAAGAATTTACTGAGCAGCTATGTACCTGGACTATACTTAATAAAAAGACATGAGCGCTGGCCCAAGAAACTGACTCTTCAAAGCTCATATTTTCTTCAAAACACTCTGAAGTCCAATTTATGCAGGTTTGAAGGATCAGAATAACAGAGAAGGGAACAGAGAGATGTGAAACAATAATTCTCATTGTTTTTTAAGTATTATTATCATGTACTTGAGATTAGTAAACATTCATGTTCTGGAGGAGTTTTTCAATAAGCTATTCTTAGATTGCATGAAATAAGCAGAACTTTAAATGCAAACTTTGTCTATAAATTTAATATTAAAAATGTATCTTCATTTTGAGCTGCTGCTTAATCTGAATCTGCATATTATGTAAGCTTCTGAGAGCACTGAGATAAATTATATATAAAGGAAAATTAGAAACTGCTTGAATCAGAAAGTTCTAGTAATAATAATAATTTGTAAAAACCACAGGAGGATCAAAAACAATACAAATTACAATCCAAAGACAATATGGAAAGCCTACCAGGTAAGAGGTTCACAAACAAGCAGACAAAATAAAGCAAATCTGTTTCCAACCCTCATCAGGCTAGAGGTACGAGACAATCTTAAATTACTGTGCACTTATTAAATATATAGGTGTAGAGGTCTTCTATTAAATATAGAATTTAAAATAAAGGGTAATTGTCTATCCTTCCATATCTGAAGCACTTTTTTAAAAAAGCTTCACATGACATTCTTTTTTTTTTTTTTTAAAGATTTTATTTATTTATTTGACAGACAGATCACAAGTAGGCAGAGAGGCAGGCAGAGAGAGAAGGGAGGAAGCAGGCTCCCTGCTGAGCAGAGAGCCCGATGCGGGGCTCGATCCCAGGACGCTGGGATCATGACCTGAGCCGAAGGCAGCGGCTTTAACCCACTGAGCCACCCAGACGCCCCTTCACATGACATTCTTATGAGAATTTTAACAGAAAGTCCTCTGTCCTGAGTTCTGTGTCCATCTTACAGGATCTGAAAAGGAAAAATTACATAGCAAAAGGTTTTAAGGAGAATGGAGACAAACTTCTCTGACCCCACAATGGTAACCAGGGCTTGCCAAACTAAAATAATTACAGGGAAGCCTTTGGTAGGAATCTGCTAAGCAAGTAAAATGCTAATATAGATGAGTATGCTTTGAACTAAGGGAACTTCTAAATAGACTTTATAGATACTTAAGCATAATGATTGCTTAATATTTGCATAACTAGTTTAATATACACTTCTTAGTTTACAATGTGTTTTTATGCACAGATTTATTTCATCGATCTCAATAAGTCCATAAGGAAGGAATTATTCACCACTTTTTTTTTTTTTTTTTTTTTTTTTTTTTAAAGATTTTATTTATTTATTTGACAGACAGAGATCACAAGTAGGCAGAGAGGCAGGCAGAGAGAGAGGAGGAAACAGGCTGCTTGCGGAGCAGAGAGCCTGATGCGGGGCTCGATCCCAGGACCCTGGGATTATGACCTGAGCCGAAGGCAGAGGCTTTAACCAACTGAGCCACCCAGGTGCCCCATATTCACCACTTTTTTGTCCATCCCCTTTTTCCTTTTAATTTTTAAATTCCTGTATGATTAACATACAGTGTTACATTAGTTTCAGGTGTACATGCTAGTGATTCAAGAATTCTACACATTACTCAGTGCTCATCATGGTAAGTGGACTTTTAATCTGCTTCACCAATTTCACCCATTCTCCCATCCACCTCCCAGACTTATGGTAACCATAAGTCTGGTCTCAGTAATTAAGAGTCTGGTTTTTGCTTGTCTCTTTTTTTCTTTGTTGTGTTCCTTAAGTTCCACATATAAGTGAAATCATATGGTATTTGTCTTTCTCTGACTGATTTATTTCACTTAGCATCATACCCTCTAGATCCTTCCATGTCATTGTAAATGGCAATATTTCACTTTTTTTAAGGCTGAGTAAAATTCCGTTTTATATATACATATATCACATCTCCTTTATCCACTCATCTATCTGTGGTCATGGGCTGCTTCCATAGTTTGGCTATTGTAGATGCAGCAATTAACATAGGAATGCGCATATCTTTTTGAATTAGTATTTTTATATTCTCTGCATGAATATCCAGTAGTGGAATCACTGATTCATATGGTATTCTATTTTTAAATTTTTGAGGAACCTCCATACTGTTTCCCACAGTGGCTGCACCAGTTTGCATTCCCACCAACAGTGCATGAGGTCTGCTTTTTCTTCACATTCTTGCCAACCCTGTTGTTTCTAGTATTTTTGATTTTAGACATTCAGACAGGCGTGAGGTGATATATCATTGTGGTTTTGATTTACATTTCCCTGATGATGAGAGATGTTGAGCATCTTTTCATGTTTCTGTTTGCCATCTGGATGTCTTCTTTGGAGAAATAATCTGTTCATGTCTTCTGCCCCTTTCTTAATTGAATTATTTGGCTTTTTCTGTTGCATTGTATAAATTTCTTTATATATTTTGGATACCAACTCCTTATCAGATATATCATTTACAAACATCTTCTCCTAATCATTGGTTGTCTCCTTGTTTTGTTGATTATTTCCTTCACTGTGTGGAAGATTTTATTTTGATGTAGTCCTGATAATTTACTTATTTGTTGTTGTTTGTTTCCCTTGCCTCAGGAGACATATCTAGAAAAATGTTGCTATGGTCGATGTCAGAGAAATTACTGCCTATGCTCTCTTTTAGGTTTTTTATGGTTTCAGGTCTCACATTTAGATTGTGAATCCATTTTGTGTTTATTTTGATGTATGGTGAACGTAGCTGGTCCAGTTTCATTCTTTTGCATGTAGTTGTCTGGTTTTCCCAACACCATTTGTTGAAAAGACTGTCTTTTTCGTATTGTATATTCTTTCCTGCTTTGTTATGGATTAATCGACCATATAATTATGGGTTTATTTCTGGGTTCTCTATGCTGTTTTATCCATCTGTGCATCTATTTTGTACCAGTACTATATTGTTTTGATTGCTACCTTTGTAGTATATCTTGAAATCTGAAATTATGATACCTCTAGTTTTGTTCTTTTTCAAGATGGCTTTGGTTATATATTTTCTTATAATCCTTTGTATTTCTGTAGTGTCAATTGTTATTTCTCCTCTTTCATTTATGATTTTGTTTGAGTTATCCCTCTTTTTTTAATAAGTCTGGTTAAAGGCTTATCAATTTTGTTGACACTTTCAAAGAATCAGCTCCTGTTGGTGCATGGATGGCTCAGCTTGTCAAGTGTCTGGCTTCTGCTCGGGTCCTGATCCCAGGGTCCTGGGATGGAGCCCCACCTCAGGATCTCTGCTCAGTGGGGAGACTGCTTTTCCCTCTCCCTCTGCCCCTTTACCCACTGTGCTCTCTCTCAAATACATAAAATCTTTGAAAAAAAAAAAAAAAAGAACCAGCTTCTGATTTCACTGATCTCTTGTATTGCCTTTTATTATTATTATTATTATTATTATTTCTATGTCATTTATTTCTGCTATAATCTTTATTATTTCCTTCCTTCTACTGATTTTGAGTTATATGTTCTTATTTTTCTGGCTCCCTTAGATTGTTTACTTGAGATTTTTCTTGCTTCTTGAGGTAGACCTGTATTACTATAAACTGCCCTCTTAGAACAGCTTTTGCTGCATCCCAAAGACTTTGGACTACTGTGTTTTCATTTTCATTTATCTCCATGTATTTTTTTGTATTTTCTCTGACATCTTGGTTGACCCATTCATTATTTAATAGCATTTTATTTAACCTCCACTTATTTGGTGTTCTTTCCAGATTTTTTTCTTGTGGTTGATTTCTACTTTCATAGTGCTGTAGTCAAAAAAGATGCACAGTATGACTTCAGTCTTTTTGATTTGTTGAGCTTTGTTTTGTGGCCTAATGTGATCTATTCTGGAAAATGTTCCATGTGCACTTGAAAAAAATGTGCATTCCATTTTTTAAAAGTGGAATGTACTGAATATATATGTTGGATCCATCGGTCCAATGTGGCCTTCAAAGCCACTGTTTCCTTGTTGATTTTCCGCTTGGGTGAGCTATCCATTGATTAAATGCGGTGTTAAAGTTTCCTACTTTTGTATTGATATTAATTACTTCCTTTAAGTTTATTAGCTGCTCTATGTATTTGGGTGATCCCATGTTGGCTGCATAAATATTTACATACTGGATTGTTCCCTTCATAATTATGTAGTGTCCTTCTTTGTTTCTTGGTTTAAAGTATATTTTTTCTAATACAAGTATTGCTATCCCAGCTTTCTTTTCACTTCCATTTGCATTATAAATGCTTTTCCATACTTTCACTTTCAATCTGCATGTGTCTCTAGGTCTGAAATGAGTCTCTTGTGGGCAGCATATAGATGGGTCTTGCTTGGGGTGCCTGGATGGCTCAGTTGGTTAAACCTCTGCTTTTGGTTCAGGTCATGATCTCAGGGTTCTGGGATTGAGCCCTGCATTGGGCTCTCTGCTCAGTGGGGAGCCTGATTCCCCCTGCCTCTCTGCCTACTTGTGATCTCCCTCTCTGTCAGTTAAATAAAATCTTAGAGAAAAAAAAATTAGATAAGTCTTGTTTTTCATCCATTCCATCACCCTATGTCTTTTGATTGGAACATTTAGTCCATTTACATTCAAAGTAATTGTTGGTATGTATGTACTTACTGCCATTTTGTTACTTATTTTGCATTTGTTTTCGCAGTTCTTTCCTGTTTCTTCTCATAATTTGTTGGCTTTCTTCAGTAATATACTTGGATTCCTTTCTCTTTAATTTTTGCATATATATTACTAGGTTTTGGTTTGTGGTTACCATTAGGTTTATGTATAACATCTTGTACATATGCCAATCTATGTTAAGTTGATGGTTGCTTAAGTTTGAACCCATTTTAAAAGCACAAAATTTCCCCAGAAGTAAATATTTGCCACTTTGTAAGGGAGAGAAAACAGAGGCTCAGATAAGTTGGTTGTCTTGGCCAAAGTCACTCTGGTATCAAGCAGTAGATAAAAGCAGATAAATCCAGGGACCTGAACTTCAAAGTCATGAAGTTCTTTGCCTTTTTTTTTTTTTTTTTTGCTACTTTGCTACTCTGCCAGGGGCTGGTAGGAAAACACAGAAGAAATTGTGTTAGGTTTATAGTCCTGTGGACACATGATTTATGGCATTGTTTCTTAAGTCAAATAGTCATGAGATTAGTTTTCTTAGTGTCACAATAACTGAATTAGTTCAGTCTATCTTTTGAGCCCTCCTTTTCTTATGAATAAACTGATATTTTGTGTAAGCCATAATGACCCTCATCTCTCCTTACCAGAACCACTCAGCAGTCAGTGGAAACCCCACTGTGGTTCTTTTATCATCTTCCTCTTCTCCTTGACAGCCAGTGAGAAAACCCGAGCTTTAAGTCTCAGCTATACTATTAACTAACTGCATTCATTTTCTGATTGTTGAAATGAGGGAATTAACTAAAAGATATTCAAGGACCTTTACATTATTATTTCACAATATTATCACTTTAGAGTGTAAGTTCCATAAATACAAGAATTTGTTGATTTTGTTCATTGCTGTGTCCTCTGTGGTTAGAACAGCATTTGCTAAAACATGCTCAACAGATGAATAAATGAATAGTATCTCATTTCAGGTTTAGAGAGGATGAATTCAGTAAACAGATGGTTTATCATTCAGGGAAGGCCTCACCACTGAGCAGCACAGTCCAGGAAAGAGTCCACCATTTGAAAGCTCAGAAACTTGACTTAATCAACTCATTTAAAAGTGACCAGGATTCGTGGAATGGATGCAAAGCAATCTCACAAGTGACTGATTGGTAAACTATAATTATAAACGCATAACTTACCACAAAGTACACCTACTTGGTGTGCACTGAGATTTGTGTTCATTCTGATCAGTGGGTTCTAGGAATGAGTATAAATCAACTCAATTACCCCAAGATTGCAGTGGTCAGCCTGCTTAGCCCCATCTAGAGTTGTGTATTTATTTAAGGGGAACTTTCCAAAGTCAAACTTTTTTTTTATTTATTTAAAAATCTACCCCCAGTACTGCTCATTCAGTTATCCAGTTAGTGCATAATCAGCAACCAAAGTTTGTTACTGAAGTCCAACCCTTTTACCCTGTTCTCAGAAATATCCATAGAGAAGTTTTTATTTTCTTTGAAAATGTGGATTTCTCCAATGGGTAAGTGAATACCAAAAATACTTGAACTCAAATATTTGAGTGAATGTCTTCATGGAGGCAAGGCTTTACAATGTACTTTGAATTTGTTCCTACAGATACTTAGACTAATGTATAAAGAACTACATTTCATAATCATTTGTTCATTTGAAATGAAGAAATGTGGTTACATTAAGCACAACCAGAAAGTATAAGCTATCTCCAAATGGACCATATTATTAAGTGGCTAAACACATCAAGCATGGTGATGGTATTATTTCTAATAAATTGATCACTGGGGTAGCAATTCTCAGGAATAAATGTGCAGACTTTAAAGATATTTATTCTTTTTTTTTACATTTCTCTTTATAGGAGTGTTAGGAAGTTATTTAGGCTATAACTGAAGTTTTAATATGAGTCTGAGCTACTAAAGAAGATCAAAGGATTTCTCAAGCCAACAATTAACTAGAAGTTGAATGAGATTATTTATCCACTATCCCCTTCTGTAATGGACCCTTTAATTCCAATTATTGGATAATTCTCTAATAAGTTTAATGTGACAAGTCTAAAAATATTTTCTTAGCTTTAATTTCTTGGATATGCTTTGATGAGTCATTAATTTTATCAAATCTATATAAAAACTCAGATAAGAAAAAGCATTTGTAACTAGGACTAAGAAGGTATATCCTTGTCATATTCTACCTTTAATCAATACTTAAGATAAAATATGATGATGAATTTCTAAAAGCTTCAATAATTTCTATTAGCAATGCCAAGCACTATGGGGTTAAAATGATTTAAATGATAGTAGCATAACCCCAGTGTTTATAGAAACATTATCTACAATAGCCAAATTATGGAAAGAACCCAATTTCCTATCAACTGATAAATGGATAAAGAAGATGTGGTATTTACATACAATGGAATTTTACTCAGCTATAAAAAAGAATGAAAACTTGCCATTTGCAATGATATGGATGGAGCTGGAGTGTATTAGGCTAAGCAAAATAAGTCAGTCATACAAAGACAAATACCTTATGATTTCATACATTTGTGGAATGTAAGAAACAAAATGATCATGGGGGGAAAAGGAGAGGAAAACCAAGAAACAGACTCTTGACTATAGATAATGAATTGATGGTTACAAGAGGGGAGGTAGGTTGAGGTGGAGTGGGTTAAACAACTGATGGGGATTAAGAAGTGCAGTTGTGCACTGGGTGTTGTATGTAAGCTGTTGAATCACTAAATTGTACACTAAAGCTAATATGACACTGTATGTTAACTGGAATTTAAATAAAACTTAAAAACAAAATAAATGCAGTCCCATACATCAGCATATGCAAATAAAATAGGTTTTCACTCTACCTCTAAACACGAAATAAGATCAATTTAAGGTATGAACATATTTTGAAACTATTTGATTTTCAAAAAGTAATTTTTATTACTAGGAAATAAATTCCAATTAAAAGTCTTCCCATTTAAAAAAAAAAATCCAGCAATAGCTGGGTGACATCTTACAGAATATGAGTGAGATTAAGCAGGACCAAAGAAAATATGGCTTATCAATGCCATACATATTCATGTTTGGATTTCCAAGTGCTTACAATGTGTTCCTTCTAGTTAGGTCTGGAACATAATTAAGAATCATGTTCCTTAGATTAGCAAAAGATTTTAGTAGGGGAAAGAATAAGTCCTGCTTTTCTTTTTCCAAAGCCCCAGCCCACAGGGACCCTGGCCTTTGTCAAGCTACTCATAATCTAATTCCTACTGTCTATAATGCTTGATGAATTACAATGACCAATGATGTATTTACTTGCAGCCATTGTTTCTCATGGTAACAATATCAACCATATCAAATTTATTTCTTTACTGCAATCATTCAAAAAGGATATGAAACATAAAGGCAAAACAGTGCTATGATGACTAGTAAGAGGAAAAGTTTATAAGAATGCAAGAGGGGAAATATTATTATGTGCTAATTAGTTCACTTAAGCAGTAAGTTATTCTAATGTGCTTTTTAGAAACACTTAAAAGTGTATTGCTTTTTATCCTTACTTAAACCCAAATGGCTTTGTAGAGAGATTACAGTGAATAAAAAAATAAATAAATAAAGTTACTTTTCTCCCAACAATGAGAAATGATTTAATTGCCTAACAGGGTAATGATCTCTCGTTATTTTGATTCGGCCCCTACTCTCCGTAGATTTATATTTCTGTTCTATCATATTCAAGGCATCTTTTCACAATATTCTTATTAATATAATCAACCTTTTTAGCAAAAGTTTAAAATTATTTTAATTTTGATTACTTCATGTCATGTATTCTGCTCTTTTGTTGATATTTACTTAAATTTTAAAATCATCAGTAAAACATTTGAAAGCAATGCTTGTGGAATAGATTTTTCTCAGTTAGTGAACATGTCAAAATCATGTTTTCTTTAAAGGTATGTGACAACAATCAAAAGGAAGAACTGGGGTTTCTTTAAACCCTTAACCAAAAAAGGCTATTGGAGGTTCCAGACTGTTGTATCCTTCTGTAGACAACAGCTGTTTGTAAATGCAGAAGTCATGACCTGCTAGCAACTCCCCAAGAGGAGATTCATAAAATGGGTTTACTTCTATCCAAAATTTTTAAGATAGATGCAGGAAAAAAGAGTAAAGTAGCCAATTTATCTCACCGTCCAAATACATTACGTTTTTAGACTGCCAAGAGCAGCCCAGAATTTAAAGAAAAAATTCAATAAATGTCAACTTAACTCCTACTCTATGCCAGGATCCTTTCTGGGAAACATGATATTTAGTTTGCTAATATTAACATGCGAGTGGCAGGCACTGTAAAGTCAAAAGGAAGTAGAGATTAAAACATTATGGTATTGATTCAGGAAGAGACAAATGGATTGTAACAGAATAGAGTTCAGAAATAGACCCATGTATCGATAATTGTGCAATAATTGATAGTGGCAATAAAATAATTCCAGAGAGGGGAATAGTCATGTAATGAATTTTTTCTCAGTAAATTGAGAGAGAAAAATAAGTCAAATATTTTATACCATTTGCAAAAAAAAAAAATCCATTTGGATTAAAAATATAAAAGTAAAAATCAAAGCCTCAAACACATTATAAGAAAAATAGAAATCCGTGTTCATAACTTTGGAATAGAAGATGATTTAACAACATTATATAAAACACAGAAGCCACAAAGAAAAATTCCCAATTTTGACTACACCAAAATTTAAAACTTTAAATAAAATAAGTCAGCCGGAGAAAGACAAATACCCTATGATTTGACTCATATGTGAGATTTAAGAAACAAAACAAACAACCAAGGGAAAAAGAGAGAGAGTCAAGCCAAGAAACAGACTGTGAACCATAGAGAACAAACTGATGGTTGAGGGGGTGGGATGGATGAGAAGGCAATGGGAACTAAGGAGTGCATTGTGAAAGGCATTGGCCGATTAAAATTAAAACTTTTTAAAAATCTAAATAAAATAAAAAACAAAACAATTTTTAAAAAGGACATCTATTTTTGTATCCTACTTTTTCACTTAACATTATATCATAAACTTTTTATATCATTTGTATAATATTTTATATTTTATATTCTTTAGAAGCATTAAGTGATTACACAACTCTGAAAAAAATGTAAAAATTAGGAAACAAAGCTACAGACTGGGAAAGTATATTGTCAACGTATGTAACAGAGAAGGGATTAATATCCAGAATAGATAAGCTACAATGAGGAGTGTATTTTTCAATCTTTATAATGGGACAAAGATTATTTCCCACAGCAGATACGGAGCTCATAAAAATCAATTTAAAAGCCATAGAAATTAGAAAATCACTTTAAAGTTTGATACTATTATATGTTGGGCTTGTTGGGTATTTGATATTGCCATACACTATTGGTAGAAGTGTAAATTGGCACAGTCCTTTTAGAGAATAATTCATCAGTACCACTGCAAGTTAAAATACAACCACCCTATCACCCTGCAGTAGTACTGTTTAATATCTTCCCTGAAGAAATACCTATCTGTGTGAGGACAAATGCATATACAGTGACATTCTTTGTGACATTGTCTATTATACTGAAAATTGAAAACAATCTAAATCTCCATCTACAAAAAAAAGGTTATGTAAAGTCATACAAAGCAGCACTTGAATAAAATAAGAAATATTAATATTTAGACAACGTGAAAAGATTTCCAAGGTACAACTCACCCTAGAATATGAAAATCTCATTCACTTTACAAACTAGTTACTCAAACTATCTATTCTTGTGCACATATAGGTAACAGATAATAGAAAACTGAACTAATGATGGCAAGTGAAACTATTTTTTATCTGAATTTTTTGAATGTATATGAGAATGTATTTATTTAATATTTCTATAATTAGAATATTTACTTTTAGAGAGATTACAATGATTATAAGTAACAGGAATTTGAAAGTGGTATATTAATATGGAGGTGTCAGGGCCATCTTGAAAATTCCACTAAATAAAATAAAACTATTTCTATTCAAACATGGATTTTATTATATCAATAATTAGAATTCTTTTCCCTATAAATAATATCTAGAGGGTACTTCAACTGCTAACTCCTCTTATTTTCCATTTAAGTTTTATTTTTACAATACTTTTCACACTATGAAATTTTCCATGGAAGTCTGTACTGGCTTATCACTTTTACTATTAAACTAAAGAGCTTCCACACACACAATACAAGAAGATATATACTTTTATATGCATTTCAAGGGATCCACTTTTCAAGGGTTCTTTTTGTTGTTTTGTTCTGATGTCAAATGAAATTTTCAGATGTTTTCCTTAAATAGTAGAGTCAGCCCCAAATGAAGTCTCTAGAATATAATCCCTAATTATTCCTATTAGCTCCTTTCTCACCCTAGAACATGAAAACCTCTATAATTGTTCCAGCCCTCATTCAATGTACCTGGGATAATCAATAATTTGGTATGGGTGGATGGATGCTTTAGAAACCAGTCTGGAGATAAATGTATCTGACCTTAGTCTTCCATTCTAAACCTTTCCTCAAATCCTTTACAAGCACTATGAGGACATCCACTTTCAATGAAAGTCTTCCTGCTTCCCTGGAATATGTTAGGGACCAGGGTGCAGAGATGTTTGACAAGTATACAATGTTCAGCTAGGCTATTCTGTCCCTTTGTACATTTTTCATTACATTATATATGTTCCTACCCTGAAAAACAGGTGCCTATATTGAGATTCCCCAACCAACGAAAACAAGTAGATTTTGTGTGATGTTTTGCTATGTGCAATCTTGCTATATACATGTATTACCTAGAAAAACATTTAAAATTGCAAACTACTTCTTTCTATAATCTTCATCTCCCAACTTTGCTTTCTTTTTCCCCCATAATACAGATCATCTTCTGGCATCTTATATCATTTCTTTACATGTTTTGTTTATTGTCTATCTCTTCTCTGTCTCCTTACCCCCAGCCACCCACACCCATAAATACTGAGTACAAGCTCTATGAGAGAAAGGAATTTTGTTTAATTTTTTCACTACTGAAACCCCACTGTTTAAAACACAATACATAATAAATGTTTAAAAAAATTTTGTTAAATAAATGAATGAATGCAGTCTTTACAATATTTTTACATTGCTTGAATGGATGAAATTTGAAGATGAGAAAGTTTGTTTTTTGGTTTTTGTTCTTTTGTATACTAAAAGGATACCTCTAATTTTCCCAGTTTTTTTTTAAAGATTTTATTTATTTATTTGACAGAGAGAGACACTGGAAGGGAGGGAACACCAGCAGGGGGAGTGGGAGAGGGAGAAACAGGCCTCCACTGGGAGTCTGAGTTGGGAGTCTGAAGTGGGGTCAATCCCAGAACCCTGGGATCACAATCCCAGCCAAAGCAGACCCTTAACGACTGAGCCACCAAGGCACCCCTGATTTCCCCAATTTTATTGATGATGTTATTGCTTTGGTAAATAAATTCAGCAGCATAGTGGTCATGGCAATAATTCTTCAAGTCTTATACAGACACAGTTCTCCCAGATTCTGGGGTGAACAGCCTTTTTTTTTTTTTTTTGAAGATTTTATTTATTTATTTGAGTCAGAGACAGAGCACAAGTAAGGGGAAGGAGGGCGGGGCTCAGTCGCAGGAACCTGGGATCATGACCTATCCCGAAGGTAGACGCTTGACAACTGAGCCAACCAGGCGCCCCTGGTGACCAGCTCTTTAGTGCAGGTCAGGCTGTTTCGCTTCCCTTGACCTTTGTTTACATTACTTTGGGGTCATCACAGGTTGAAATTGAAGGTAGAGGTGGGTAACAACATTGTACACAGTGAGTAGAGGACCAATTTTCATTGAAAAGTTTTCAAAATCATGGTAAATTTATTTGCAAAGAAAATTTATATAACTTGATGTATAGTCAATACTACCATAAAAGATGTTCTGCTCCAACCTGTTTTATGAAATGCTTTTGCAGCAGTGCTGTATAACCAGAACTATTTATTGTCATTATTCCATAGGAAAATTGATTCTCATTCTCTGAGTACTTGATGCCTTTGTAGGAAAGAAATTTGGACTCTCTCTCAGTTTGAGCAGCCTCAGCGACAATGTGAAGGAACTAAAATGAGAAGGAGGCTGGTCTTATCTTTCTTAGCTATCTTGCCCTCATTCTGTCTCTCTGCTCCCCCCACACCACCAGTCTGCAGTCCCAGCTGCCCCAACAACCCAGTTTTGCTTCCATTACATTTCTTTCACTGTTGGAGGTGGGGTGGAGTAGAAAATATGTTCGGAAAGAGGAGACCCCTTTTAAAAAATACCTCTTGTTGGGGCACCCCAACTGGGTGGCTCAGTCAGTTAAACATCTGACTCTTGTTTTTGGCTCAGGTTATGATCTCCCACATAGGGCTCCACACTGGGGGCGTGGATTTGCTTAAGATTCTCTCTCTCAGGTGCCTGGGTGTCTCAGCTGGTTAAGCAACTGCCTTCAGCTCAGGTTATGATCCTGGAGTCCCAGGATCGAGTTCCACATCAGGGTCCCTGGTCAGCAGGGAGTCTGCTTCTCCCTCTGACCCTCCCTCTTCTCATGCTCTCTCTCTCATTCTCTCTCACAAATAAATAAATAAAATCTTAAAAAAAAAAATTCTCTCTCTGCCCCTCCCCTCTTCCCTCTCTTAAAAAAAGAAACAAACCCAAAACCCCTTGTTCCTAAACACCTGTCTTAGTTGTCACATCCTCTGTGTAGCAGGTGTCCTAAGGCTGCTCCCCCAAGGGCGCATGTGTGGGTTCTTCAGGAGAATGTATAGTGGTCTCTGTTGTGCGCTCTTTGCTGATATAAAAGATACTCTCCAACATCATCTCCCCAGTTCTCTTTCTTCACCTTTTGCTTTTTGGATCTCTCAGTGGGCACTTCTGCCATCAAGTACTCAGAAGATAACTACAGCCCAACTTCTTTCCACAGAGTCTACCTAACTCCTCATCCCTGTCACACCAAGCGTAGCGTTGAAAATGCTTTTCACACTTCTTTTCTCTATCTTCTCTACCATCTCTTCCCTCCTCCTCTCTCCCTATTCTACTAGGTACAGGGACCAGACCAACAAACATATGATTCAACAGATAGCCATCGAGGACTTGAGTTAGCTGCCTCCCTTGTTTATGGAGGAGGGAGTGTAGTAATGACTAAGAGATTACTTCTTGTACCAGACTGCTTGAGTTCAAATCCCAGTGCCTCCATATACTGCTCCTATGACACCCGGCCAGTTTTCAATTTCTTTGTACCTCAGACACCTCATCTACAAAGTGGAGATAAAATAGTTCCTACTACGCAGGGTTATTATGAAGATTGAATAAGTTAATATATGTCATACACTTATAATAATACCTGATAAAAAGAACCATGTACTGTGCATTGTCCATTATTAATCCCCAATTTTTATTAGTGGTTTAAAAATCCCTTTTTTTGGATCAGGGGAATATGACTCTCATCCCACCCCACTCCTGCCAAAGCGACATGGAAAAAATTCAGGACTCTTTTCCCTGGCAGTGGACCACTCTGACTCTCCTGCTTATTTGTGACCATCCTCTCTCTCCTGGACTGCCGCTGTAGCACCTTAACCTGACCCCTCACCTCCCTCCAGTCTGTTCTCCCTCCTAGAACCATGAAGGTTTCCTTAAAAGCAGAGGTCAGAACGCTTTTTCCTATAAATGTTCAGATAGTAAATATTTTAAATTTTGTAGGATGAAAGGCAAAATCAAGGATATGGTGTAGAATAATAAAAAGAGAAAAGACAAATTTTCACAAAATTTTTGCTGACAGATTCAAACTATAATAATTGAGCACAGTTTTCCTATAATACGGTATACTAACAAAAAGAAAGTAATTATTCTGAGGGAATATCGTTTTCTTCATTGGGATTCAAGGTAGTGTTCTCTACCATCAAAACTGAAGGCAAATGTTCATTTGTCAAAGCTGATATGAAATAGAATTTCCCATTTCGTCTTTGAAAATGTCTTTTCACAAAAATTAATACTGAAATGACTACCCAATGAATTTACATATATTGAAGCTTGAAGTTTACTTAAAAGACACACGGATTTTTCTTCTTTTGATATATAAGCATGTAGAGGTGCCTGTGTGGCTCAGTCCATTAAGCATCTGCCTTTGGCTCGGGTCAGGGTCCCAGGGTCCTGCGATCAAGCCCCAAATCTGGCTTCTTGCTCAGCAGGGAGCCTGCTTCTCCCTCTCCCTATTGCTCCCCACTGCTTATGCACGTGCGCTCTTTCTCTCTCTCTCTGTCAAATACATAAATAAAATCTTTATAAAAAATGTATTCAGTGATGTATATTGAATAGACAAATGAGAGAAACCTCCCAGTAAAGGGGACAGTTTCTGCCCCTGTCAGTACTTCAAGATAGACTCTATGACAGCCCCCACAGTGACTGATTGCCATACCTCCTGCTCACTCAAGACATAATATAATGCCAAAGAAGCATTAGGTGTTTCTAGAAATTGTTACCATACATTTCATAAGAATCAAACCATAAGGGGCATCTGGGTGGCTCAGGCAGTTAAGGGTCTGCCTATGCTCAGGTCATGATCCCGGGGTCTTGGGATGGAGCCCCACATCAGGCTCCCTACTCAGTGGGGAACCTGCTTCTCCCTCTACCTCTACTCCTGCTTGTGTTCCTCCTCTCACTGTTTCTCTCTCTGTCAAATAAATAAATAAAATCTTAAAAAAAAAAAAAGAATCAAACCATTAAAGATGTGGGGTAAAGTATCAGATACAGTGCAAGACAATTAAAGTCAGCACAATGCGCACCAGTTAGTATAAAACATTCAACCAGGCTCTTTTCAAAGTATTTTCAGTTAACTGTCATAGATAGGTATCAGAACCAAAAGAGGTTGCAGAAACTATCAAAATATCAAAAGCAAAATCAATTGATTTTAGAAATCTCTTTCTGAAGCTGGAAAATCAAGACAAAAATAATGGGAAGTTTTCTTGAGCAAATTATATGAGGAATATTTTTGTAACATGAAAGAAAACATGTTAGAGTATATTAATAATGTATCTGTTATAATCCAAATTTTAAGATAATATAGCAATTACATATGCCTTGTTGTTTTGCGGAGCAAAGCTCAATTAGGAAACAATCTTCAGTTTCATATCACTTTATCGGAAAGTGAGAAAGTGAGGCACCTAGGTGGCTCAGTCAGTTAAGTGTCTGCCTTTAGCTCAGGTCATGATCCCAAGGTTTTGGGATAGAGTCCCACATTAGGTTCCCTGCTCAGCCGGGAGCCTGCTTCTCTCTTCCCCCTCCCCCACCTCTCTCTCTCTCTGTCTGAAATAAATAAATAAAATGTTAACATAAATAAATAATTAAACAAAATTAAAATGAAAAATTTTAATCTGATTGTTAAAGAAACTTAGAAAACCTATGTAGAAAGTAAGAGTACAGAAATGCACTAAAAGCATAAAACAGTAAGAACTGACCTAAAAGAGGAATTGAATTATGTACCAATATCTTAATATTCTGCTAGAGTTTTTTTTTTTAAAAAAGGTCACTTGCAATAAATAAACAATGCTTGCTAAAAATTTAATGTGCTCCAATAAAAATTTTTATAGGAGTACTCATAATTCTTTTTTTAAATATAGGTTAAAAAATGTTTTTCTTCTATATCATGAAACGTCAGAATCTGTCCTTGAAGTAAGAACAAGATCTGTCTTGTATAAGAACAGAGGGTTTTATGCTCATGAGCAAAAGATGTGGTATTTTGTTATAATAATTATGATAAAATCACTGGAGCTAAAAAGAAAAGCATAAAATACCTGAGAGGTTCTTAGCAATGTGACAATACCAGTTGCTTGAGAGTGATTATGTCACTCATAGAGATACAGGATAAGACTCATTTTGATGAGGACCTTGTTGAAGGAATAATGCAACGGTAGCAGTGTGACGTCCCTAATCTAAAGACATTAGTCGTAGGAAATATAAAAGGTAAGTCATTTCTGCAGGGCTTTCTATGCTAAGGGCTCTTCCAAAGGTAAGAGTCATTCCAAAGCATTATTCTAGATGTTGTTATAATATGCAAATATTATAACAGGATCACAATGGAAGAAGAATAAGCTCATGAGAATGAGGGCTAGAAGTGCTTATCATAGAAGTTCCAGCTGCTACAAAACATACTATATGCCACCTACCTACCTGTATTTGATGGATAGTAGTTGGTTTTTCCTAAAATAACCCAGTGAAGTAGGTGCTATTATAGAGAAGAGAAAACAGGAGTGAAGAAACTTGCTCCAGGTCACTCAGAGGCAAGCACTGATGCCTGTATTTGATGGCAGACCTTCTGCCACACTGCCTTCCACTACGCTAGCTGTTAAAGCAGCAGCTGTATAGACCCGGGGCACCTGGGTGGCTCAGTCGGTTGAGTGTCCAACTCTTATTTCGGTTCAGGTCACGATCTCAAGGTCATGATGCCAGGGTCATGAGATCGAGCCCCACATCGGGCTCCGTGCTGGATATGGAGTCTGTTTTTGATTCTCTCTCTCCTTCTCTCTCTGCTCCTTTTCTCCCTCTCTCTCTCTCTTAAAAAAAAAAAAAAAAAAAAAAAAAGGCAGCAGCTCTATACTGTATATATCCAAACAAAATGAAAGCCCCTGGACAATATTATGTTAGAAAATCATAATAATATTAATAATACCTAACACTTTTATCATGCTTACCATGTGTCAGACACTATTCTAATCACTATTGTAATATATAGTTATGAGTATTTCACAGATGAGGAAACTGTAGCACCTAACAGCTCAAAGATCTTTTCCTCAGGGAAGACCTTTCCTAAGTTCAGTATACACACACACACACACACACACACACACACACACTCAATCAAATTATCTTAATGTGCAGTACTGTCACAATTGCAATTTTACAATCATTATGTAATTACTTGAGTAATGTCCTTCTCCTCTACAACACAATAAGTGGTAGGATGTTCAGAACTCTGACTTGCTTCATGACTCGTCTTGGGTTGAGTGCCTTGAGACAAAGAACTATATGAAAATAATTTGCTGGGGAAAAGATTCCAGGAAGCATCAATAGGGAGTGAGAAAGTAAGACAGGGTAAGGACCAAGAAAAGAGAGGATACATTCCTGAAGAGTTTGCCATTGTGAGGAATTGAATCAAACTCTTTTAAGGTCCTCCGGAAGACTCTACAGATCACCTCTCAGAGTTATTCTACCTGAGAGGTGAGGAAACTGGGAAGTTTTGCTACCAGCTCCATCCATCATTGGTTGAGGACCACTCCCAGCGATGTTAACTTCCAGTGATTTCCAGCCTAATCCAGACACAAGCCAAGCATTCCTACAACCAGCGAAAGTACTCGGGCAGATTCCTGACAGACATTTGCAGCCACCAATATGTATAGAGTTAGTGCCAGGAAGACATAAACGTCGACTGACAGCTTTTGCTACAGCTCAGCACTCGAAACATTCATGATCCGAATTAAATGTACTCCATCCTCAGTCCTACCACAGACATTTGAAATGGATAACTGTTACAATTTCTTTTGAAAAAAAGAGGAAGACAATAGGGAGACTAGTGGTGCAGACTGTAGTCCCTGTTTTACAGATGTATTTGTTGAGGCTGTAACTTACACAGGTTACCTCTCTCTTCCACCACCTGTTCTAGGTTATGATCAAGCTCCGACAGCACTTCAACTGGTCTAGGTCTGCTGCCCCTGTGGGGTGATGCCAACCTGCTTCACAACTAAGGGGTCTAAACCCCTAGATATGAAGTCCTTGTCAGGGCTTTGGTTGCTGGAATAGCCCATTTGCTGTTTTCACTGAGCATAAAAACATCAAGAGACATCATATTGACTCCCATTATCTGCCAGTGGAGTATTCAATTTCTTTGCCTGATATTTTTGGGATGAGGGGACCTAAACAAATAGGCGTAAACCATAGCCTGGGGCCTAAGGGACCCTTTCTTATGCCCCTGGTAAGAAGTAGCACCCTCAGTCCTCTGGAAACCAGAACCTCTAATCACTCAGAGCAGAGAGGAAGCACAAATTCTGCAAGTGAGATGTTAGGAATGATGGGGAGAGGGACCACTCCTCATTCCGGAGTGCCACAGCAACTCAGCAAATCTTCCCCTCCCAGGACAGAAGCAGCACGGCATCACGGCTTTGATGATCAGAGTCAGAGGATGTTGTTGGCAGTACAGATGCTGCAGAGGGGACGGACAGGAAATAAAATGGTAAGTATTGGGTGTACCCATGTTTGCCTCTTTCATTGACTCTGAATTCATTTTCTAGAGAATACGTTCCGTGCCATAACTTCATAATTTCAGATTTCTACAGAAGAACTCTACAGATCTCAGGAGTGATCTAGGACACATTTTTTTTTTCTTTGAACTTTTCTTTGACACATTTTGCTTGAGTTCTGTTGACAGAAATCATAGCTAATGGACTGTGCTAGGGTTAAAGAATTGATAACAACAATAATAAAAATAGCAACATCTGTTTCTTAACTGCTTGCCATGTGCCATTCTCCCTGCTATGTTTTTTATATGCTTCTAACCTGCATGCCTTAAGCTTCACTGGTTCGTGAAATAAATAGGGTCACATTTATAAGGAAATGCCATATCATGATACAAAAAAAAAAAAAAAATTGTAGCTATTTTTCCAAGTAGTCTTTCCATCATTATTACCAGAATTCCCAGGGGCCCTTCCACAAGTAGTCCAAATGTGGCTTACCGTAGAATACTAAGCCCAGTTATTCTCCTGCCTCCACTTGATGATACATTCCTTCTGCCTCTCCCCATTTTTGTACCCCTTTCGGAGGGCAGGTGAGCGATGCTTATGGCTCCGCACTCCCTGCTGTCTTTGTCAAATTCTGCCCCATTGCCTGCAGCCAAGTCTGCCTCCAGAAGTTGAAGTTGACACTTGCTTACTGGTGAATCTTGTTCTACCTCAAATATCCACATTTTTCTGGTCCCTGCCCTTCATGTCTCCCTGGAACCAAGGTGGAGCTTGCTCAGTACACGTGCAGGGCACCCTAGATGGTAGAGATCCAGTCTAAACCCTAAGATGTCTACCTCATTCATGGGGACGTTTTCTAAAGGGCCTTGTTTATAATGGTCTGCTATTTAGTTGTGAGATTTTTGTCTCCACTCCCCTATGTAAATCATGTGTGTCTACATATGCCTAGAATAAATTGTAGCAATGGGCAAGCTTTAAATTCTGTCTCAACAGTCTGAGGGGTCCTAAGCAAAGGATAGGATATAACCATTTTCAGACCGGTAATCCAACTGAGGTGGACTGATGAAGTAGAGTTACCTAAGCACATAAAATCCCATGCAAGTCTTAGCTTCAGATCCTGCTACACACCTATTTTCTCATTTAATCCTCAAACAACACTCTGGGATAACTGATATCATCTTTGTTTGGGAATAAGGAAGGCAAGACACGTTCACTTGTCTAAAACAACACACTTAGCAATGGTAAAATGTAGATATGCAGTTTGGACGGGGGCCAAGAAAGATTTCATCTCTCTAGTGTTAGTGTCACCAAAATCACTAACTAGGAGAGTATTTAAAGCAAGAATTGGCTAGGACCTTTAAAAGTTTGTGAGCACGGCATAGCTCCCCCTTCTTCAACACCAATCTAATGTCCTTAAAGACACCTTATTACATCTTCATGTATTCTTTCTTTAGAGTATACTCTTAGGCTTCTAAAATACACATCAATATACTCTTAAAGTTCTTACTTTTCCCATGAGCCAAAAGATGATAATCTTTTATTCATGCCGAAGACTCTGTGCACATTTATAACACTCATGCTAGAAGTTGTTTGGGGGAAAGCCCAGATAAAATTAAGTCATCTTTCAAATATTGAAATTAATTCCAATTTCAGGCTTTCAAGACATATGTCCAACAAAAGACCCAAACGCTTTCATCCTCTGCATCTTTAAATAGCATTTGAAGTGCAGCGTGCCAAGCCAACAAAATCCTTGAGTTAAAGATTCTAATCTAGAGCTTTTTATATCAGTAGATCCTGGTAGTGGCATAAACATTAGACTATTGTTGAGGTTCAGAGGCCCACTAACTCTTATGGCCAGAACTTTCCCATATGAAAGACTGAAAGAGTATCATATGATTGTTGCCTACTTCAAAGACCCACATGCAAAGACTGATGAATCTGTTCTGATTTCCTAAAGGGAACAAAGATAACCCAACCTTTTTGGTTATCTTCAGGGTGAAAGGATAAAATTCCAAATTTGGAATTTTCAGGGAAGCAAACAAAATGCTCTTTGATAGAAAGTTTGTTTATTCTTTACTTAAAGGACACTTTCTTTTGCAGAATCAAAGCTAACCTATAAATACAACCCTCTAGTCCTTTTCCATGTGAGGCTTGAAATTTGGGAGATCATTTTCCTTGGCATGTGTAGAATCTAAGCTCAAAGAAAGAGACCTGTGTTCACTTCTTAAAATCAAATTTTGGGTTTCAGTCTGTTCTTGAGCTGTCCTTTTGCTATCTTACACTTGGCTAAGGATAAATTCAACATTCAGTTACTGTTTGTGGCAAAATAGTGTTTATTTCCATGGTTTGTATTTGTGCTTTATTTTCTACACAAATAAGCATGTGGTTTAATATTCATCTACATGTTGCCCTCACTAATTCTAATCCACCATCGCCTTCCCTGTTTCTCTCGTCCCATCTTTGTCTCTGCCAGACTGTGAGCAAGAAGCCTTTGCCCTCACCTCATGCTCATGGTTAATAATCCTCTTTGGAGCTGGGTCTGGGCCCTGGGAGCAATCCTTTACCTTATCACTGCACTGCCCGTATTTTATTATTTCTCTATACATTTTCAGCAACATGCTACTTTCTCTTCTCAATAATTGATTGCATTCATGATTTCTGCCACTTAAAGCAAAGAATGGTAGATTTGGAAAGACCTTAAATTCTCTAAATAAATTTCTAATTGACATGAATTGCCATTCACCTTCACCTGGCAAGCAAATATATCATCCTTTACTGTGAGTCAAAGGAAAAAGAAATGTATCAAAACAAAACAAGCCTTTGAAATATCACTCACTGAGTTGGTGTCAAGTTCAGCAACATTTAAAGTTGGCGTCCCAAACGAAATTTAATGGAAGCTATTGTTGGTACTGCACAGAACACTAGCCTTGACTCTAATCTCTGAATACGAGACCTGGCATGTTTAACCATGGGCCACCTGGCATCAGAAAAAGCCAAAAGTAAAGGGAAGAGTCCTAATTACAGACTGTGATTTATCTGCCCTTTTTGTGACTTTCTTCAGGATGATGACCCTGGAGCCATAAAATCTTGGCACCTTATTTCAAAATGAAAAGTGTTTTTGCTTTTTCCTTATATATTGAAGTAGTTCGTGATCTTAAGACAGATTTCATGAAAAGACAGCAACTTTCTATTATTTCTTTCCACTCATTACAATAAGGTCACAGGAAAATATCAAGACAAACTTGTTTTGGTGTTTTTACTAATTTGGTTTGCCTTACATTCCATAGATGAGGACTTTCAAATATATAAATTATTTTTTCCTAACTCTTTTTCTTAGTAATTAACTGAGATTGTCAAATGCAGGCATACAGCTCAATCTTGTCAAAGGGCTGCTTGGACCAAAACCTGCTTATTTTTTCTGGGCTTTCCTTGTTCTTTCTAATTCTGGTTTACCAAGAGTAAAGGGCATCAACATAGTGTCTTTCCTCCAGAGGCTCGGCATTTAACTAGACTAGGATTCTAAGGCAAATTAAATGCTTCATGGCCTGGAAGCTTAATTTCACTCTTGTTAATTAACTAGTCAGTGGATTGATTACAGAAGTTTAGTTTTACCAGGAAATAAAAGGCCTTGATTTTTCGTATTTTATATAATGGCACGTTAGAAAAATGACAACCTACTGAACCCAATCTGAATGTAAACCTCCTGTAATATCTACATTTCTTTACAATGAATGTCAAGGTTAAACTGCTCCCCATTGGTGCATTAAGTACATTGTATGATTTGAGGAACAACACAAGTTCTCTCACTGGTCTGCAAATCCCCTCTGCCAGCCTTCTGTCTCCTTTGAGATGAGTGTGTGCTGTGGAGTGGACAGTTAAACACACGAGTCAGAAATTTAGGAGAAAGACTGTCTGGAAACATGAAGATAGGAGTCGCTGGCAGGTGGATGGTATTCAAATTTAGGTGTCTGCATGTGATCAACTAGGGAATTAATTTAGAAAGAAGAAAAATTCTTAATCATTGGGGCACTCCAAAAACCTAGAATTTGAGAAAAGAATGGGAGCTGGAAAAGAAGATTGGAAAAGACTGGTGAGATAGGATGAGAACCATGAGAGCTGAGTGTCCTGCAAGCTAAGAAAAGGTTTTAAGAAGGCGGGAAAGGTCAACTGTGTTAAATAAAACAGAAAGTAGGGCAAGATGAGAAATTAGACTTGACTATTGATTTGGCTAGAGAAAGTCAGAGAGAGACTGACTTTGATGAGACCAGCTTCATGCCAGCTATGAAAGCCCGAGTCATAACTTTCTTAGAGAGCGAGGTGTGAACTAGTGGGAGCAGGAAATAGAAAGTTTCCAAGAAATTTTCAGTAAAAGAAAGCAGAGATCTGAGACAGAAGTTGAAAGGGCACGTTTGGCTAAGTGAAGTGTTCATTGTTTGTTGGTATGCATTTAAAGAGGTCAGGGGTCTTTAGGTGGAAAAAAGGAACAATGGGCTGGAAGTAGATAAACAAGCGGAACTATTCTGCCTCTAACCAGCGCCAGTGTAGGAGAAAATGGTTACCAAGTGGGAAGTCTGTGGGAAACAGTGTCCTCAGGGAACGGAAAGGCTGGGGTTGGGAGGGGTAGAACTAAGAGCCTTAAGATGAAAAGAGTTACAAGAAAAAAAAATGGCTCTAGAAAGTCTGAGCCTCTTCTTTTGAATGTGGTCCACAAGACTATAAAGAATGTTTATATTATATGACATTATATTCCTTACTTTGCCACTTCCAGGCTGCCTTTAATGTTTATTTATTATATTTTATAGTTTAAATAAATTTGGGCAAAAATAGAAGAGACAGAAATATGATACACAATGTGATACAGCAAGGGTCCCAGATGGCACTGAGAATTTAGAATATGTTTGTATTTAGATTAGGAGAAGGAAAGACTCTAAAGGAGACTGAATTCCTCATGAGGCAGGAGCATATAGCATTCTAAAGGTAGAGACTGAAGGATAAAAGGCAGCTACAATTAAGGCAGAAGAGCATCACATGTATTTTTTCTCTTGTCCACCCACCTTTTCTAAGAATGGGGAGGATTAGGCAAGGAGTTGGAAAATAGATATTTAACAACCAAGAGAATATAAGAATATAAACTTCAATATTCCCAGTGATTTTGACTCATTTTCTTCTACTGCTAATATTTATCCATTTGAATTTTCCATTTGTATTCTGTCCTTTAAAACTTTACTTTTAAAATACAAAAAAAAAGAATTGTACTTAGACCTGAAACCTTACTGAATTCCTTAAAACTATTTATTTCATATTTCTTGGGCTCTTCAACTCATCTTTTCTCCGTTTCCATTTCTCACTTCAAATAGACTGAGTGGAATTGTATAAAGCTGTTCACTGGCTTGGATAAGAGAAGTATAGTACATATATGGACAAAGATTAAAAAATAGATTACTCACAAGTAGAAGAGCAATTTAAGAACAACGAATTTAGCATCTAGGCTAAAACCAATGCTAGATTTTCTATTTGGAATCTTCTCAAGAGTTCATGTATGCTTCATTGCTCTCAGTGTTATTATGTATAATTTGATGAAAACCTGACTGTTCTTGGCATGTGTGAAAATCTCTGTAGCCACTTTACATCACTTAAAATCCTCAGATTACATTTTTTTCTGATATTCTGATATAATATAATGTAATTTCTTTCTTCTGGTTACTTGGGTGTTGGTTGAAAGGACATGATAAATATATGTGTATTTCTCTTAAAGCAAAGGTTAATGTTGCTTGTTAATAAATTGCCTTTTTACTCAGACATGCAGTTTGTTCCCAGTAACATCATAGTGTTCTGGGAAAACATAGTCTCACATCAGTACCCCCGGCTCCTCTCCTTTGCTGTGCCACCAAATGGAGTTGCAACTTGCATATTTCAAATAAAAGACCACTTGCTGCTGAGTCAGATTGAAAACATTTTCTGATTGGGATCAATCTCAAAGCTACCTCGTGTTTAAAAATCCTGAACAATATCAAAGTAAGAAGGAAGGTAAGGTTGGATAACAATTTTACTATTTCTCCCAAATCTTAGGGAACCGCTAGCAACAACAAACCTTGCAAAAAGGCAAGTGGCCTGTCAGCTCCGACCATTTAAAAAAAGAATACTGACTCAGGCCAAAATCGTTGAAAAGTACAGCCAGAAAGATCAATATGACTCAACAGGCTCCTAACCTTACCTCCCCTCAGAGAAAAAATTATACACAAAGAAAGATGACAAATAGACCACACCCTAAGAAATTCATTTAAAACACACCTCCAGCCAATTTGTAGGAAAGGGAAAGTGTATGTGAAAAATCCAGACAAATGGCCAAGGCAACACTCGAGAATTTTTCTTGTAGTCATCTATAATATAATTTTATTAAGTATTTCCTTAATAAGGCAAACATCTATCAGGGGCTGTCATAGTGACCTTATTAAGGGGGAGAGTTCAAGATAAGAGGCAATTAATTAATAAAGCAAAAGGAAAAGTAAGTATGAGAAAAGCTAAATTCTGATGGATAAACAGAGGATTATGAGGAGTAGGACACCAGGCTACAAAGATCTCCAAGTAAGTTGTCTCTCTGTTCCATCCCACTCCCCAGTTACTCCAGGAATAGAACAAATAAATATCACTTAGCTAATATTTGCTCCTCTCTGAATTGTAAGGGGGAGAAATAGAGCTTAAGGAGGGAAGGTGGAAATACGAGAAATACAGACTTGGTCCCGACATTCTGTTGAAGCTAACATTTAGGGCTGCATTCTGCATTGAGAAAAGTAGGCAGCTTGAAACTTTCTTCCAGAGAGCATAAATATGAGCCCCAAATTGGCACAGATAATGATAGGAAGAGGGACCAACATTCACTTTACATCAAAACTGAAGGAATATCTTAGTAAAACTATTGTGTTATAAATGAGTAGGCAGAATAAAAAATACATGGCAAAGCCTCAATTTTAAAAAACATCAGCACACACAGAAATGAAAAAGTAGAATAAAAGAAACATATTATTTAAAGGATGAATATAGAGCCTCATAAGGAAGCAATCATAGCCAGAGAAAAGAACTTTCCCTACAAGTGCCTGCTACAACAGAAAAATGTAAAAAACAACAGGAATTCAATAAGAGACTTCAAAGATCAGATGAAGAAACAAAGGAATTAGTAAGACTGTAGAACTGAGAAAACCAATTAAAGACCAAAATAATACCCACAGAGAAATAAATGCATTACAAAAACAAACCAAATTCTTAAGAGTACAGAAAAAAACTTTAAGAATATAGGAAAAAATGCAAGTCAGCCCTGAGAATGGTGGATGGTGGTCTGGGAAGAATGGATTTCCCACAAGAAAGAAGCTACATAGGAATATAGAACAGATATTAGGAAGGCAAAACATCAGAAAACCCCTAAGATAAATATGGAGGGTCACTGCATAAGGGTAAAAGTTTAAATCCACTAAGAAGATATAGCAATTTGCAGAATATGCAAATCAAAACTTGGGTGAGCTATGGGAAAATTTGACAGATCTGTGATCAGAGTGAAACTTTTCAATATGTTTCTCTCAGTTATCATATAAAATGTATAACATAGTATAATAAAGTGGCTTGGTCAGTTAAGCATCTGACTCTTGATTTCAGCTCAGGTAACGATCTTGGAGTCGTGAGATTGAGCTCCGCATCAGACTCCATGCTCAGTGCAGAATCTGCTTGGCATTCTCTCTCTCCCTCTCCATCTACCCCTCCCCCTACTCATGCTGTCTCTCTAAATAAATAAATAAATAAATAAATAAAATATTTTTAAAAATAATAGTGCTGGGCACCTGGGTGTCTCAGTCAGTTGAACATCTGCCTACAGCTCAGGTCATGATCCCAGGGTCCTAGGATCAAGCCCTATATTGGGCTCCCTGCTCAGCGGGAAACCTGCTTCTCTCTCTCTCTGGCTTCCCCTACTTGTGCTCTTTCTCTCTCTTTCTGTCAAATAAATAAATAAAATCTTTTTAAAAATAAAAATATTTAAAAAATAATAGTGCATAGCCGTATAATATAGCACAGTATAATATGATATAATCCAATACCAAAAAAATATATAAAAATAAGCTATCAACCATATTCTGTCACCACAATGCAATTAATCAGTATCAAAAATGTAAATGAAAATTCCCATATACTTGGAGAATTTTTTAAAATTATGTCTAAATATATCATGGGTGAAAACAAATGTCTACAGATATTTAAAAATACTTTGGGGTAAGTAACAATGGATATGTTATATATCAAAACTTATTTGGTTAAAAAAGGGATATTAAAAAGACTTTACTAAAATGATTATATTAAAAATAAGAAAGGCCAGAAATTCATGAATAGTGGTCAAACTTAAGAATCATTAGTGAAGGAGGATGTAACAAATAATAAATATAAATTTATACCCAGTTACAGGTATTAAGAGAAGTCTCATAGAAAGTTGCAAAATGAATGAGGACTATGAGTAGAAGCCCTTTCTCCTAAAGAAAGAAGAGAGAGTCTATTTTTCCCTATATTCCTTTCTCCTGTTAATTTATATAGGAATTTATATAGGATAAATTCTTTACTGGTAACTTCATAATTTATTCTATAGCTTACAAAATACCAAGATGTGATTGTAACTACCCCAGAGTAAAAATGAACATTACTTAGAAAGAGATGCAGAGGGGCGCCTGGGTGGCGCCTGGGTTAAGCCTCTGCTTTTGGCTCAGGTTGTGATCTCAGGGTTCTGGGCTCAAGCCCCGCATCAGGCTCTCTGCTCAGCAGGGAGCCGGCTTCCCCCTCTCTCTCTGCCTGCCTCTCTGCTTACTTGTGATCTCTGTCTGTCAAATACATAAATAAAAATCTTTAGAATGAAAGAAAGGAAGAAAGAAGATGCAGACACAGACGAGAGTTGGGGCTTTCCTTTTGAAGACAGAATAAGTAAGTTTTCATTTGAACAAAGGATAGTTGGGACACCTGACTGGCTCGAGTTGGTTAAGTGTCTGACTCTTGATTTCAGCTCAGGTCATGATCTCAGGTTTGTGAGATGGAGCCAGCCCCTGATGGCCCAGCATCAAGCTAGGTGCTCAGCGCAGAGTCTGCCTGAGTTCTTTCTCCCTCTCCTTCTATTTCTCCCACACTCTCTCCCTTTCTCAAAAAAAAAAAAAAGTTGAATTATATTAAGGATATTGCTGTTGCCTTCATGCCATTCTTGTTCTTGTTTAAAAGTCTGGGTGTGGGAAAAGTTTGAATGGATATTGAGTAGCAGACAGTGTGCTCAGTTGACTCATTCAACACCCATTCCAACTCAGTTCTAGTTTGCCTTCCTGGTTCTCTAAAGACTGGGAAACTAAAGATTATAGTTCCTAGATTCCTGTCCATCTGGGCTTCAAGTAAGTGATCTGCGTTCCGTATCTGTATAAGATTCGGGCTTCGTATCAGCAAGAAAGAAGGCAGCAGCCCATGAAGGAAGAAAAAGTTCGTTCTTCTTTAGCCAGTGTGATGATTCATTTATGTGTCAGTTTGGCCAGGCTAGTTTTTAGATGTGGTTAAGATTTATAACCCGCAGCCTTTGAGTGACACAGACTATTCTCCACAGTGTGGCTCCGCTTCATCGAACCAGCTGAAGGCCTTCACAGCAAAGACTAGGGTTTCTCATGAAAGAAGCACTTTGCCATCAAGACTGCAACATAGAGACCCACCCACCTGCTGGCCTGTTTTGCAGATTTCAGTTGAATACTGCAACATTAAATCCTGCCTGAATTTCTGGACTCCTGACCTAACTTACCGATTTCAGAATTGCCAGCTTCTACCATCCCACGGTTAGTTACATGAGCCAATTCCATAAGTAAACTGAGAGACACAGAAACAGAGACAGGGAGACATGGGGTGTTTGGGCTAGAACCGTCCAAGCCGTGCATTAGTGGGTATTTGGATCCTTACATTTCAGCCACACCAAACTAACAGGCTCCGGATTCCTTTACATACATTTCCATCAGCCCACACCCGTCCATGTCAGCTGAAGGACTCCATCTCACACTCATCTATAACCTTCATCAGAATAATTCCTTGAAACTCTAACCAGTGAAACACTCTCTTCTATGTGTGTAGAGTACTTTTTCCATGTTTCCATGTTTTATGGGATGTATATTATTATTACAATGACTATTTAACATGCCTATCGATTCTCCTGCCATACACACTAGACTATGAGTATGTAAAGGACAGAGAATGTATGCTGTTATTTTGTGGTTTTTTTTTTTACATCTCAAGTCTTACTTGGAATGTAATACGCTTTGTTGCTTTAATGAGTGACTGATGCTTTGTTGAATTAATGAATGACTGAGTGATTTAATCTATATAGCAGCAACAATTTTCTCACGTCCCTGGTTCTCTTAGTCTGGGTATTCTTACTGATTCCATGGCAACAAAGGGCTTAAGGGACCTCAGAGGCTATTACTCACTCCCAGTAACACTCACTAGCAGAAAGGGTCATGCGTAAAAGCTTTCGGAGGAAACACAGAGGTAAAAAGCTTGCTAAGTCCATGTTGCGTATGTTAATCAAATGCTCAGAGAAATACATAAAAGAATAGCATTATTTGTAAACATTCATGCACTGGACTCCCATCAGCTTGCCTGTAGCTTATTTCTCATCAGTTGCCAAGCTCAGAGCCTTCATAATCAAGTGAACTTGAGAACTCAGAAACACACCTCCACCACAAACCAAGCTGCAGAGATCTTCAGACCCTTACCTGACCTCTCCAAGTTTCACTTCCCTCATCCAGGAAACACAGCTTATACATACTTACCTCAACAAAACGTCGCTAGAGTTAGGGGTGTAAAATAATTACCATAGTATCTGGCACACAATGAGCCCTAAATAATTGTTAACCCGCATAGATTATGATTATTGTAGTATACAAAGTAAAGAAGAATTTGTAGAGATTAATGCCTGTGAAGAGACAGTTTTACAACCCACTGATACATCTTTAAAGCACATATATTATTTGATTGTGGAAACTACACCCATATCTTATTTATGTGTAAAAATAAAATAATATACTGGGTAACATCAAGTCAAAGGGTAATGCTTTTATCATACACTGATTTCATACTTATTAATTATTTCTTGTCTGTGGACCGAGGTATACTACTTCATCATTTCTTATAATATTCTTGATTGGTTGGTGAATAGTCTTATGCTACCTCTACTAACATACATCTACAATATTTTATAGTCACTTGCTAAAAAATAGGCGTAAAAAGACAATGGTTATTTCTGGAAGAAAAAGAACACAAGAAGAGCAAATTTCCCCAGGGTTTGATCCGCGAATATGTCTTTGACATACAGTATTTTGGAAGCAACAAGCCAGATTATCTTTCTGCTGAGATGGTCTAGGCACAGAATTCCTTAAAGGTAAGAATAGCAAAATGACTGAGTACATTATGTTAGCAGCACAGTCTGTTAATAAAAATTAGGGATCTCAAGAATACCTCCGTTTCCACGCCATCTAAGAGCACCCTCATAAAGGCATTTGTCATGTTTGTAATTTTAAACCAAAGTGTGAGTTAACTTGATTACTATGTTTGCAGTGTCTACTTTACTGTTTCTGTCTAAACAAAGTAAAGTTAAAAGAGCATACTGAAAGGAATTATAGCACAAAACATGAAGGCATCCTTCTTTTGGTCTGCAAATTCAGGAGCTTCTTGGATGAAATCTGAAACTGACCCCCAACCTGACAAGGAAGGAACAAAGAGGCAGACCATGCCACATAGGTAGGTGGCAGGTTTAATAAGCAAGGGAACCTACATACAACGTTTGCCTTGGGCAGCAGCAAGATGTGTGGATTTCCACACCTGCCCACCAGAATCTTAAAACTGTGCATAGAAGCTAGGTTCACTCATTTTTTCAGTCCAGATGGTCTCAACAACACATTGCTCTCACAAGGCTGAATCCTTGAAAACAGGTTCCCATGGTGGGAACAGTGGGCAGAATGTCATACATTCCAAGAAGAGGGGAGGCTATGAGGACCCTCTGATTGCTGAATCTAGCTCACCGGTCAACCAGAGGTCACATCTCCTTGACAAACTCCTCCAACACTTTCCCTCTAAAAAGCAGATAAATACAACTAATTACTCTGAAAGATGAGATTTTATGAATAACTTAAGCAAATTAAAAGCAAATTGAAATCGGGTAACCACTGCATCAAAGAAATGACACTTTTTTCTTTCTGTTCATTAAGGCATTAAGCTGGGTGCCCATGGGTAGTGATTGGCGTATTTGTCCTCCTTCCATCCTTTTTTTCTAGCTCCAATTCAGTTAAAGTTCAGTTTTAAAGCATATACTCCATTTCGATAGAACTTGCAGTAGGGCTGATAATCTAATTGGTATGTCTTTTGAACTGTGCAGATTATCTGGGAGGAATTTATGGCAGCAAGAACAGTAAAGACCTTTTATTTAGTACCTATTAAATAGGAAGAATTGTAATTATATAATCTCAGGAAGTAGGTGTTATAAAATCCATTTTACAGATGATATACTGAATGCTCAAAGAGATGAAATCAAGTGCCCAAGTTTACACATGTAATAGATAGCAGGGCTAGGACTCAAAGCCAAATAGGTCTGGTTCTAAATCTCAACGCCATGTCATTAATGTCATTTAATGAATCCACTGTGCCCAATGATTGATACTTCTGAAAATTATCTTCCAATTCTAAGAAACTAAAATGTATAATAATTTGAGGCAGACAAAAACATATTTCAAGCCTTACATGTCTTAACATAAGCCAAATAATCCAAATGTGTAAGGTCTGCTGAATGAGTAAGAATGCAAGAAATATGTTGATAACTTCATATATGGGCAATAAAAGTAAAGACAGATAAATCTAATGCACTTATGTTAAAAACTGTCGTTCAGGGTGTCTGGGTGGTTCAGTTGGTTAAGCGTCTGCCTTCAGCTCAGGTCATGATCCCAGGGTCCTGGGATGGAGCCCTACATCAGGCTCCCTGCTCAGCTGGGAGCCTGCTTCTCCCTCTGCCACCCCCCCCCCTCCGATTGTGTACTCTCTCTGCCTGTGTCAAATAAATAAATAAATAAAATCTTTTTAAAAAGTTAAAAAAAAACTGTCTTTCTTTGAATATTTATCATTACTCAGAAAATAATTATCTCTAATGTCAGTACTGGTTAATATGCCCACGATCGTTCAATAAATATTGACAATACAGTAGATGCTGAGTATTGGGCTAAGCTCTGAAGACTCATTAGAGAACAGAAGCACATGTAGCACCTGTCCTCAAAAAGCTTAGAGCCCAGTCAAGGTGACAAATACAGTTATGATTATGATTAGTGTCATTAGAGAGAGTTGCACAGTGCTACAAGATTGGGTAAGAGGTTATTCATGGTTATGGATAGCTGGGTTGGTATTTGTTTTTTTGTTTTTGTTTTAAAAGACTTTATTTATTTATTTGACACAGAGAGAGAGATCACAAGTAGGCAGAGAGGCAGGCAGAGAGAGAGGGGGAAGCAGGCTCTCTGCTGAGCAGAGAACCCGATGCGGGACTTGATCCCAGGACCCTGAGACCATGACCTCAGTCGAAGGTAGAGGCTTAACCCAGAGTAACCCAGGCGCCCTGGGTTGGAATTTGAAGGAAAAATAAAAGTTTATTGGATGACAAGGGGACAGAAGAGTTTTCCTGATGGGAGAAGAGCAAAGGTCCAGAGTGAGAAGGAGAGAGCTTGATAGGTGTGAAAGACTGAAAGAAGGCTAATCATGCTTACAGGCTGAGATGGGATGAGGGACTATTGGAGAGTGGGATGGGCCAGACCACTGGGACTTTGATGCATGTTTAATAATTTATTTTTAAACCTAAAAATAATCTTTAAAACATTAGAGGAATTTCAGAGAGAATGGCATAATTCAGTTTGCATTTCAGAAAGAGAGCTCAGGTAGAGTATGCACAAGAAATCCGGGAAGGTCCAAAGATAAAGCAGGCTGCCAGTAGGAAGGCCATTCTGTTCAGTACCCTCTCCTAGACAGTAAGTCATGGTAGCTGCTACTAAGGTGGTGGTGAGAGTAGAAGGATAAAATATTTAAGAGATGTTTAGTAGGTATTTAGGAGGAGCTGGAGGGATATGGAGGTAAGAAAGCAGAAAGTATCAAGGTGAACACGTAAGTTTTTGGGCCTAAGAGATGAGTGAAGGTTGTTCCTTCTAAGATAGAGGAACTGGAAGAAGATCATTTAAGGAGTTAAACCACTAGTTTTTGGTGTGCAGATTGAGACTTAGACGAGAGGTCAAGTGGGTCACATGGACATAAGAATCCTCATGTCAAAGGAAAATCAAATAAGTGAGCCATGATTTCTTGGGAAAAGGATGCAAAGCTAGAAATGTGATGTTTTTACATGTTTTTTGGAAACAAGGCATTTATGTCAAGAGCATTTGTTCATGTATCTGATGTAAAACTAATTTGATTATTTTCAAGTTGGTTTCATTGATGGACTTTCAGGGATGCATTTGGTTCAGGTCTCACGTCTCTTTCCATTCAGTCGTCTGTATTGCCTTAAGAATAAACTCTCTCCTGGGGCGCCTGGGTGGCTCAGTGGGTTGAGGCCTCTGTCTTTGGCTCAGGTCATGGTCCCGGGGTCCTGGGGTCAAGCCCCGCGTCGGGCTCTCTGCTCACCAGGGAGCCTGCTTCCTCCTCCCTGCCTACTTGTGGTCTCTGTCTGTCAAATAAATAATTAAAATCTTAAAAAAAAAAAAAAGAATAAACTCTCTCCTTAGAGTCCATGTTAACTTTAACTTATAAAAGCTCAACTCTCTTTGTTCTGGTACTAACAAGACATGAAATAATTTCTTTAAATTAAACAGTAATTATTTAAATTATGGTTAAAGAAAACTTTCAAGTTGAGGTATCAATCATCAAATCCATGTTTCTCTCTCTTACTTCAGGAATGTTGGAATAACTTCAGGTCTTAACTCACAGTTACCATCAATATAAAATATTATTACTCAAATATAATACATGTCTATTAAAATGATTGAGCTGTATGACATCACTCTTTTACCTCTGAATATCTGTTGTGCAGTTTTCTAATTGTTTTTCATATATATATTTGAATATGTATATATGTATAACGTATATATGTGTATATGCTACATACATATACATATCACATTGATAAAATTAACTTTTGAGATTATTAATTTGGAACTGCTGTCTCCCATCTGTATTAATGTTTTAAATTAAACCCTATCATTTTCTCTATTATTCAAATGGAGCAGACTTTGTGTAGAAAAATGGAAAATTTTCTCTTAGACACTCTCTAGAGGAAGGAAAAGGCAATTCAGAGACATCTATAAAATATGAATGAATAATTTCAGTTTATCTGGAGTTTTCACTAACTGTAAGAGCCTCAGAAGAAAGGCAATTTCAGATATTTGGGCTATCTTAAGAAAAATGGATTTTTAAAAAAGTCCCAAGTATCATCCATAAAATCAGGTGACCCTTCCACAAAGCTTTAGGGTGTAGGGAGATTAAACACTAACCATGTTCTCTATTAATCATACATTTTCTTAGGTCTCATTTTATACAGATTGTTATCACCATAAAGCATTCTTTACACACTTATAAGCTGACAACCTCTGAGCTAGCCCACGAATCCAAATAAACACCAAGATTGTCTAAAAAGAGGGAAAATTTCTTCAAAGGCTACTACCTAAACATGTCAATTTAAGAAAATTACAGGAATTTCCATTGCCCCTTATTAGATGTTACAGATGGCAAAAGATACTCTGTCTCCCGGCTCCTCTGCTTTCGCCTTCTGGTGAGGTCTCACAACTACCAATCATTCATTTACTATTTACTAATTCATTTATTAGGAGTTTAACTTATTAATATTTGCAGCTTATGTTTTCTTTGTACATTTGATGAGCTGGTCACACATGAGATTCTGATGCTAAAATAGCTAAAAAGACGATCCCTCAAGCATCAACTAGAAAGAGAAAGAGATAATGAACACAGAACTGCAAATACTGTGCGAAACACCATCTGAGAGGTATGCCCAGGCTTCGGCTAGACCAGAAAGGGACCCTCTCCCGATGGGAGCCCAGCATGGCTGATTGTTGAAGGATGAGTTTACTTCACACCAATTTTAAGCAAAGGGGATAAAATGAGGAGATTTTCATTTACAACAGATCAGTCTGTCAGCAGTGTAGAAGATGGCAAGAGCAGAGAAAGACGGGAGGGAGCTCCGCCAGGAGATAAACAACCCCATGAAACCACAAGTAGCATAACAAGAAAGGAAATACTAATTTTAGCTGGAAACATCTTCACAGAACCGGCTGTTTAATATGTTAATCTAGTCCACTGAAGAAGCAGGATCTGTATCTTAATGCCTTGGCAGATGCTGGCATTCATCTCTCCTTATGAAGTACGACAATGTGGAGACTCGTGGCAGGGAGCATAGCAGAAAGAAGGAAAACAGGCAAACTCAAGCGACAAGGCGTTTGTGCCTCACATCTTTTCAACTTCAGGGCCATCTCCTGGATGAATGAGCTTACTCAGCCTGGCAAAGGCTCAGCCAGGCAGGCAACACAGAGAGCTCATCAGACCCACACTTAGAAGCTGCCATCCAAATCCAAAGCACCTGTGGCATCGCAACCAAACTGAATTCCAAATCAGTCCTTTGTAAAGGAGAAAGTAGCTGTTTGGGATAAATACCTTTGTGTGGATTCACGTGCTGCAGAAAATGAGCCTTTTTTTTTTTTTTTTTTTTTTTTTTGCCAGTTCAAGAAATACTGCTGCATTCATACAGCTGTGGGCCACAATAGGGAAATATCAAGGCTTTCAAAGCAGGAAATTTCTACATTCGCATCACAGTAACAATCCCATAAGGGATGCTGAATAGGGAAGAAATGATTTATAAAGTTTTCACATACATATTTTATTTCTCTTCATTTGTTTTTAACTCCATATATACCAAGTTATTTGGTGCAGGTGATGGTGGTGGTGGTGATCTGTGTGGGATGGAGCCCCGCTGTTTGCTGTAGTATGAGAATCAGCTAGGTGTTTCAGAAAGACTGAGGGGTATAATGGGAAGGATACCGGCTTGGGGAGTTGTGTGAACTTTGATTGAACCACGCTGCTACACTTCATCTTTCCGGGAACTAGGGTGATTTCTGTAGCTTCCCCTTCCAGGGTGTACATTGAGAGTAATCCGCCTTTTAGGGTTGATATCAGGGTTAAATGCAACAATAGATACAAAGGCATACAACAGAAACTCAATAAATGCTGCTTTTCTTTCTGCTACAGATTTTATGAGATTGACGCGCTGCCTATTCAGCTAAAGAGGCACCTACTGCTACAGATTTTAAATGACAGAAATGATCTACCTTTATGTTCAGAATTGCGATTTTCAAATTTCATGTCTCTTTTTTTAGACTCTTACATTTTGTACTTACAAAGCTAAATATTTGCACTGACTGACTTACCTCCTTCCACACCCCCTCATCTGCGCCCTATGATACAAACTACCCACATCGCTGAGTGACTGGTGTTCCCATGACACCTCTCACACTCTGCCTGTTCTTTGGCTCTCACCGTTCCGTGGGTCTGGAAAGCCCTTTCAGCAGTCTTAACCGAGTAAGTCTTACTCATTCTTTAAGGACCTCAGATTGCACCTTCTCGGTGAAATCTCCCACATCAGGCTGAATTTATCGCTGCTGGCTCTGGGCTCCCACAACCCTTAGTCTCAACCTCTGGTACCGCACGTAACACATCATCAAGTTCTAGATGTTTCTTTCTCTCTGGCTAGATGGTGAGATGTTAGAGGTGAGGCACCCTGTCTTGCTCTCATAACATCAAAACTAGAACACGGTAAAGGCTAAATAAATGAGTGTTGTATTGTTTTTTAAAAATTCATGCATGGGGGGCGCCTGGGTGGCTCAGTGGGTTAAAGCCTCTGCTTTCAGCTCAGGTCATGGTCTCCGGGGCCTGGGATCGAGCCCCGCATCGGGCTCTCTGCTCAGCGGGGAGCCTGCTTCCCCCTCTCTCTCTGCCTGCCTCCCTGACTTCTTGTGATTTCTGTCTATCAAATAAATAAATAAAATCTTAAAAAAAAAAAAATTCATGCATGGGGTGCCTGGCCAGCTCAGTCAGTAGAGCATGTAACTCTTGATCTCAGGGTTGTGAGTTCGAGTCCCACATTGGGTGTAGATATTACTTAAAAATAAAATCTTTAAAAAAAAATAAAAAGTTCATGCTTACTTGTAAAGCTATCACACCACACCACACTTTTTTTTACCCTTTTCCCTAGCTGGGCTTTTCGGGTTGGAGAATATTAACCATATACTTTTCTATTTACATAATATTTCTTTAATTTCCCTTAAGAAAAAATAGAACTTAAGTAGTTACACTTAGATACATTCTATAAACTATGTACTTATTAGTGTTGTATAGCATTCTGTCCTTTAGAGATTTTCTATAATAATGTTATGCTGAATCAGTTATTAAGATAGGATAGCATGCACTTATAAACAATTTTTTCATTATGGCTGTGGGTTGTCTTTAAGATTTTATTTATTTATTTGACAGAGAGAGAGAGCATAAGCAAAGAGATCAGCAGGCAGAGGAAAAGGAAGAAGGCTTCCTGCTGAGCGGGCTCAAGCCCAGGGTCCTGGGTTTAGAACCTGAGCTCAAGGCAGATGCTTAACCTATTGAGCCACCCAGGCACCCGCCTGTGGGTTTGTTTTTTTTTTTTCCACTTTCCAAAAGCTCTGCATCAATTTCTGAAGTACTGTAGGGAACATGATTTCTTTTACAATTACTTATTAAACAATAATTAATTCTAATAATTATTCTAATTATTAAATATCTTAGCCAAGGAATCCGTATTTTTTATAGAAAACAAGAGTCAAACAAAATGAAAAGTTAACTAGTCTGAATATTCTTTTATATATCTTTCTAGACACTTTCAATGGAAAATTAACATAAATTTTCAAAAATAGGATTATGATGTACATACCCTTCTATAACAAGCTTTTGTCACTTAATAATATACCATGGATATTTACTTACATATACAGGTACACATTATAGAGATTTACAAAAAATGTAGTTAACCAATTCCTTATTATCAAAATTTTAGGTTATTTTCTGTTTTTTTCTATCATAAAAAAGTGCTGCAATGAATGTCCCCGTATATATATCTAAGCAATATTTGTTTTAATTTATTTGAGCTATGCTGGCATCTCATTTTTATTGCAATTTCCATAATGACCCTAATTTTCAATATATGAACTGTTATTAATTATAAGAAGCTTGGGCCTTGGAAATAGTATCACAGATTAAGATTTTCTTTTAAATGTTAAGCATGTTACATACAGCTCTTAGGTCCCCCCCTTCCTCCTGCTTTTTACTTATTAAAAACCATGCCAATTATGAATGCTATAATTCACTTTGTCAATGCATTTTTAAAACATCTAGTTTTAATCTGGTTTTTAGCATCACATGGGTTATAAAAATTATTTACACAATGGTAACCTAAAAGTTCCTTAATTTTTATCATTCAAAATGCACAGGGCTCACTTGGGATGTTTTATCTAATTTTTTTCTGTTTCTGTTGATTAATCTTCAATTTTTATATTATAAACACAAATTATTAGCATTTCAAATACCTGTATTAAAATTCCTGTAGGAAACATAATCTTTAATCGTAATTCTGAAATTGTTTAGGCTCTAACTTCCCTTCCTACAATCATTCTTACACATAATTCTTCACTTGATCTTAGCCAAAAGGCCGAGAAGCGATCTTACACATAATTCTTAATAATGCGAAGTTTCTTGGGAGCATGATTGTATTAGAATTGACTTTATTCCTAGATTTGAATCTACCAAGTAAAAACTAAGCTAATTTTAATACTTTTAATACATAATAATGATTTATCTCTAATGCCACTCTAAGAACCCAAAAGTACCTGGGAGGGAAGTGTAGCTTTTTAAGTCAGCAAAAAAAATATGACAGAAAGGAAGCACAAAAGTGGGAAACCAGTCATTTTCAATTACGTAAGGGAAGGAAACGGTTCTCAGAGAAAAGATACAGTTGTAGGGAAAAAAAGTGCAGTGATTTTAAAAGTCCAAATCATGGCTAATTGTTTTCTCTAAGACAGCAGTTTGTCCATTCATTTGCTGTATTTTAATTCAGTCATGTCATGTGTTGAATCATCTCAATATTATATTCCAGGAAACCTCATCTTGGTGACATAATTTTCAGAGACGTTATTTTTAAGAAAACTGGAATATTCCTTAAAGGGGATAATCAGAGCAGTTAGTCTACAGAGGGTTACTGGGGTATTTTTTCCAGAATAAGTGCAATGAACTGTTGTTGCACAAAGTTTATAATTTACATTTACCTAGCATTACACTCTAGCAAAACTCCCTCTGAGATGTCGAGTAGTATATAAAATCCCAAACTGACATTCATTTGCACAATATGACAGAAGTGAGTTCAACAATAGAATGTATGGAAATTTCTGGGTCCTCCTTCTTATACCTGGGACCAGCTGATGTATTTTAAAAAACAACAAAAACAAACTCTACCTCTCAAACTCATAATATACTCTATGTTAATTAACTGAATTGAAATTTTTTTAAAAACCTGGAATAAAATTCCTGGTACCTCTATGGATTTTTATGTTGCTGTTGACTTCTTCAGTATCACTGTGAGAACAGATGAAATAGTATGTCTAAAGAACCTAACACAGGGCCTGGTACGATAGAGTAGTAATGTCTTTCTGTAGTTAATCTCTTTTCCTACACTATAGGAAATCACAGTTACAAGTGCATCGGCATATCCAGACATCTGTGTTAGGGTTCTTCGAGGGCCAATGAACTATCAATAACGTCTCTGTTCTCCACCTGAGTTCTGAGCCATTGGAGAAACAGACTTGACAGTCTAACCCTTGGAGGTAACCGTGTCCATTTTATTACAGAGAATGTTGTTTGGAGAATGGCTTAGACCTGCATGCAAGACTTCCTTCCCCAGTCTGGCGGCTGTGGATGGCAGCCACGGGACCCCAGGGGCAGGGCCTGCTGACAAAAAAATCTCCTTGGCGAAATCTGAGTCAGGCTCCTGGCAGCGCCCTTCTCAGTGAGGTCTCCACCTAAGCCCCATCCTTGCTAGGCCTGCATTGCTGTTTAAGCAAGAATTCGGTTGAGTCAGTTTAGAGAGAATCTGACCCAGTTCCTCATCCTCCACCATCCTGCACATGATATATGACCCCACTGGCCTGCCTTCCATGAGAATCTAACAGGAACACTAACAGAAACTAACAGGCTTAGCAAGAATTCCCCCTAACATTAATGTCTCCTCTTAGAAATTTTCCATCTGTTGACTCCCTTCACCGGCTCCTTGGCAATAAATCTTCATTTGTTCTTGTTGCATTCTGAGTTGAGTCTGATATCTCCTATTGTGATAGTCTTGACACCTAACACAACAACCCTGAATAAAGCCTCCCTTACTGTTTAAAAAGTATTGGAATAATTTTTTTCTTTAACAGTGCACTGCTCAGTTTACAGAATGGCAGAGAAAGAAGAGAATATAATTTCTCCACGGTGAGGTAGAACCCAAAAGGACAGCCAGGAGCAGCCATAGTGTGCATGCATGTCTAATTCTTTTTTTTTTTTTTAAGATTTTATTTATTTATTTGACACAGAGAGAGAGAGAGCACAAGCAGGGGCACCTGCAGGCAGAGGGAGAAGGAGAACTGAGCTCCCCATGGAGCAAGGAGCCTGATGTGGGACTAGATCCCAGGACCCTGGTATCATGACCTGAGCCAAAGGCAGACATTTACCTGTCTCAGCCACCCAGGTGCCCCAATGCATGTCTGATTCTTGTTCTGATGAACATTGAGATTCATGAATGTTCTTTCTTCTGTCCCACCTTTATTATTCAATTAGGACAAAGACTTAATGGTGCCCACCATTAAGAAAAGTGAAAAACAGTTGTAAGACATAATCCTTATCAAGGAAATCTTCAAGCAAGCAACTGGCATTAATTAAACCATACTTAGTTAACCTAAAGCCAACTTAGTAAGCACCTACTCTGTGCTGAGAACAGCACTGTAGGATGATTCAAAAGTGTGAGACTTGATCCCTGGTGTCAAAGAGCTTAAGCTCTGAAGTTTTACACTCCTATGTCCAGAAATCAGACTTCTAGAGTCTCAAATCTTGCTTTATACCAAGGATGTGAAAGTAAGTAAAGTGTGGCTTCAGGTGATAGGTAATGGTTATATCAAGAAATGCTGTGCCTGATGATTAGACACTGTCTATATGTGTATTTACACAACTTGTTGGGAAAGGCCATGGAGAAGACATGACTGGGGATTCCCCTGTGAGCTGGACCCCAGCAATCGGAGGCTCCTCCCTCCCTCCCTCGTTCTTGGAATGCACATTCTGCTCGCCTTCCTTGCTCCCAGAGGCTGGCCCAAGGACGAGCTTTGAGATAATGATGTGGTGTTGTGACCATCTGAAAAGGATACATGGCTGAATCCAGTTAAGACCTCTCCATACACTTTTCTTTGTTAACATAGAATGTATTATTTGTTTCAGGGGCACAGGTCTGTGATTCATCAGTCTTACATAATTCACAGCACTCACCACAACACATACACTCCCCAATGTCCATCACCCAACCACCCCATCCCTCCCACCCGCCTCCACTCCAGCAAACCTCGGTTTGTTTCCTGATGTTTATAGCAGCAATTTCCACAATATCCAAACTGTGGAAAGAGTCTAGATGTCCATAAGCAGATGAATGGATAAAGAAGATGTGATATACACACACACACACACACAACACACACACAATGGAATACTATGCAGCCATCAAAAGAAATGAAATCTTGCCATTTGTGACCACGTGGATAGAACTAGAGAGTATTATACTTAGAGAGATAAGTCAATCAGAGAAAGACAATTATCATATGATCTCGCTGATATGTGGGATTTGAGAAACAAGGCAGAGGGTCATGGGGGAAGAGAGGGAAAAATGAAATGGGATGAAACCAGAGAGGGAGACAAGCCTTAAGAGTCTCCATACACTTCTAAGATTTTGACAGGACAGTGTAAAGATCCACTTACCGTCTGGCTGCAGGAGACAACCCTTGTTTGTAAGTTGCATTGCTTCTTCTTCTTTTTTTTAATGTGTGTGTGGGTATTTTTTTTTTCATTTTATTTTATTTTATTTCTTTTCAGTGTTCCAGAATTCATTGTTTATGCACCACACCCAGTACAATACGTGCCCTTCATAATACCCACCACCAGGCTGGGGTAAGTTGTGTTCTTAAACTCGTCATCCACCAATGTGGAGTGATCTACCACTTTCTTCAGTCTCTCCATATATGGGGGCCAGTTCCCGAAGAACTTGCAAACCAACATGTGGCCTGAAATCTAAGGTAGCATTGACCTCTCCTTCCCCAACCCCATATCAGATCCATCAGCAAATCCTTCACTCATGCCTCCAATGTCAAACCTGCATCTGGCCACTTTTCAGCACCTCTACTGCCATGGCTATTCTGTGGCACCTCTACCTGGACCTTCTAATCTGCCTGTTTCTGGAACTTTCTCCCTTAACCGTCTGACACGAGCAACTAGAGATCTTAACATATGTGTAACATCTTACTTCACTGTTCAAACCTATTTCCACATACACTTAGGAAAAATCTAAATCTATAAAATAGTCAAAGAGACTTTATGCTATCTGGCCCCTCCCCTCGCCTCAATTCCACATCACACCTGTGCTCCCAGCTCCCCCTGCTATGTGGTTTCCCTTGAGTTCCTAAAGGGACCAAGCACCTTTGCACACTCAGGGCTTTAGTACAGCTATTCCTGGTGCCTGAGATGCTCTTTCCACACTCTTTGTCTGGCTAGGACTTACTTATACTTCGGGTTTCAGCTCACATGTCACTTCTCTACAGAGACCTTCCCTGACACACCAATCTAAGTCAGTTACCTTTGTACCTCCTCCCTCATAACATCCCTGTATTTTTTTTCTTCTTGGAGCATATTCAGCCTGAACTTATATTTTTATTTATGTGATTTTTGTTTAGCATGTAGACTGTAAGTACTCTAGACCAAAAGTACTATGAGACTAATGTCTGCTTTACTATTTCCCTAAGTAACATAATACTGAAATACAGTGATCAATAAACACTAACTGAATAAGTAAATGATTGATTAAATCTTAGAAGCAGAGGTTTGAATGGGAAATAAGGGGTCTTTTTTGGTGCTTATGCTTTGAATAATAACACTTAATAACAGTCTTCGGGTAATTTATAGCAGGGAAAAACAAATGTTTATGATCCTAAACCACCAAGACAAAGCTTAATTATTTTGATAGAGATGTTCAATTAAGGGAGTATGTAACATCTTTTGTAAACTCTTTTAAAAAATTAAAGTTTTAAAAAATTCATATATCAAAATGGCTATTTCAGTTATTTTATCAAGTTAGCTAAGTCAAATAAATCTTTGGGTTTTGGGTTTTTTTTTAAGATTTTATTTATTTATTTGAGACAGAGAGTGAGAGAGAGAGCATGAGCAGGTAGAGTGGGAGAAGGAGAAACAGACTCCCTGCTGAGCAGGGAGCCTGATATAGGGCTCTATCCCAGGACTCTGGGATCATGAACTGAGCCAAAGGCAGACGCTTAACTGACTGAGCCACTCAATTGCCCCCTCTTTGTTTTATTAATACTGGATTAACAATATGTTATTTTGGAAGTGAACATTTATGTATATGAAACAACCCATATGCTATAAAATGTATATTTAATCCATCATGATCCAATGGAAATAAGAAAGTAAAGAGATCATTTTTGAAGAGATTTACCTAGGGAAACTCCTTGGGGAAGATTAGTATAGGTAGAGAGGGCCTAAGAAATGGATTTTAGTCAGAAAGAAGAAAATCAGCAAAGATTCAGAGGTAGGTAGGAATAAGTATATGTGGGAATTAGGAGGCATCTGCGTGAAATGGAGCAAAGGGTCCACATTAGAGCAATAAGTTTGCCTGGATGGGCTGGGGATATTTGCGAGTATGAGGGTGGGAGGAACAAATGTCCAAAACCCAATGCTCCAAGATATAGGTGTATGCCTATCAGTGTGATAGGAATTTCAGTAACTTCAAATTAAATAGGAACTATTTCTCGCTCCCTGAATTACCTCTCTTAACAATTTGACACAGCTTTGGAGAAGACGACTTTCTCGATGCCAAATGCCTAACACCACGATAAGTGCAAATTGAGGGATTATGGTTTTTGTGCAGGTTTTTTCCCTCCAATTAATACCAAACTACTCAGTAAACGTGGGCAAGAAAACTGAATGCAGCCACACAAGTCACCTGTGGACTAAGTTTGACAATGACTCAGATACTCAAGAGGCCAGGACCTTCCTCAGGCTCAAAGGCAGGCTCAGCCTCCCACACCTCAGAATCTGGCCAGAACAAGCCAGGCGGGAGACAATCTTTCCTTAATCAACACAACACAGGGCTTCCCATAGGTTTCAGCCAGTGTTTTGCTCCCAAGTGTCTGAGGAACATAAAGAAACAAAATTCCTTTCCAGACAAATGGAGAGACTGCCCTACTTTAAAAAAAAAAAAAAAAAAAAAGTACATTGCCCAAAACAAAACAATCAATTATATAATTGGTGATAATATGAAGCAACATAATGTTTGTATAAATCAATAGGATTATCGGAGATAAATATACACACACACACACACACATTAGCATGTAGACTATAAGTACTATAAGTATATATGTATATATATACATATATATGTATACATATATACATATATGTATACATACACATACACATATATATACAAAACATTTATAAAACACAAAACAGGAAAACAAGAACCAACGCATTCAATGTCAAGGTGAAGAGTCAATAAGGTATTCACTGAAATGATGGGTTGAATATGAAATTTAATGACATAAATGTTCAAAACTATTTTGGTTTCCAAAAAAATGATTGCATAAAAAATTAATATACTTCCAAGTAGAATCATATACAAAAGAACTATTTGACTAACTGCAATTTTAACCTAACACTACTAAGATTTAATTTACTGTCACCACCTTACATTTAACAGTGCCATGCACTTTGCGAAGTGCTTTTATTTGACGTTAGCAACAAGCCTGTAAAGTATGTGACAGTGGCAAACACTTATTGAGCACTTAACTAGTGGTGGTACTTTATATGCATTAATTCCTTCAACGCCCAGACCAAAATTCTATGTGATAGGTGCTGCTATTATCTCCATTTTACACATGAGGACACAGGTTTCAGAGAGTAACTTGCTAAAGGAGCTTGTTTTATTTGCTTGTGCTTTCCTACTGCTAAGCACCTTGTCTACCACAGAGAAAGTACTAAAAAAGATTGTATGTATGTGTATGTGTGTGTGGTGGGGGTGTGTGTGTGTGTGTGTACTTCAGCTTAAAGAATGGCCTTTCCAACAGAACAAGAGAAAGAAAACTGGAATGAAATGAGTAGCTCATCATAGGATTTTATATCAGAAAATCACTACAACCATTTCCAACCCAAAAGTCTTTTGTCCTATTTTTTTTAAATAAAGAGGAAACATAGTGATTTCAAATTATCTTAAATGTCTCCCTCAAAATGTAATTATAAGCAAGATTAGGAAAACATTAACTAAGTCGAGAAAAGCAAAAAATAAAATTCCAAATAAGCAAGCAATTTAAAAAGTTTATACATCTTTTATCTCTAGGGATTAGGAAAAGCTCAGAAATTTGGGACAAAGTTTGTCAAATTTTGTCAAATCTGGGACAAAATTCCCTGTTTCCGTGGATAAAACTAATTTATACTTTTCCTTACTTTGAACAGATTTAACAAAGTTTGCAAAACTTAATACAACTTATGACAAAATATGTGTTGAAATCAGGAAAAGGAGAAAATTGGCGTAGGCAGGTGATGAGGACATGCAGGACACAAATTACTAAACAAGTTATATACCTCAGAGATCCAGTGCATTTGTTACAGATGTCAGAATTGAGTCTCTGAATTTTCTAATACCCTGCAGAGAAACAATGTCAGTTTTTTGGTTTGGCATTTCTTAAAATAAAGCAAATCACTTGCTTTGGAGAAATATACAATATCCGATACTAAGAAGAGAAGAAAAACTCTCCGGTATAATATTAGAAGCAACAGTCTCAACAACACTTAAACAATACAAACTTTACAAACAATACAAAAATTTCATCAATATAGGCAGATAGCTCCATGCTGATGTGCAGTCTAGCATAAAAAGAACTCTTGTCCATTGATGCAGTTTTTTGCTGACTTGCCTTAGAGAAAAGATACATTTTAGAGAAGATTCTAGAAAAACTAACTTGCATATATTCATATAGTCATTCATATATGTCATTGTTTTCAAAAGTTTTTTTTCTATTATCAAAGGTGTATGTTTATATTTGGAGGGAAATGGTTATAAAATATTAAGGGAACTTGTACCAAAGACATCTAATTTAATAAATCAAGTAGTTTTGTCCTACTTAACGATAAAAATGTAGTTCTCTATACCCTCTCCATCACCCACTTCCTGATTTCTCACAGACAACCATCTTCAACTTCTCTGTTTCTTTTGACACCCAACTATGTAGTATAAAAAAAAAACAAAAACCCAAAAAACTTTTCAATGTTAGGTATTATCTACTGACTTTGTCTAAAAAAATAAAGATTTAGCTTTCTTTCATCTCACGCAAATATATACCCTTCTCTTCCCTCCATTTTCACAATATACTTCTATCATAATTTTATTTATATCAATATTCAGTATTTATTTAATATCATTTATAACTTTGGAAATACTAATTACAATGGAACTATATAATATAATTGTATTTTCTTTCCTGCACAGTTCTTCCCCTGGAATGCATTTATTCTTTCATTTACAAATAACTATTGAGCTCAAAACTGTTCTTGCTGCCTGGGACACATTTATAAACAAAGTAAATGAAAAGCTCTCACCATTGTGGAATTTACATTCTAGTAGAAAAAAAAAACTGGGCAAATCTTATATTAACCAATATTATAAATAAAAAATATATGCTATATTAGAAGATAATAAATTCAATGATAAAAGAGAATTAGGAGTGAAAGTAGGATATAAAATTGTAAATGCATGTATGAGAATATTCATATGCATATTCAATTTCCTAGTTCTATCAGCTGAGAGGGCCTAAAAGAAAAGACAACCCAGTTGCAATTAGCATACCTGACATTCAGATCTTGGAGTCTAAATACTATTCTCCATTGAAGGGTACCAGGAGTCCTTGGAGAAATGGCTGATTCCAGGGCTAAAGCAAGAAAAATACAAGGTAACCTTGTTATGCCAAAAGTCTGAAAGATTTCAAAGAAATGGTGAGGACATGTCAAAAGGACACAAAAGCCAACTTAAACTGGTTCCCCCTGGTCAAATCTGGGACAATATGAATATCAAAATAAATAAAGATAGTATTACATGGAGTAGGAGGTCTGTGTGTTCTCACTGATGGAAAGAAAGATAAGAATGAAGGTCCTTTCTTCCACTAGGAAGCCAGCTATTAAAGGTAGACAGACTGATGTCATTAGAAAATTACCATTTGGCAACTATCATAATTAACAGTTGACTCAAGCAAGAATTATCAGTGGATGCTAAAACCAGAAGGCAGAATTTAAGGGAAGTGACAGGATATTTGCATAATGTCAAAATACCTACCCACAGAAGACATTTTAATTACAAAGGGTAAAATAAAACATTGCAGGGAAAAAACTGGCAGACACTACCTTAACCAAATAATCAAAGTTAATATCTCTAATATTGAGACTAATTGATAGCACGTACCTCCTAACATAAGGCACTGAGAAGAATTCAGCGTTAGATCTATGGTATTCCTGCCAACAGATCATAAAGTGAGTCAGTCTTGAGGAAACATCAAATTAACCCAAACTGAGAAACATTCTGCTAAATAACTGGCCCTACTCTCCAAAAATATTAGTATCATGAGAGACAAAGACTCAGAAATTTAGAGAAGATTTAAGATATACGATCACCAAAAGTAACATATGACCTTGGATTTTTTGGGGGTGGCTAGACAGGATATTATTTGTCTAAAACCTCAATAAAAACTGTTTAAAGACAAATCTGAATAAAATCTGCAGTTTATATAATACATAATATAATTCTATTGTGTTCATGTTCATCTCTTGACTTTTATAATTACACTGTGGTTATATAGAATTCTTTCTTTTTTTAGGAAATAGACACTAAAATATTCAGAGACAAAAAGGAATCATCCGCAACTTACTCTTAAATGGTTCAGGGGAAAAAATAATATAGTAAGTTATACCATATTTGATCATTGAAAGGACTCATCACACATTGTATTCACAGAAGATTTTTATAAGAGTAAAGGATGTGGTGCCGCACAAGAAAACAAACCCAGGCCAACATGAGAGAGAGGGAGCCTTCCAGTCATAGCTCCCGGGGTCCTTTCTCAGTCTCAGAGAACACACTTCATCTTCGGATCGTGGATCAACAAGATTGTCACAGTCTCATCTGAGGAAGGGTTTTTAATAGCCTCCCATCACACAGCCCACGGCAGGCTGCATGACCAGTCTCAAGAGCAGAAACCAAAGAGCAATTCTGAAACCAGGTGCAAACCATCAATCTATACATTTTCTAAAACCAATGCCAATAAACTGCTAAGGTTGCCCCTGATGTTCTGCAGACCCTAGCACAGATCTGTATCAAGCACATTTCATTCGGGTTTGGCCAAGAGTCAGCACCATGCCCCTGCTGTCTCAAAGATGAGCAGAGTTGAAACAGCAACGGAGATCAGACCTAAACTTCCAGTCTAAGCCCCTAACCCTTAGTTGTAATTCGGAATTAAAAACCACTCATTATCATTCTTCCTGAGTCATTCAAAAGAAATAGAACTAAAGAAATAGAAAGATACACACCAAAACATTGTATCTTCCGATGAGGGGTAAGTATTGCTTTAAAAAAACATTTCAGTTTATTACGTATTCCAATATGGACTTATTCATAACCATGTATAAATTGACAACTCTTCCTTCCTTCCACCACTAAATATGAACTTTATGGAAAGTATCAACAGACTGATTTCATGTAACAGTTAATTGATCATTAACAAAATCTGTTCTTTCTCAAGCCAATCAGATTTCATTAGCAGAACAGCTTGTTGAGGTTTTAAATTTATCCTCCAGCACATCTGATTGGTACACAGTTATTAACTTTGCCTGTTATACCAGTATTACACCAAAATGAAGTTACATTATAACTGCAGTAAAGTGACTATAAAAACAAGATCTCAATAAAACACACAGGGCACCTCATGAATACCTGACAAGCTCTAGCCTTTTGGTATAAACTTCATGATATGCTGGTTGCAGACACAGTCCTAAGTACCTGAACATTCTGGAATGAACTACTTAAACTTTATAAACATGATGGCTTTTGTTTAATCACTATACACCCTTTGTAAGAAAAATTGTTCTGGCCTTCAGAAATCTTGGTAACCAGATGACTTCAAAGTTAGCAGCTGTTAATAGTATATACATCCGGGTATTTCAAATTTAAGCAATTTGATAAATAATGCTGCATTGTTGATAAGCTAAATATTACTTCTCACTGTATATCTTATAATTTCAACAGGTGAATATTTTAATGTAATGAATTACAAGCTAGTTACCTTGCTTTTAACTGCTTTTTCATTTTCTCCATTTCAATATATTATTCATTGATTGAATATCACTTCCTGAAAAGGAAGATAAATTGCAGAATACACACATACACAAAAATCACAAATTCTAAAAGGTTAAAATTACCACAGATTCAAAAATAACACTTTCATTTAAAGATAGCTTAAAATGTCAATGTAAATGAACATCATGTTATGGGGCTCAGAGGTAACTCAGTCAGTTAAGCCTCTGACTCTTGATTTCAGCTCAGGTCACGATCTCGGGGTCACAGGATAGAGACCCACGTTGCATTCTGCACTCAGAGCCAAATCTTCTTGTCCCTCTCCCTGTACCCCCTCAAATAAATAAATAAAATCTAAAAAGAAAGAAAGAAAGAAAATGAACATCACTTCACTACCAAAGAAAAATTTTAACCTGTATTTATTTAGACAACATATTTTTCTGTGATAAAATTCTGGGCTAGGTAACAGGACACCAAAACTAATAAATCATAGTCACCAATCTCTAGGACATTACAGGTTTCTGGGTAAGTCAGATGTGAAAATAAACAAGCAGTTACAATGTGAAAGTCTCCTCATCACCTCAGAAACAAAACAGGAATAAGAAAAACAATTTGCCCTCAGAAATCAACACAATCTGTCAAAGCGGAGATTTGCAAATTTCAATTAAAGAAATAGATTCTCTCCAGGTCAATAAAATTTAGACTATAATCATATTTAAGTGCAATAAAATAAGAGTGTGCCAATTAGATAAGAGATGGTTCGGTTATTTATATAGAGAGAGAAAATGAGAATCGTATACAGAAAATAAGAGGCAAAGTTTGGGAGTTCTTATCCAAATACCATCCAGGAAAGAATTTTATCAGGCTTGCAGATTTATCTCCTTTGCCTACCATATATTCATGTTGCTAAGATTGTTATGTCCAGTTAAGGGAGCCTAATACCATAAAATATTGAAATGATATAATGTATATAAATCCTCTTGTTCTGATTCCATGTTTCTCAAGCATCTCTCTGATAATCTGGCTTTCAGTATAGCTTATCCGCAGGGACCAAATGTACTTATCAAGCAAATGTGAATGTAAAGCTGGCTTCACAGATGTTTCTCATTTAAATTCATAAAATAGCCTCAGTCAGGTCTCTTAGTGTGAGTTAGCATCTTTATGTCCTATCATTCTTATTAAGTGAGACATGGCTGAGGCTAGTTTCTGAGCACACAAGGCCAAGAGTCTGGTCTTGGACTGTAGTGAGGTCACTGGGCAAATAAATAAATACGACCTTGTGGCCATCTGTCTAGGTGACCAGTTGGCCACCCATATCAAAATACTTCATTCTCTGGCTCAGTGGGTTAGGCCACTGCCTTCGGCTCAGGTCATGATCTCGGGGTCCTGAGATCGAGTCCCGCATCGGGCTCTCTGCTCAGCAGGGAGCCTGCTTCCCTCTCATTCTCTCTGCCTGCCTCTTTGCCTACTTGTGATCTCTGTCAAATAAATAAATAAAATCTTAAAAAAAAAATACTTCATTCTCATTGCACGTGTTCTTAAGTCTTCTAAAGTCACAATGGCCTTATCAGAAATGTACATGTAGTGTACCTAGCTCTGCCTAGTACATTACAGGGGATGCAACGGTAGGGCTTACAATTCAGCTGAGGCTTGACTTTGCCAGGTAGCTAACAGAGTGACGGATACTCCAGGAAAAAGAAATTCCCATTGCAAAAAGCTGAACGTGTGCGAAAACATGTGAAAAGCAGAGTTTGGAATACCTAAAATATAAAATACGCTTGGAGAAGGTATGATAGATGACATTGGGAAATGTGGACCATGACAAAATCATGAGGGATTTTGTATATTTTTCCCATTATATAATGTACTCAAAGCCTACCCTATGCTAGGTCTTCTTACAAACCTTTGGGATACATTATTGACTGGGCCATTGGGCTTTAGAGTGAAATTAATGGAGACCAAGAAGAAGTTTAATCAGAGAACTGATACGTCTTTTTGAAAGGCCTCCAATGTAAATGGTAGAGTGCAGAAGAGAGTTTACATGGTAGCAGGCCAGAGATTGGTATTCTTAGAAAGACCTGCTTGCCAGGTTGGTCTTTGGCTGGCATCTGGAAACTTGGATTCCAGGAAGGTTCCCAACATTCCCTAACTGATTAGAATGGCTCATTGTATTCAAACTGTTTACACAAACAATGTGGTTTATGCTGAATATAAACCCTTCTTCCCTGGAATTTTCATATGTGCTAGGCAGATGGTGCTTACGTGACCAGTCACCAAGAAAAACCCTAGGCACTGAGTTTCTAATGAGCTTGTCAGATAGACACCATTTCGTATATGTTGTCACAGTTTAATGCTAAAGAAATTAAACATGTCCTGTGAGTCGCCACAGGGAGAGGACTCTTGGAAACTTGTTCCTAGTTTCCTCTGGAATTCACTTCAGGTACCTTTTCCCTTTGCTGATTTTGCTTTGTATCACCCAGCTATAATAAATTTTAGCTTTGAGTTTGACTGTATGCTGAATCCTGCACGTGCTCCTGGTAAATCATCAAAGCCAGATGTGGTTTGGAGGACCGCCAACATGGAGAGGAGATCAAGACTGGATATGGATGGAAATGGAAGCAGTAGTTGATGATGAGAAAACAATTCAAAAGCAATACTAGGATTTTTTTTAATGAGCTTCTAGATAAATATTGTTATTTATTTTTTTAATTCTGAGAAGAAACAAACTTGGGAATGTTGGTAATCAAAGGAGCGAGACTGATACAAAGCGAAGGTCAAGCAAAGCTTTATTTTGTGCCAAGCATCAAGAATCAAACCGACAGTTCGGGGCCGCCTCTTACAGAGAGAGCGACCCCTCCCTGCCTTACAGACTAACTTTTATAGAACAAAGGCCATGTGGTTGAGCCTGGCCACACACAGGTGGCCAATGAGATTGTAATACACAGAGAAAACTGCACAGTCATGCTAGGTCACACACGGGTGGCCAACTGAATTACAATTCACCCCATAGTAGCTGTTTGAACTAGCCTATCACCTTGGTCAGAATTGGCACCCAAAAGGCGCCCAAAAGGCGGGGCCCACACTCCTTGGTAGCTAGGGAGACTGTATGTGCGCCCCACTGACTGGATGTCTCCACCTGGCCCGACTCATCCCTGCATCCCGTCTCTGTTATCTGGGACTGATCGACCATATTTTACTGGTTTCCCGGACTTGCTTTTAAGTAGGTTCCCCAGGGGGTGGGGGGCAGGGTCAGTTTAAGTTTTACTGCATAAACAACAAAATCACTGTTTAACTGGATGGAATCACTATGGCTAAATAGGCCCTTACAGGGGAGAAATTATTTACATTCTAAATCTAATATGTTTAAATTAACTGTTGAATATCCAAAGAGGACAATTTAATAGGTGATAATAAACCTGGGCTTAGAAACTAGGACAAGGACATTGATTAAAGATACGTATGTAAGACCCATAGGCATACAGGAAGGTATCTATGATAGAACCAAGTAATATTTATGAAGTTAAGAGAAAGAACCATAAAGAATATCAACATTTAAGAAGTACATGAAAGAAGAGGATCCTGGAAGATATATAATTGTGAGAAACTTAAAAGAGCAGTATCAAACACCACAGAAAAGTCAATGCAAACATTGCCTATGGGATTTGCCATACGAGAGGTCTCTAAAGACCTTGGAGGGAGCAGGTTTGCTAGTGTATGTGGAGGAGCTTAACAGTGGGAGAAAACAGTTTAATCAACGAGTAGGAAACAAGGAAATGAGAACTCCGAAAATAACTAAAAATGATGCTCTGGAGCACAGAGGTGGAGGGATTTTCTTTGCCATTACGGGTATATATATATATGTGTGTGTGTATGTACATATATATATTTAATTTTTATTTTTACTTATATATGAGAGTCTTGAACATATTTCAAGTTTAAGGAATAAAACTAAAATTAATAAAAGTCTAAAGATACAGGAGACCCAGTGGGCCGCTAACATATGGTATTCTTATGAATTATCCTAGTTCTTAACTGATCAACAAAGGACAGTTGAATGACATATCTTGGAAGTCCTGTATGGGGCACAAGTTGATACAGTGGACATCACACCAGAGTAAATGCTTACAAGTATTACAAAAATGAAGGTTTGTGGATGTGAGCCCTGTCCTATTAGCCCATTCCAATCCTAGGCATGAGCAAGTCTATTAATGAAGTATGTTCATTTCTTTATTAGCTTTCACCTTCACCAAATCTCTTTGGTCCTGGCATTCCCATTATCCTCACCCACATCAGGTGCTCAATAACCTCCTTACTCAGATTAGGAGAAGATTAATACAGGTCTTCAACAAGTACATTCAGAAATTCCCACCAAAATAAATGATAGTTGAGCTTTAGGATCTAATAACTATTTTCCTAGCTGCAATTGTAGGAAATAAATTGCTTAAGTTATATTTTCTGAAAGCTTAATGAGGATAATTTCCTTAATTTTAATCACAAATCCATAAGTACTATGACCACATAGACAAGATTCTCGAGAACAGAATATATTTCACATCCTTTTATCCTATTCCCAAAAGTTGAAGTTTATTTATAGTTAAATGTTATTTTTATTATTTTTCCTTTATAAGATTAGTCATATAAATAAATAAATGCACAAAGAAAAACGTAAAATGTCAGACATTGGGCAGAAAATAAAATCACAGTGTATATAAAATACTGATGACCCTTCATTTCTGTCAGAATGTGGAAGGAGATGGCGGAGGCCAAGAGGTCAAATTAAAATTAAAATGACCTCTACCTAAATGGTAAAAAAGGTAAAACATAACAAAACAAAACAAAACAAAAGCAAAAACAAAAACAAAACCACACCTACCTACCTGCCAGCACTAGCATGAGCCTTAGAGAAAGTACCCCAGTCTCTGTGGTAAACTGTTAGCCATTTTTAGGGGGAAAAAATAAAACATTACCCATCCTCTTCTCAGTATCACATGGCCTACTTGTGCCCATGCTAATAACAAATGAATAATAACTCATATTCACTATTTACTGTATGCCAGGCACTATACTAACTACTTTACAGGGTTTGTCTCAGATAAACCGAGAATCAAATGGAAGTATGGATATGATCACTATCCCCATTCCACAGATGAGGTAACTGAGGCTTGGACAGGGTTGAATAACTAAGGCAGCATCCCCCGATTAGAAAGCGAGCCCCAGGTCAAGATTTGAACCCTACAGCCTAACTACTTATCCCTGTGCCAAGTCTCATGATGGCAAGGTAGAAAGTGCTGGGGTTTTCCCTGGCCTGGCAGGATTGGATATTTATAGAAACTTGGTGTAGAAGTAAAATTACTTCCCCTCTATGAGGTATGCCTGGAGACAGGGAATGAGTTCTGGTTCAGTAATGAGATTTTATAATCACCTACCCATATTGCTTTAGAGTCTGTACGCTTTGGAGCGTACAAAACCCTCCACAAATTATCACCTTATCAAACCTCCCAACAGTCCTATGAGATAGATAGGACAGGCCTTAACTTCATTCCACAGAGGAGGCACCAGAGCCTGGGACTGGGCTGTTTGTTTGAGGTCATGTTGATAAGAACTGGCAGGGACTCAGGGCCTTTGTTCCCAAGACAATGCCTTTTCCATTACAACACACCACTTAAATGGATACCCATGGATAATTAGGATAGGATAAATCAGACATCCACAGTATATGCAAGCCTTCAACTCTGAAAGAAAACTCACTGATGAGCCCAAAAGGAAATGTAAGGGCTCCGTGACAATTTTTCAGCTGACTTGGAGAAATGAAATATGTACTGATCCCCTGCCCAAACTGCCTCAGCGTTTCCTGAACTCCTTGGAAGGAATCCTGAGCTTCCCACTCTGGGAAAGCGCTGACTTCAACCCTGTAAGTGGAAAGAAATGCCTGCGGGATGTGCTCTAGTAAAGAAGTCAAAGGAGAAAGGGTGGCGCTGAGGCATTGGAGCTGGCAGGAGTCGGGGGAAAGGATGATGCCTCATGATTTCCAACAAATCCTTTCCAGGAGCGATGGGTAATTAAGAATGCCACCTGTGGACAAAATGCCAATCTAAATGAAGTGGTATATTCCTGTCTCTGATGCTCCAGTTTAATCCAAATTTAAAATATGACTGTGCAACTGATAGCTAGGTTTTCCCCTCAGCATTTGATCTCCAACCAAATGTAGGTAAAAATAGATTTTGCCCTAGTGCACTTTTCAAGTTACATTTTAGGAATGAAAGAAAGGACAAGGGACGGGAAGAGGGAACCTTTGAAGAAAATCAACCAAAAGAATTTTTTCATGTGGCTATAAATAAAAAGATCCATTAAAAAAATAACTAAAATAAAGATATGAGTAAAAAAGGAATGCATTTCGATTGTTTCTTTTATAACTAGTGAAGATGAAAACCCTTCTACTCATTTATGCAAATTATTTTCTGGTTTGATAAACAAAACTTGTTGAAAATGGTAAATGCCCAAGTGTGAGAAAGCCACGATTCCACATTTAGACAACGCCTAGTGCTACTGAAACAGTGACAGTGTGAATGACATGAGCAGCCATCCCTGGCTGCCAGGAATGCTGGGAAGTGTAGTACTTTTGTTCAGATGAAGCATGGTAACCAAAACAAAACTGGGGCAAAAAAAAGGAAAGCAGGAGGCTGGATACTGGGAAGGCAACTTGCATCTTTGCCACAGATGGGAAGAAGAATGGGGAATGGCATGAATGCTGCTCAATGTCAACCCCAAAGTTGAGGAACAGACCCCAGACGCGAGACATTTTCATTTTCCTTCCATAACCTAGTTTGATGTGACTAGCCATTACTTTTAATAACCACCTTTGTATTTTCAGAGTGTAACACAGGTTGCTTCCTCATAAAATAACCCAGTTCAATTCAACTACCTTCATTTAGGGCTTTATATTCACCAAGCACGAGTTTTACAACATAAGAAATCTATAGCTAGCATTTATTTAGTAGTTTCTGTGCTAAGACAGGGTACATATGATCTTACATAATTCTTAAAACATTCCCATCAACTAAATATTATTTTATTTTTGTCTGTTTTTCTGACTATCATATCCCAAAGCACCTATTGCCTAGAAATGTCCCAATAAGTATTTGCAGAATGAATGAATCCTCATTTTGCAAACTGGAAATTTAAAGTATAAATAAGCATAAATTGTGTACCATCTGCATTTAGTAAATGGCAGATCCAGAATATAAACCCTGACTCCAGAACCCCGTCCTTACCACTATGACAGCCGATCTCAAGGAGGAATAAATAACTTTCTGATGGAAGGAACCACAATTTACTTGTCTGTTAGTATCCTCTGCATCTAACACAGTGCCTGAAATATCTTGGGTGCTTGTAAATTCACTTAATGAATTAACGATAAGCAAAGAGGCAGACAGTAACCAGTGGGCCTACAAATTCCAACCTTATATCAGCTCTGGGACAATGTGATAGGCCTGGCAAAGCCAGACAAATTCTCTCAAATATTTAAGCAACCTAATCTTAGAAATCTCCACGGAGAATTCTCTTCAACCTCTTTATCTTTATATAAGTCTTTCTCTTGATACATTCTGTAAAATAATTTCCAGAAAAAAAAAAAAACTGAACAAATGAAAACCAAACTAACTAACTAACCATTTTTAAAAAACAATTAAAGGAGAGGAAATATTACTTGAGCTGAAAGTTTTCAAAGTTGTTACTATTTCAGGTCTTGACATTTGCTATTTCTTCTGCCTGTAACTTTCTCCTACCAGATAATCGTATAACCTGTTCTGTTATTTCAGTTAGATCTCTGCTCAAATCATGTGTCTGCAGATATACCAACCATCTAAGTGGCCCTTCTATTCAAATAGTTTCCCTCCTCTACCTACTTATCTTGATTTTTCTTTATAACACATAGTAGTACTGGACAGTGTATTTTATATTTGTTTTTGTATTGTCATCTCCCACTAGACAGTAAGATTCCTAGAATTCTGTCTCATTTGGTTACTATTATAACCCCAAAACTTAGAATGATACTTAACATATTGTAGGATCTCACTCACTATTAATTCAGAGATAAATGAATCAATGAAATTAATTCAAGAATGTCATAAAAGAAAACTGGCAGAGATCAGTACAAAGTACTCTTAAGAAAGTGACTAAAACCATATACAAAGATAACTAAGACAGACCAGGTCCTATATATATATATTTTTAAGATTTTATTTATTTATTTGACAGAGAGAGAGATCACAAGTAGGCAGAGAGGCAGGCAGAGAAAGAGGGGGAAGCAGGCTCCCCGCTGAGCAGAGAGCCCAATGTGGGGCTCGATCCCAGGACCCTGAGACCATGACCTGAGCCGAAGGCAGAGGCTTTAACCCACTGAGCCACCCAGGTGCCCTGACCACGTCCTATATTAAAGTAAACATCAGTTATATCAACTAAAATTAATACACTTTTGGTTCTTGTCTTAAAAGAAATTCTTTGTATGTGGATTGTCCTCCTGTGATGGAAGAAGTTTATGTATTTCTGAGTTTTATCTTGTGGGTTCCATGGGAACAGCATGCTTCAGGTAACCAGTTATCCAATTTAAGATAATTTCAAATATGTCCTAGATGAAACAACTTTCAGAGACCCTAATTGGTATTGCTGGTTTTAGCTCTAGTCCTGAAAATCATAAAGTTGAATATCTACAAACACAGCGAGAAGAAGAAGTGATGATAGGACTATTCCGCAGTCAAGAAACGAAATGTTGATACTACACCAATCATTCCGTCTTCTAACTACAGAAGAGAGTTTAAGTGTTGAACTGAATTGAAAGAGTTTAACTAAAATTTGTAAGTAGACATAAGCAAGAACCTACTGACGAATTATTAACACAATGGTTACGGAATCACCAATTCCAGGAATATTTTATTTTATTTTTAAAGATTTTATTTATTTATTTGATAGAGAGAGAGGTAGGGAACACAAGTAGGCAGAGAGGCAGGCAGAGGGAGAGGGAGAAGTAGGCCCCCTGCTGAGCAGAGAGCCCTATGAGGGACTTGATCCCAGGACCCTGGTATCATGACCTGAGCAGAAGGCAGCCACTTAACCGACCGAGCCACCCAGGGACCCCTCCAGGAATATTTTAAATAGTTCTTTTTATCTCCTTTGTTAGGAAAATCTAGATGTAGGCATATCCTACTAAAAGGTTGAACTATATGACCCCCGTAGATACTGCTATAGCCTGAATTGTGACTCCCCCCAGCAAAATTCATTTATTAAGCCCTAACCCCCAACGTGATCCAGGTTGTTCACACGGCAGTGACACAGTGGTATGGTTTCAAGAGAAAAAGCAGAAGCATGCATGACCTCCTGAAGCCCCAGCACAGAAGTGGCACAGTGTCATCTGTGCCATGTTCTATTGGCTAAAGCAAATCACAAAGTTAGACCAGACTCATGGAGTGAGGAAGTAGATTTACCTCTTGATGGAAGAATCTGCAAGGTCATACCACAATGGCCATGGATACAGGGAAGCTGTTAATTGTGACCTTCAATGCAATTGCTTCACATTAGAGTACCTGAAAAAGCAATTTACCAAGTGAATATGTGAGTGGAAATGGAAGTGGGAGGGGGGCACCATATGGGGATAAATCAGAGCTGCCATTACTTAAGCATAATTATCATAATTTAAGTAATAGTTCTATATATACAGGAGTGAGAGTGGTGAGAGTATTCTAATTTTCTTAATGAAAGAAAATTCACTTCTCTAAAAAAATTTAAAAGCATTTAAATGAGAAGGATCTTCATTACATAACCTTAACATGGAGATTTTCACTGTCTGAAATAAATCAATTCAGATTGTGCTGAAATCTGTGAGATTCATTTTTCCCTTCCTGTTGAATGAATATTTCCTTGTAATAATTCTCTTTGCAGAACACAATAACTACCCAGCCAGTCTGCCAGTTCTCTCTGAGTGGGAGGTTGTCAAATGGTACATGAGAGTCAGGAAAAATGCATCCATCTTTCTGCATTGTGACATTCATGAATCAGACCAAAAGCTTTTAGTAATATGGAGACAATATGTGAGTTTTAGGCTTAAGTGCACAGAAACAGAACAGAATTGTCATTATTACGACATGTTCCCAGATAGAGGAGGTAAAGTAAAAATAAATAAATAAATAAGCAGCCTTCAGTTTCTCTTAAAACTTCAACATGGTTGGGTTTTCTTTTTTTAGGTTCCCCCTGCCCTGGTTTGACAATGATTGAATATATATATTTTTTCTCGGACAGCACAATCAGAGTTACATTAAGGTAGTCTCATCCTAAACATAGGTCAAAATTAATTCATGGGTCACTTGATAGTCGACACTAATGCAGGATAATAAGAGGAAACAGTGCATAATTTTGTGCTTAATGGAAAAAGGAGCTGACTTCTTGAAAAAGAGGTATGAATCTCCTTCTTTGTTTAATTCTAGTATAAACATGTTTAATGGTATTTAATAAAAATTTGGGGAGACAAAGCATTTTTATGTCTACTCCAGATGGGAAAATCATGAGGCATCTACTTTCTTGGTATTGATATTCATTAAATATAAAAGCTTAAATACTTTTTATTTTTTCTTTCTGTATCTTCACTTTTTTTTCTTAAGCATATTTGAGCAAGTTGGCCAAACTACTCCGACGTTTTGAGATTATTTAGGCACAATCACCATCGTTTTGAGGAAAGAAATCCCTACTGAACTGAGATGCAAAGTTGTTTTTCTGTTACGTACTAGTTATTATCTGTTAAGGTCCAGGCTATTGCTATGAATGTTCCTCCGGTGAGATAAATGGTAAATGATAGCAAGAGATGATAAAGTGGAAAAAGAAGATATTCAAGATTTAATAGCTGCCCTGTAGTTTATATGTTTGCATACTTAACTGTCATCATTATAAAATCTTCAGAACATAAAGGGAATTTTTTCACCAAACTTCAAAACTTTATTGAATAAATATTTAAATTTATCTCTAGTTTTTAATCCGCACATACATTCTGAACTTCGACATAGCTGGAGTGGACAAAACTTACCATGACCTAGGTCTTGGCCCCAGGGTGAGGTAGTGGCGGCCTAGGTCTCTGTTGGATCTTTTTGCTTTAATATAAAATAAGAGTCTCTCAGCAAGGTTCGTGAGAGGAATGGTTGGTGTCAAACTAGTTAAACCCAGAGCAGCCATTTTGAAAACAGTGTGTCCTAAGATTTGCTTACTGAGGGACACCTGGTTGGCTCAGTGGGTTAAAGCCTCTGCCTTCGGCTCAGGTCATAATCCCAGGGTCCTGGATCGAGTCCCGCATTGGGCTCTCTGCTCAGCGGGGAGCCTGCTTCCCCCGCCCAGCCGCCCCGCCGCCTGCCTCTCTGCCTACTTGTCATCTCTGTCTGTCAAATAAATACAATCTTAAAAAAAAAAAAAAAAAAGATTTGCTTACTGGAAATACCTAAAAATGGAGTAACACCGTGTTTTGCTTTCTTCCACCTTTAAACGGATTCCATCCCCCAAATAAACCATTTCAGGACCACCAGGTTCTGGCAATGGGGCATTGTTATAAGTCGGAACATCTCAAGAAAGCAAACTCTGCTGCTTTCGAACAAACTAACAAAAAGTTGTCAGATTTGGTAGTAATAATTAAGCTAAATTAAATACTTCTGGATGTTTATATAACAAAATCACAAAAATTGCACCAGAGTATACCCTGAAATACCACCATATCCACTTCATTTCATGATGGCTATTCTCACTTGTGGAGTTAAACCGCAGATTTCCAGCAGTTCACAAAAGCAGTTTTTGAAAACTTTGCTCGTTAAACATGGGAACACACTGCTCTTGAGCCCTGAAATGAGAAAATCTCCCTCCAATGTAATTGCTCCAAGTGAAATACTACATAATATTAACCTGCTTGGACATCCCAAGAACCTTTCCAGTGGCTCATTACCTCCGAAGGCTAGCAGTGTACTTCCTAATGGTTTCAAAACTTACCGGAAACAGGAAATGAAAGTGGAGAGCAAGGTCTTCTAAAGGAATCATAATAGTCATGCTGGCCTCAGCAAAATCACAGCAGTTACTATTCATTGAGTGATCGCTAGGTGCCAAGTGCTTCACACTTTCTAATTCATTTCATCTTCACAGACATCATTATGTTCCCTCCTTACAATGAAGAAAATGTGCGCAAAGAGAGTAGTATGTCCGTGGTCACACAGAAAAAAAAAAAAAAAAAGGCAAAACCAGAATCCAAATCTCCATAGTTTAATATACATTATTCTGCCCCTTTACAATAATTCTGGCTTCCTGAGGGTGATTCAGGTGAGTTTCCTCAGCAATCGTTACTCTGCCAAATCGCATCTTTTATGTGGGGAGAGGATAGTCCAGCTCAGAGCAGCTAATAGGAGCTCTGCATCCAGGAGAAGAAAGATGGTCCAGGAACTCTGTCAAGCCCAGTATTTCACATTGTGCTTTGCAAGCTATACGTACGAAGCCCACCTTCCCTCAATGGATTACAGAATCTTTGACTTCTGACTATGATTGCTGTTATTCTTCTACAAGATTGCTATTATTGTCCCTATTTTAGAGATGCTAATCTCAGCACTAGTGAGTGACAGAGATAGAGTTTTAATGTAGGTCTGTTTTAATCCAAACCCTGTGTTCTTCACTGCTACTCTAGTTTTTCACAAAAGGAGGTCTAAATTTATTTTTTTGCATTGATGTAGGAATCGCTTTTGTTGTATTGGTAGTGTGTCTTGAATGGAGATCACAGACGACATAGTTGCATGCAGGTCGAGGGTCTCCAAAGCAGGTCGTCAGGAGCCAAGAAAAGCCCGGGGACTTGAACTCAAGTCCAGGTGGCAGTGCGGCAGGGACTCAAGGGAAGAGAAAAAGCAGAGCAGACAAAATGGCAGAAGCATAGTCCTTGAAACTGAAGTTATCCAGACTTTGCTGAAAGTGACCTTTAAAGTCCCATATTACTATAGGGTCCAGTAACTCTCATCTTATATTCAACCTGGAATCGGTCCCCAAGTTACAATGAATGTTCTTTCCTGTCAGAATTTGGTTGTAATTCTTAATAGGATACTGTTAAACTCCTAGTAAGTTTAATAATCAACCTTTCATTACTCCATAAGGGCATACCTGGCTGAGGAGAAGCTTGACTACTGGTTCTGAGACCTTGCTTCTGAGCTCTTGCTCAACAGTAACAGAAGATATGACCACCTGAAATGTTTATAAACAGAGCCACCTTATTTCAAGATGGCAAACTAAACCACAAATTATGTAATGTGTAACTTTATGCCTTCTTGTAGTAGATACACAATTATTTAACTCCACTGAAAGTTATAGTGGAGTGGGCACTAAAAGATTTTTGCTAAATGATGAATGCATTTATTAGGACTCTTTCCACTGCAAGTGTAGGAACTCATCCAAAATAAGATTACATTTAAAGAGGGGAATTTTTGACTTGCATAGTATAAAATAGGTGCTGGCCTTAGGAACATCTGGTTTTCTGGACTCAAGTAATGTTATCAGTGCCTCCTCCAACTCTAGTCTCAACACATCTCTGTGTTTTTCTTCTCCTCCTTTCCATACGGTGGGTGTACAATAAAGAGGTGGTGATGGGGACTTTTCTACAAGCACAACAAAATGCAAGCTCTTCTGTCCTGCTTTAGAACTGTTCCAGAGAAGGACTGGGTGTGACCCAACCAATCACTTGCATACCCCTTTGAACCAATGACTATTGGAAAGAGATAGGTGTCATAGTCTGCAGTCACCATGTGACTGGTATAGCACAGTAGGGCCAGCAACAGGCTCACCAGATTCACATGGTAAGAATCTCAAAGAAAAATAGAAATGATTTTGACAGAAGAGAAAAGACATGGTAGGATGACAAATTTTTAAAAAGCAGAAAAACAAATAAAAATAGATATTTGCTTTCATCAATTTAAAAAGAAAGAGATCTTATTTGACTTAATGAAATACCCATTCTTTTAAAGATTTTATTTATTTATTTAACAGAGAGAGATCACAAGTAGGCAGAGAGGCAGAGAGAGAGAGAGGAGGAAGCAGGCTCCTTGCTGAGCAGAGAGCCCGATGCGGGACTCGATCCCAGGACCCTGAGATCATGACCTGAGCTGAAAGCAGAGGCTTAACCCACTGAGCTACCCAGGCGCCCCTGAAATACTCATTTTAATTGTGTCTGAAATCCCCAAATATTTTACACTAAAGAATATTTTATGTACTTGACCTCCTTGTTAATTAAAAACAAACACAGTTGGACCAGAAAGTGAAGAATTGTCTTTGGATCAGAGTCAAATGGAACAAAAGTTACAACCACGTTCTACCAAGACTTTGTGAATCTTTATATGAGGGTTTGTTTGTTTGTTTGTTTGCTTGTTTGGGGTTTATTTTGTTGTTTTGTTTTGTTTTGTTTGTTTTTTGGCCTGAACAGTAGAATCTAAAGTGAGTTAAACATCACAGAATAAAACATGGTCAGTAGGCTCTACTTGAAGACTCATTTCAAAAATGTTTTTTGGGCATTTCCTATTGTAGGCCCAAGATCAATTCCCACAAAAACGTTTCATGTATTTCTCATATTGTTCCTATAATTTATTTACTGAAGGTGGCCAATGACTAATGCATTAACTTATCAAGCTTAAAACGTTTTATTCTCTTTTAAATCCTCTCTCTTCCAAAAGAAGGACATTTCTATAAGAATCATTTTCCTTTTCAGTTTTCCACACTTAGCATTTTGAAAAAATATAAAACAGAGATTAAAGAGGAAAATCATCCTGTTATTATCTCACACATATAGATGCTTATACCATCCTTTCAAAATACACAAGAATGTAAAGGAACTTGATGGAACTATGAGTTTTTTGTAATTAACATGGAAATTTTTGCTGAGGAAAGGGAAGAAGCTTGAAATATTGTTCTTACACACGCTGGAGGGACTACTTTGAACAAGAATTTAATTTATAGATTCATATTATAGAATCTCAAAACATAGAAATCCACATGTAAATATATAATTCAATTGGTTTTATTTCAGAATATTTCAGAAGCTCCCCATAAACAATAATATTCTGGCAATTTTTGTTATGAGGCATATGCTTGAAAAACGATGTGGGTGGCTCACTGTTGAGTGGAAACTGCACTTTAATGCTCTGCAATCTAAGAGATGTTGGTAATTTTCAAATGCAGATGTTCTTCTTGGCATCTACAGTAATATTTAGCATATATGAAAGTGCTGAATACATTAGGATGACCAAATGATAGGCTTTACTGTTTCTGTCATCTCTTTAAAGCTTGGAGAAGGGGCGGGGGTAACAACTCAAGGGAAATGTTATCTAGTTCAAAGCTTGTAAAAAAAAAGAACAGAGCAAATCAAATTTATTGTCCTTTATGTTTAGAATTCCATTGCAGTCTTTATCTCATGGTAATTCTAGAAATGCCAACCATCAGTAACATTTTACCCTGAAGTGTTCCTGTGTGGATGTTTCCAGTGTGGTCAGTGAATACTCAAAAAGAAACTTGGGAGGGGCACCTGGGTGGCTAAGTGGGTAAGCCTCTGCCTTCGGGCTCAGGTCATGATCCCAGGGTTCTGGGATCAAGCCCCGCATCAGGCTCTCTGATCAGCAGGGAGCCTGCTTCTCTCTCTCTCTGCCTGCCTCTCTGCCTGATTGTGATTTCTGGCTGTCAAATAGATAAATAAAATCTTTAAAAAAAAAAAAAAAAGAAGTTTATTTAAAAAAAAAAAAGAAGAAGAAAAAAAAAGAAACTTGGGTGATCATTTTTGCTTGTCAGTTTTTTTAATAACAGAGGAATAGGAAACACATCACTTCTACCCACATGCAAAAATGAAATCAGTGTTCACAAGAGAAGTTCAAATGACCTTGTTACATATTTCCATCTCAAAAAATCAATCAAGATCTTTCTATTTAGGGGGTACCTGGGTGGCTCAGCTGTTTAAGCATCCAACTCCTGATTTCAGCTCAGGTCATGATCTCAGGATCATGACACTGAGCCCCACATTGAGCACCACATTAGGCTCCACACTGGGTGTGGAGCCTGCTTAAGATTCTCTCTCTCCTTCTCCCTGTGTCCCTCCCTATCCCCGCTTGCACACACATGTGCATAGGCTCTCTCTCAAAAAGAGATATTTCTTTTTTTTAAGCATTAAAAAACTTATGCACCTGTAAATGAAATGTTCCCAGTTTAAAAAAAGAGATATATCATGATTTTACAGAAAGAAGAGGAAAATATGATATGGAAAGCTTCATGAATTTATAATATTGACTCAGTAACTAATCTCTGAACTCCTATTATACATCAAGCCCTCTCCTAGGCACTGGGAAAAAGTATGGTGAGTGGGATGAAATCACTGTTTTCTATGAGCTGTTGGTGTCATTCAACTGTCACTGACCCTCTTTCTCAAGTGAGTTATCTAACAGTCGTAATATAATTCCATCTTATTGGTTGAGTAAGGATATTACATATGAAAGAAAATCCTTTGGTCCTTAAAGTAGGAAAAAAACTCAAAGGCCAAGATATCTGCTGTAAATTGAATAATGAGATGTGGCATACCAGCTTGATCAAAACACTAATTTCCAACTTTAATGTACTTCAGGTTGAGGATCCCTTAGGAATGCCTCTGGAAGCATCAAAGAAAAGAAATATGAGAATATCCATTTTTTTCATCACTTCAATAAATTTTAAAAAGGAAGCATGGTTAGATCCTCTATAAACATCCTTACGTAAGCCTAAACATCAAGATATCAAGGAAAGATTTCTCGTATGGTGTTGGGAGGGCAGTAATAGCCTGGACTTGTATTTCACCAAGTTTAAGTCTCAAAAGATTGATGTGTATTTGGCAGGTGGAAGATTTTAGAAGGGATTCTGAGTTTCTCATTTTAGACAATAGTATTTTCTAAACCAGAGACCTTCTATTAAGACTACGATGTGCTCTGATCAGAGTTTTATAGAGCTCTCGTGGGTTCCAGTGGATAATTCCTTCACAAATGTCTCTCAAGATCATTGAAAGAGGGATGCCATCATTTCCTGGTTTCAAAACACATTCCCTGTCCTAAAAGTGTCATAGAGTGTGATAGCTGTCCCTTATCCATTCTCTCTTCAATCAACCCATCTGTGTCAGCTCAGCAACAACATCCCATTCTGCAGCAATGAGTCTACAGGGACTGCTGAGAGATGTCAATGCAAACTTCTGCCTGACCCCCCAGCCCCTCTGAAGAGCCATATGCTAATCAGGAACAAATGAGGTCATTGCAAGGAGAACTTAGACTTACTCAGTCAACAGTCAGTCTGGGATAATTCCTTTTTCAGTAAAGGAGACATGAAGAAAAAAATGTTTTTCAATTCCCGCACAAAATTACATTTATGTTTCATATCATGCTCCCTTATATCATTATGAAATAATAAAATTTTAGCTGTATGACACTAGGCACGAAGTGTTAGGGTCCAAGTACTATCTAGAGATACCTAACCCAAAGGGCCATTGCAAGAATAAAATAAGATGATGTATAAAAGAACTTACCACAGTGCCCAGTAGATGGACCATACTGTATGCCCCGCAAACACAGCATAATCACTTTGGGTTTGTTTGTTTGTTTTTTCCAGCAGGGATAGCACTATTATTTACATATCCTTTTTACACATATCCTTTTTATAGGTCAAATCTATTCACAAGAGTACAAAAAAATGGAAGAAAGAAAGACCACAACAAAGGAAAAAAATTACAGAAAACACTCAACTCAAGATTGTGTATTAGAATGCTGTTAGAAAGCACACAAAAGAGCCAGCAATACTAATGCTCAGAGAATGGAAAATAACCCACATTAATCATGTACTGACCACTGATGGGAGAATAAATTAGCCAAGCACTTTGGGGAGAAATTTGACGGTAGCTGTTTAAATTGAATTTAAACTTACCCTACAATTCAGCAAATCCACTCAGTTATACACCTCAGAGAAACCAGCGCATGTGCACAAGGAGAAAAAATTGAGAGTATATATTTCAGCATGGCTTCCATCAGTGAAAAACTGAAAGAAACCTAAATATCTACCAAACAAGAATGATATATTGAGATACAGCCACCCAAAAAACTACTACACGGGGATGGAAAAAATGAATCAACACAAAAAACATGAGTGAATCTCGAAAATATAAATTCAAGTGAAAAAGCAGCTTGTAGTATTCATTCAATCAGTATTTTCAATAAGTATTTATTAAGTATTTTTTATATGTCAGATACAAAGGTTGTTGTAAGTAGTAGAAATTCAGTTGGGGAGAAAATAGGCAAAATCTGAGGTCTCAAGGAGCTCACCCCCTCATGGAAGGAAAGAGGTAAGAAGAAAATAAATAAATATACAATATACCAAGGATGAAAAGTGTGTGAAGAAAATGAAAACAGAATGAGGGTGGAGGTATCAAAGGGACCATTTTGTATAGGGTAGTCAGGGAAAGATTCTGATAAAATATAGTTTGAGCAGACACCTGAAGGACATGAAGGAGCAAACAGGGGAGTGTTTTCCAGGTCAAGAAAACAATTGTAAACCCTGGGTCTGGACTGGGTATGTTCTTGGGCTAGTAAGGAGGCCACTGTGGCAAGGGAAAGAGTGGGAGGAGGTGAGTTCAAGAGGAGAAAGCACGCCGCAAGATCAGAGAAAGGACTTCGTGTTCTAGGTAAGAGAGAAAACCATCAGCGGATTTTGAAAAGAGGAATTAGTTACATAAGTGACTTATCTTCAAAGATCATCCTGAATGCAAGGTTGAGAATTTGCTATACAGGACCAAAATGAAAGCTGGGAAACAAGTTCATTACACTCTTTCAATGTTTTAACGATTTCATAATTTTAAAAAGATGCTAAAAGGTATAGTTTCATATTTACATGCGTCTGAGTGTAAGATGTATTTGTGTATGTACATATACATTTATGTATATAAAATATTTCAGAGACAAATAACATAACATAACAAATAATAGAAAATATGCCAGAGGGGGTACGCATGTAGTCTATACTAGGTAAAGGACAGAAATGCCACTTTTTTGCCAACCCCGGTCTAAGGACCAACAAAAACTTTGGTGCATTTTTGAGAAATCAGTGCTACTTCAGGAACAAGATGTTTATGACTATGCAGAAAATTAGAGTAAAAGAAATTAATTACTCGTGCTTGTAGAAAAATTAGGCGACACATGACTATAACAATTAAACACGACATAGTGAAGAACACAGGGGACAAAAAGGTGAGTCAAGTTTCAGAAAAGTAGCTGGATACATGATCTTGATGATTCTTTCCAGTTGTAATTAGAAAAGCAGTAACAGAAAAGTGTAACTCTGCCACCTGGTGTTCGGTACAAAAGCCCGCAGCTAAATATCTACGTGTGCTATTTATGTCTCATTAATCGTTAAGAAAATGCAAAGTAAAGCCGAAAAGAGAAACCGCTAGACCAGGGGTCAGCAAATTTTTTTGTATAAAGACCAGATCATAAATATTTTAGGCTTTATAAGCTACTTTTAAGTAGCTTTATAAGCTACTCAGCTCTGCTGCAGTAAAGCAAAAAGAGCCACAGAAAACAGAAGCGAATGGGCACCACCATGTTCCAATGAAGCTTTGTTTGCAAAAACAGGTGGCAGGCCAGATTTGGCCTGTGAGCCACAGTTTGCTGGCTTTTCCAGTACAATCTCTAGAATGGCTGAAATTGAAAAGATTAACTGTACCCAGTGTTGGTAAGGATGTAGGGCGACTGGAACACTTCCACACTGCTGGTAGGAATGCAACAGGATGCAACCGCTCTAGAAAACAGTTTGGCAGGCTATTAAAAGAATAAGCTGTACCTACCACGTGACCCGGCCATTCCTTTCCTGGGTATTTGCCCAAGAAAAATGAAATCACACAGTCTTTTCCATGACTTTATGTACACTAACCAAACCTGCAAACAACTCAAATGTTCATGAACAGGTACATGGATGCACAAATTTCAGTTTATCCACACAAAAGACTCACACTCAGCAATCAAAAGAACACACTGTTGATACATCCACAAACTGGATGCAACTCAAAATAGCTTTGCAGTGTCGAGCAAAGAAGAATACATACTGTATGATTTCATTTTTAGAAAATTCTAGAAACAGAAAACTAATCTGTAGCAACAAAGAGATCACGGGTTGCCTGAAGTTCAGGGCAGGTAGGGACGGCAAAGGGTGGAGAAGGATTACAAAAGGGTACAAGGAACCGTTTGAGAGTGATGGAAATGTTCTTTGAGTTGACTATGATCAGAGGTTCATGGGTGTAGACATAAATCAAAACTTAGCAAATTTTAATACTTTAAATGTGTGCCAAAACATTGCGGCTGAGGGGTAAAAGAGAAATGCTGCCCCCCACTGTGGATCAGGCTCTACTTGAAACCTTTCCCCTGAGGTCTAGTGTTTACGGTTAGGCGTCTCTGCTAACTACAGAGATATCGTTGTTCAGGTTTAATTTATTAAAGTTAATAAATTCATAAGCAAAAATGGATTATACAAAATCTTCATCATGAATTTCTTGTACATGGTCTCACATAAGGAAACTCCAGCAAAGCTGATGAATAAAATTTATATTGTAGCAAAATTTTTCTAATCAGTGTGAACTTGGCCACATTAATAGGCTGCACTCTTTGTGGGCTTTAAATAGTGGCAACGATGACTCATAATTTAGGAGTTAAAACCAAAGTTTTAATTATGCTGATGGATCCAATGGAGCCATCATCATTAAGATAATAAATCAGTCATATAGACTTAAATAAACTTGAGAAAGTGAATATATCTGTTTTATTACAAAGGTGATATACTAGTATGTAGATTTTAAGATTTTTTCTGCACAAAGTTAGTGTTCTCATAGTCTTTGAATATGAGTACTGAAAATTAACCATGTAGTTTTATATATGTGTGTGTGTGTGTGTGTGTGTGTGTGTGTGTATGTGTGTATACACACACAAACAAACAATAGAGAACATCATCATCCCATTGTTTTCTTAAAGAAAAACCAGCCTGTGGCTCCCTGAGGACAGATGTTAGGCCCCACTGCTCCAACTCCTGGCCCTGGTACAAAGTTTGACAATAGGGAGAGGTGCTCAACTAAAGAAAACAGCGGTCTCCTCTTCAGGTGTCATTTAAAAACACCACACTAAGGCTCCTGGGTGACTCAGTTGATTAAGCATCTGCCTTAGGTTCAGGTCACGATCTCTGGGTCCTGGGATGGAGCCCAGCATCAGGCTCCCTGCTCAGTGGGGAGCCTGCTTCTCCCTCTCCCTCTGCCCTCCCACTGCTCATGCCTTTTCTCTCTCTCTCAAATAAATAAATCTGTAAAAATTAATTAATTAGTAATTAATTAAAATACCACACTTAACTTATAAACTAATATTACGTTAAGACCAGCTTCAAGAAATGTTAAATTATGCTCAATAAAAGCAATCAGTAAGTGCATAATCTTTAAAAACTAGTAGCTTTGAAGAAAGATATACACTTAAATAACAGTAACAAAAATAGTAATAACACCACTCTAGCAATAATAAAACCGATTGTAATAAGAGTAATATTGGACACATAGTATATGCAAGGCACTGTGCTAAGTACTTAACAGTTGTTATTTCTTTTACTCCTCACAACAGTCATGTGACTGTTTACACTTCACTGACCTATTAGCTACATAGCTGTGTAGGGAAGGGACCATATCTTTCTCATTTTCCACTGTGTGCCCAGAACCAAGCACAGTTTCTAACAACAGATATTTCTGAGTATATCCTATTATTGAATATGGGGAGTATTCATTCAGCCCAGGGTTCCACACTTCTTATACAGCAAAGTCAGGATTCAAAATTAGATCACCCAGACCCCATATTCCATTTGCTTATTGCTCTTTATTGTTTTAAGTAAGCTCTACACCCAGCATGAGGCTCAAATTCATGACCCCAGATCAAGAACCAGCCCGGTGTACCTCATTGCTCTTTATTCATGCCAGTAAAAAGGTTAAAAACAATCCAACTGTTCAATGGTGTAGAAATGGTTAAATGTGTTTTGCTACAGTAACTCTATGCAGTAATATGCATCCATTAACGTGTTAATTTAAAAACACTAACTGGCTACATGGGAAAACGCTCATACATTAATGGGGAAAAAGAAAACAAAATTATATCTCTGCTTTGATTACAATTATGTAAAAATGATGCATGCATATTAATAAAAACTGTAAGGAAGTAAAATATTAAGCCATCTACTTTATGGTGGTTGAGGATAATGTGTTTAATTTTCATTATTATTATTTAATATAGCCTTCTAAAAACTACTTTAAAAAAGAAGAAAAACATTAACATAGGGTATGCTTGTGTTATGTGAAAACTGCTTTTAACCAGTGAATTTGCCTTTAACCACCACCCCAACCATTCCCATTTCAAATGAATTTGATGTTAGCATTGAATGAGTAAGAAGTAAGTTAAAATCCTAGCAGATGGTTAATGCAGAGTTTTGGAGAGGCAGAGGGATTATAAAATCCTAAGGCAGACGAAAGAAGCTAATAAGCCTTCCCTACCTTCTCAAGAGGTCATCTTCATAAAACTCTTCTATTTCTTTGTACCAGATCTACAGAATCTACAGAGCCCTAATTATGTTGACAGCCCTTTGTAAGAGAAGGAATTCTAGTAACCAAATTCCCCTTAGGTATCCATCATGTTCAGCAAGTTTAACACCTAATGATGTTTCCTTCATTAACAATGTTCAGGCAGAAGTGTTCAGACATTCAGAGTCATTTCTGCATCTCTCTTCTGCAGGTGAAGAACTTTTACTTCTACTCTAGTCATCAGAGACTGCAGCCTCCAACAGGATATGTCCCTTCCAACAGATATGCGGGGGGGCATGGCTTACAGCCCCCAATCTAAAGCATTTGAATTCCAGTTCCACCATTTACCAGCTTGGGACCAGAACTGAAACAAGTTACTTCACTTTTCCAAACTTCAGTGTTCTTGGTTGTAACATGGGAACCATATGGCCCTTGACTCATTGGCTTATCGAAAAGATTAATTGAAGAAATATAAATAAAGTGCCTGGTCCACAGTAAATGCTCATTAATATCAAGTTACTATAATAAGACTCATTAGTAGTATTGTATTTCCTTAATAAGTACCTCCAGCAACTTCTGGATGCTTTTCATGGCCTTCCCATGGACTTTTCATATCTTCAACATTTGTCTAACTTCTATGGATATCTCCTTTATATATATTTATGTCTGTGTATGTGTGTGTTTGTTAAGGTTATTTCATCATCTTAACATCTCTTCCTCAATCTATAAATCTTAGTTTAAGATTTAAGCAACTTTCTATTAAAATACAGAGACTTTCCCTAAGTGTTTGGCATCAGAACCCACTCCAGTTGAGGTAGTAAATCAAAAAAATAATCCGACTTTTTGTGAAGGAGAATGGACTATTGCCACAGTCCAGACTTGACGGATGTAAGAGTGGTGGTCCCCATTTATTTATCCCTACTTAATTCATTCGTCTGGCCTGTGCATAGACCATATGGATCCTGATGGATGACAGTGGAGTAACACAAAATAACACAAATTAACCAGCATTAGCCCCAGTTACAGCTACTCTACCAGACCTGATATCTTTCCTAGAGTATATTAATATGGCCCTAGGTATATCATATGTGTCTTTGATTTGGTGAATATGTTCTATTCAACATCCATCAGGAAAGGAGATGAGAAGCACTTTACATTCACATAATATGAACAATTAAACATTAGCAATCTTGCTGCAGGGCTATGTTAACTCTACTGCTGCCCTCATCACAATATAATCTGAAGGGACTTGAACCTTCTGAACACTGCAGCACATCACATTAATACACTCTATTGAAGACATCAGTGTAATCAGACCTGATGAGTAAGAAATAGCAAGCAACTCTCCAAGCCTCAATAAGAAACGTGTGTCCCCCCGAGAGAGGGAGACAAAACATGCAAGGATATGGGAGCCTGTTACACCCATGAAATTCTTCAGGGTCCATGGACCTGAGGCATGCCAGAAGATCTCCTTCAAAATAAAGAACAAGTTATTGTATCTCTCATCAACTATCAATAGGAAATTCAGTGTGTGAGAAGTTCTCTTCATGTTTTGGAAGGAGCAGAATACTGATCAGTCCATTTATTAAGTGATAAGACTATATTTATTGCAATGCGATGACAGAGGCTAGGTAGCCAGATCATTGCCTTTAGAAAGGAAGTAGGATGTAGAGGTTAAAAACAGATTTTGAGAGGCACCTGGGTGGTTCCATCGTTGATCATCCAACTCTTTGTTTCAGCTCAAGTCATGATCTCAGGGTTGTGAGATCAAGCCCCATGTCAGGCTCCAGGGTCACTGGAGAGTCTCCCTGAGATTCTCTTTCTCGCCCTCTGACCTTCCCTTGTTTATGTCCACTCTCTCTATCTAAAAATAAATAAATATGGCTTAAAAAAAAAAAACCCTCACAGATTTTGAAATTACCTTATCCGTATCCAGAACTTAGCTCTACCACTCATTATCAGCATGGTCTTGAGCAAGTTAGGTTGTCTCTCTATTCTTCAAGTTCCTCACCTGCAAACTTGAGAGTGATAATAATACTCAGTTCACAGAACTATTGTAAGGACTATCATGACTCAATGTGTCTGACATAGATAAAGTTAGCTAATGCCTCTAATATAATGGACTGGATATTCTGAGAAATGGGAGAGAAGGAGAAGTCCAGAAAAGCATTTGGACTTTTTGTGTTCATGAGCTTCTTTCAGTGAGTGGGATGAAGAAATTAAGGATTACTGCGACAAACGTAAAAGTGAAGGGTCATTATTAGGTATAATACACAGAGAAGCAAGGTCACAGTGTGAGATGCCTAGAGATAGGGAACAAGACTCACAGAGGAAAAGTGAAAGCTACTGGAAGACATGGGATGAGCAACACAAAGGACAGACCAAAAGGACAAATTAGATTTTAAAGTCAGAAGGAGAGAGTTAGGAAATACAGCTCAGGTTGTGGAGAGTATCTGCCAGCGAGGAATAACCATCAGGGCCTCTACAGAAAACACAAAACAATTGACAGAAAAAAGAGAGTATTTGGACACTTTCGATGTTGGGAGAGTTATAATCTAGAAGAGCAGGTGGGGCATTCTGTTCTTCGAGCTACATCTATCAGCACTTTGATAAAATCACCCAAATTAGAGAAGGTGATTAACAAAGAAAAGAGGTAATCAGAGTTACTGAGGAAATAATTGTAAAAATAGTAAGTAAAATCACATGCATATGATCAAGTAATCAACTGGAACCAAATAAAACTAGAGATATTAAAGCGCCAAGCACACCTAATCAATAAAATATAGTCCTCCTCTTGTCATTTGCTTAATGATTGGTATGGGTTCCATCAAGGACAGTATGTCCAAGGTTGACAGAATAGCTTGGAATGTGCGTGGAAAACCTATTGTTGGTTCATATAACCTAGAGAACTGCATCAAGATCTGAGCCTATCATGATAAAATGACAGTTTGGGCCTCCTACCACTGTCTAAATAGGCCCTAGAGAAAGATTGTTGGGTTGATGTCTCAGCTACAACATTGTGTGTACAACCTTGGACCTTGCTTAACTTCTCGAAGCTTCAGTTCCTTCATCTATAAAAATTGGAATAATAAAGGTACCTAATTTCATATGATTGTCATAAAGATTAGATGAGTAAGTACATGTAACGTGCTTATACCAATGCCAGGTACAAACTAAACAGCATCCAAGTGTCTGCTAATCTTTGCAGGTGGTGCCATTTCCCTTTCTAACTCACTGATTAGATCTATTCTATTAACTCTTTGTTTTGACATAATACATATATAGGTGAAAGATTTAAATTATTTCAAAATGTTCTTTTCTTAGTAACTATATTACCTATTTACAAAAATTAGTAAAAATGAGAGAAGAGCCAAAGTACTAAGTACTAACCCATCATAACATTCTCCAGCAGTGGCCAGGTGTGGTTGTCACTCCTAAGTCACCAAATAAAAAACATTTCAACACACACAATCATATTTGCCATATTCCCCATGTCAATTGTTAAGACCTATAGGTCTCTTCACATAGAAGCCTTAGATTTGTGCTGCTCCTACAAAGGCTAACACATATTAACTGTGTCTCAGAATTTAATTTTTAATTTGGATAAAATGGTTTCTGGAAAAGAGAGTCTTGAAAAGCTGTGCTTTTGAACTTTCCAGAAAGTTCTGAACAATGAACTATGGTGTTCTACCAGAGGACCAATCCTCTCGTATAGTAGAAACTTCCGGAGGCATTTTTTCAAAATAACAAGGAGTATGCAAGCTGAATATTTTCCCTAAAGTGGCAGAGCTAGAGGTCCCTGGAACAGCTGTTCACTGGGGAAAACCATTCTCCCCCGTCTGGCACTCACCTCGAGGACAAAGTCCTGTGCTACTGTAGCTGAGTAGAGGGGTGGCTAGAGATATGGTATTTTGGTAAAATAACTTTCCTATCAGCAAATATCCTCTAAACCCCAATGGTCATGAGGCAGAGGTCTTACATTACCCCTGAACAAGTTAGAAGCCCCTGTTCCAATGATGGAAAATATTCAAGCAAATTTTCCATGGTCATTTATAACATCAAAAAGTAATAAATTGAAATATTGCTTTGTCTGGCCTAAGTCAGCCTCAATTTTTCTTTCCCTAACATGGAAATTATCATCTCGGAATATTTCTCTGTTAGTTGCATAATCATTAAATAATTAGACAGGATCTAGCTTTAGAGGAAAAACTCATCTAAATAGATATTCTTTAAGGTTTCAAAAACAATCTAGATGAAGGCCAATAACAGAACTCAATGAAGGTGAGACAGGAGCTGAGTACCGGCTGGTTGCAAAGAAAGTATTTGAAATAGGCTTATGATTGTTGGGGAGACTTTGCTGTTTCCTCAGAGCAAGACTACTTGTCAGGAAATACATGATAGGGCAACTGACCGGCCTCTTAGGGCAAGTCAGTAGTCATTTCATTACATCCTCTTCAAATGCAATATGTCTCAAGAGTCAGGGACGTCCCAGGATAAGAGCTACTATGTGTGTCTGAACACCAATTCTCCACAGCACCCCCACTGTCTCCTATCCTGATTCTACCACTTTCCTGATCCCCTAATCCCATTTGGCCTCCATACATTGGGTCTGATTCTCAGTTAAGTCCCTTGGCTTGATGCCCCAGTTACAGACCTTCAGTCAACTTCCAGGATGCCACTTCCGTTTCTGGGCTCTGGCTTCCCACAACAGCATACCTGGCCGGTACTCTCTCAGGTCTAGCCTAACATGAGCCTAGCGTTCTGGCCAGGAAAGTGAGAGGGGAGTTTCAAAGAAATGCTGGAATTACAGCTGGCCGGATACAGTGCCTGAGCAATAGACCCACCTTCACCCAGATTTCAGGCAAATTATCTGTGTCCTTCAGGGCCTTAAGAGATGTTGGTCTTTAAACTGCAGTTCACAAGTTATAGGTAGGGTTAGTCTTTGTGCAGAGGATACTAAGCAATTTGATGAGGGTCAGGGACAAGACTTCAGTCTTTTTGGAGAAAGAACTACCTAGAAAAACAGTGCGCCTCAGCCCTAGATGGGAGGGAAGTAAGAGACAAGATGGTTATAATAACTAACTAGAGCACTGGGATTGAGGCTTTAATGAGAATTGAGGCACATAGCTCCAACTGTCGTTTGGAGCTAGAATAAGTCAGCCACCATGGTCTATGATTACATTAAGGAAAGAGCAATCCAGTTGCAGTGGAGGTGAAAATAGAGACAGGATGAGATGTTTCCACGTCTGGCTGTGCCAAGATGCTTTCCCTCCAGCCCCATCCTGCTTCCTCCCACTCCTGATTCTGAGGGTAACATCTAAAGCAGAGAAAGATTTACTGAGAGCTGCCATCAGACTCCCACCCAAGCGTAGGCTGCCAGCAGGCAGATAGACTTAGCATTTACACAGTTCCCATGAAAAGAGAAGCTTCTGTCTGTTTTATTGTTTGCTTGTGTCAGACAGATAGAAATCTCAGATAACACTGATATGAGTAATGAAGTAATTTATAAACTGTTTGCCAGCAAATTGATCTTCCTGTAATCTGCCACGTTACATACATAGGCATCATCTAAGTAATCAGCATACAGATAGTAAATGCCAAGGGGGAAATTTCCTCATCTTATATTCTCTTTTTTTCTGGGTTTTAAATTCTCCGTGACAATGAGTAACACTTCCAGTTTGCCTGGGGCCTTCAGGTTGGAGCACTGAAAGCCCCACACCCTGGGGAACCTCCAGTCCCATGCAAACTGGGATGGTTGGTCACTCTAGTGGGAATTCAAAACCCTGGATTGGAGTCTTCCTGTACCACAGATTAAATATGTAGTTTGGGGCATATCAGTTGACATATCCTATCCTCAGATATAGGGTAAGGCAATATTAAGACCCACACAAATCAATCCCTTAATCTTTTTATTATATCTGAGGTTCTCAACCAAGGATAGGCATCAGCACCAAGTAATACAAACCCCAAGTAGTGTCAAGATTTCCCCTCTCCCTTTTGCTCTTTGTTAAGAACCACAGACCGAAGGTTGCAAAATGGATTCCAGATACAGATGAGTAGCTTCAAACATTTCAGTATTTATCAGGAAATGTATTCACTCTTAGAATGAATTTAATATGTATTCAAATAATAAACATTGACTTAAAAATATATTTGCTTTCCTAGAGGAAAATTTCCTAAATTTCCTAAGGCATTTCTCTGACCCCAGGCACCTCTACTCCACCTGTAATACTAAAGGGGGTAAGCAGTAAAAAAGCAAAAAAACACTTAATAATGTCGTAGTCAGGAACTCAGGCTCACTAGAAGACTGATATTTAATCATAAAATAATAAAATCCTTCCCTTCTCCCATGTCTTATGTGATAGTTAATCTTCTTTGTATGAGCTTGACCAGGCTAGGGGTCCAGATAGCTGGCGAAACATTACTTCTAGGTATGTCTATGAGAGTGTCTCTGGAAGAGATTAGAATTTAAGTCAGTAGACTGAACAACAGTTGCTGTCACCGATGAGGTGGGAATCATCCAATAGGTTCAGGTCTTGAATAGAAAAAGGTGGAGGAAGGGCAAATTCCTTCTTTCTGCATGGGCTGACACATCCATCTTCTACTGCCCTGGGACCCTGGCGCTTTCAGTTCTCAGGCTTTCAGATTCCAAACGGGACTTACACCATGGCACCCTCCCTACCCGATTATCCCTGCCAAGTCCCTATTTCTAAATAAGATCACATTCACAGGTACCAGGGGTTAGGACTTGACTTAACTTTTAGAGGAACACAACACAACCCATAACAGATACTATCAGACAAAAGATCTAGCCACAAACTAAGAATCGGTCTATTCAACAAAAGTTTACACAAAGTCTCTCCTCTCTCTTCTTTCGCTCCTCTCTCTCACTAAGTGCTGGCACTAATAGCAGAGCTCTGTTTATTTTGAAAATACGTGTTCAAAAAAAAAAAAAAAGAATAAATGGTAGCTGTTGAGAATGACAAAGTTGCAGGAACATACAGTTCTGAAGGTAGCTCTAAAAACTAGCTTAACAGCTGAAAATGTCTGTATTTTCCACTAAAATGTTTTTCAATTTCTGCAATTTCTGTGATAGTACTAAAGCAAACTCTTTCTTATCATCTTATTTACATTGTCATTTTAAAGTACCATTCTAAAATATTTTTTCTACCCAAAAGGCTGATTTTAAAAAATATAGAGGGGGACTAGTCTACTATACTATTCTCCATCTGGACATGGCTCGCATATAAAGACTACAGAAAATAAAAATCGTATCTGATAAAAATCAAAATAATTAAGGCTGTTGAAGAAAAAAAATCTACTTCATGGGGGGAAAATGTATGTTATAGTGACAGAGTAATTTAAGGGAAAAAAACTATTGATGTGTACTTTCTGTCTTGTATCTTTTTCTCTTTTCTGTCTTTTTTTTTTTCTTCCCCCCCCCCACTTTGGTGTATTGAATTATTGAAGATTGTTTATAGAAAGGAGAAAAGCCCCAACTGTCTGTGTTTATATAAAATTATTTTTGTCTGCCTAATATCAAAACTGTGTAAATGTGACTTAATAAAATAAAATAATGAGAGATTGTGTATTTGATCACTAAAATGTTTATCTATACTATAAATAATAACCAATAAAAATGTGTTGCATAAATATATATACATTATAGTAATCATTCAAAAACTAATATTACTATGTGTCTTCAAGGTAAATAGTTAAACAGTTTAATTCAAATAGCTTAAGTGTCCTTGATATTTTATGATCTGTTACCTCTAAAAAATCATCTTCTTCTTACTGTGTTGTTCACTCTACTCCAGCCACATTAGCTCCTTGTTTTTTCTCCACTATCAGAGACATACTTCTGCCTCAAAACATTTGCTTTTTCGGTTTCTGCTGCCTGGAATGCTCTGCCCCAGACATCCACATGGTGGTTTTTACTCAAAAGTGGCCTCAGTGAGGCCTTTGCTGGCCTACCTAAAATTCCATTGCCCCACATAATATCTCTCATCCTCTTCTTCTTATGTTTTTGTTCTTTAGTTAAAAATAATGACTAAAATTTTATTTCCAGATCATTCCAGATCATATTTTTCATATATACAATAGCCAAGGTAGACTCCCTAAAAGTTACACACACACACACACACACACACACACAAAATGATATTTATTTGTTTATTTATATTATTATAGTATATACAAGTGGGAAAAAAGATGAACTACTTTGTGGGAAACTTATTTACACTGAGCTTCCTCACATATCATTAAATTCCTAAAGATATGAAATTATGATGGGTTATCTTTTCACTTAGGCTATAAGGCAACTCACTGCCAAAGTTATTGTTCAATTATAATAATTGTGTTCATTATAAGGTCCTGAATTTCTTTTTTTTTTAAGATTTTATTTATTTATTTGACAGAGATCACAAGTAGGCAGAGAGGCAGGCAGAGAGAGAGGAGGAAGCAGGCTCCCGGCAGAGCAGAGAGCCCGATGCGGGACTCAATCCCAGAACCCTGGGGTCATGACCTGAGCCGAAGGCAGAGGTTTAACCCTCTGAGCCACCCAGGCACCCCAAGGTCCTGAATTTCTTATTAATTTTTTCTAATCTTGACCTTCTATTCAGTCTGTCTCCTTATTCTATTTTTGCCTTTTAATCCTACGTCATTATATGTATTTTATGTGTTTCCTTAAGTTGTTTCAAATCACTGTGGACTAGGATATGTATAAATAAATAACAAATGAAACACTAAGACCTGATACAGAGAGATGAGTTAATTCTTAGCCAGGTCTTATTCTTTCCAGATAGCATGAGAAAAAGATGGTCCTTCATAGATATTGTGACTTTTTCCCTCCAACAACTCCCCTGTTCCACAGAGTGGATATAATAGAAAGGACCTAGTCCTCACCATGAAAAATAAGAAGGCAGTATGAGTTAGGGGCTTCTATTTTGCTGCTGCTTTTTTTTTTTTCCTGTTGAACAGTTAAAGAGGGACCCATCAGGACTAGAATACATACAGTCTAGAACCTTCCAAACACTTGAAAAATATTTGTTTGATGAATAAGTTCATGAACAATTGAATTAATTAGCTGCTGAATGAATATTGACTTCCTTGATGAATATATTACTCCTTTCAGAGTAAATTACATTAATTGATGACAGTCTTTCACTCTTTCTCTGCCCTTGCCAGAGTTTGTCACAGGTAAATTTTGATAAAGTTATCAAAACTCAAAAACATTTTTATACATACATATATGCATTATATTACATATATACAAACAATATACCTGTTAACTGAATTACGTGTGTACACACACGTGCACATGTGTGTGGTGAAGCTAGGTTTGCTGCCGAGGCTGTTAGAGTCAGGGAAGGGACAATCTTCAGTGACATTAATCCATGGAAGGACTGGACAAACTGTGAGGAAGAGGCTCAGGAATCTGGGGGACTCTATGAGGTTGCTCTCTGTTAAAGGGTCAAGCCCTCTTCCTGCATGCCTGTCCCTAAGAGCTGAGAACAAAGTACCCCCAAACAACAGAGCCCACTGAGGCTGGTCCCCTCATGTCTGTCTCCTGGGAGGGGCACCAAGCGCTCACGGTCTACATGCTGACCACTGTCACAGCTTCCTAAGGCCCACCAAAGCCCTGTTTGTGCCGCACTGGTCCAGGAAGGTAAATTCAAGTAACAGCCACTCCCTCCACGGTTAGGGATTCATGAGAGCAGTCTCTGACTGCTTCTTGGCACAGTTCCCACAGTTTAAAATCCTGAGCTTGATCCAAATGGTGAAACGTGCAGGAGCACACAGCTTCTAAGAGCTCCTCAGTTCTTCGGGAGGGGCAGGTGCATCAAGAATATCAAAGGTATCAAGGTCAATGACACAAAGAGCCGCTGAGCCAGTAGAATGATGCTGTGAGCCAGCAGTCCTGAGCCAAGACCCCACTGACCAGCCTGTCTCTCAGATAAACCCAGGCATCCCTGTTAGCTGGTGTCACTTCAGCTTCCAAGGGTAAAAGGGACTTTAGCAGTCAGTGGTCTAGTCTTGGCACAAATCAGTGATATAAAATTCCTGTCAGATGGTCATCTAGTCTCTACTGACTTGCTGTGAAGAAGTGTGGTCTTCCTATCAAGGGAGTCAATATATAGGTTCTTGCATATGCTAAGTCAGCCTCTAGGCCTCTTGTATTTCCCCCACTGGTTCTGGTTTGTCCCCATTAGGGCCACACTCTTCTTTCCTCAGAGAGCCCTGTGCAGATGTAAAGACAGCAGCCAAGACCCCCGAAGTCACAACAGGGTTGTTCAGTGCATAGTTAAGCAGATGCTCATGTTCACACTGGTGACTCCACCATTTGGAAATCTTGTTACCAGAGACCTGATTTCTTCACTGTCCTGGAGCCTGGAATTCTTTGGGGGGAAAAAAAAAATTGTTATCCTCAAAAATAATAAAAAATGAAAACATAAATAAGGAAAAGGGAATAAGAAGTATCATGTGGGGTGGTGGAATGTTAGATAGGCAAGGGAAGACCTCACTGGGGCCACTTTCCTATAAAAACTTAATGTTAGTGAAGGAGCTCACCATGCAGATAATCTGGGGGAAGAGCGTTCCAAGCAGCAGAAAAAGGAAATACAAATATCCTGAGGTAGAAATAGGTCTATGGTAGTAGAGTGATAACAAGAAATCTAGTATGGCTAGAGTAGAGTGAACAACATGGTAAGTAGATGAAAATTATTTTTTAGAGGTAACAGGGTTCGATCATAAAATGTCAGGAACACCACCTTTTACTCTGAGATGGAAACCATGAAGAATTTTGAGAAGAGGAGGGGCAGGAGCTGATTTCTATGAGATTACTTGGGCTACACGTTGTGACTGCTAAATGACAAGGGCAGAGACTGTTAGGAAATTGGTTGGGAAGCTGTTCTAGCAATCCAGGCTCTGTGAGTGATGATGACAGTGTGGACCAAGGTGGAAGCAGTGAAGGTGGGGATGAGTGGTCAGATTCCAGATACAGTTTGAAGAGTTGACAGGACAGACCAGATATGAGAGAGGAGAGAAAGAGATGAGTCAACCATGACACCAAGATCTTGGACTGAACAGCTAAAAGATAGAAGAAGACATTGACCCGATGAGGAAGTTTTAGAAGCAACAAGTGGGCAGGGAAACTCCAGGAGCCCTACTTTGGACTTGGTAAATGTCAGGCAACTAATAGGCATCCAAGTGAAGATGCTAGGTAGGAAGCTGGTTATAGGGATCCCCAGTTTTAGGGGGGGGAAAAAATCTCACCTGGAGATATAAATTGAGGTGTCATGAAAGGTATAGACAGTATTTAAAGCCACTGGTCTGGATGAAATTGCCCCCAGGAGGAGAGAGTAGATTGAAAAGAAAAGAGGGCTCAGCTCTGAGACACCTCCAACATTTAAATATTGAAGAGATAAAAGGTGACAGCAAAGAGACTAAGAAGGAGAAAGAGTAAAGGAGAAAAAGCTGGTGAAGGCAGCATCGTGGTGGGGACATGAGAAGTTTCAAGGAAGAGAGTGGTAACTTGCCAAATAGTGCTGATCCATCAAATCAGATAGAGATGAAGGGACAGAATGACCGTGGCGCTTGGCCAGGGGTTACTGGTGATCATGATAAAAGCTTGTGTTAGAACTTTGTTTTCAACTTCATTTGTTGTCTTTCAAAGGCACTGAAATAACGATCTCTTTTGAGCTTCCCACAGTGATGTCAGATAGCTGTATTATGACCCCATATTGACAAGTGGACTCAAGATCACACGGTTTTGAAAAGGCTAAACCACACTTGTAACTCCATGAGTCATGAGGGCTTCTCCACTGCCCCCCTGGCACTCTGTGGTCGTTAAATAATAGAGGGCATTCCCCAAGTCGTCCTCCATCCTTCAAAAGCTCCCCCATTTATCTCATAAGAATACATTTATCTAAGACTCTCCACATTACTAATTTGGCTTACAACATCCCTGGAAGAATAAATTCCATTAATTTGCTGTCCACTTTGCACAGCAATGTGTCCCTTATAACCGCTTCCCAGCTGCGAGGGTTCTCTCCAGCGGGGACCGCCTGGATTGTTTCACGAGACCGTGTGGGAATTCTACGGTCTTATTCTTACTTTAATTTTCATTTCTGTTAACCATTTCCTTCTGCAGACAGCTTTTAACCTGACTTTCTTTTGTCTGTCTCTTAAGGTTGAGATGCTGTGGTGGAGGGAAACTTTTTTAAAAAAAAGGTATTTCTGAGATTCCAAAAATGCTGTCTTCTTTCTGCGGACGCCACATGCAGACAGTTACAGTGCTCTCTTCTGGTGGAGATGTATCATTATTCTCCACATGTTTCAGATGATAATCTCTGTGCTGCTCTTCTCATGATGCAAGGTGCTTTTGGGCTCCTACGACATAACTCCAAGCGAGAAATTTTTAGAGTCATCATCTTGATTATTTTGTTTTAAATGCATTAGAGAATTGAGGCAGTATATGGACCCTCTAAAGAAAACAGTTTGCAAGTAAAAGATAATCTTACTTTGAATTTAAATTTTACTTCCCCCGCCCTCCATCAATTTCCACCCTTGGAAGTGTTCATCGCAACCCGTTCAATAAGGGGCCCCTGGGTGCCTCAGTCAGTTAAACATCTGCCTTCAGCTAAGATCATGATCCCCAGGTCCCAGGATCAAGTCCCGCATCAGGCTCCGTGCTCAGCAGAGAGTCTGCTTCTCTCTCTCCCTCTGCCTGCCTGTCTCCCAGCTGAGTGCTCTCTCTCTCCCCAGCAAATAAATAAATAAATAAATAAATAAATAAATATCTTAAAACAGCAACAACAACAAAACCCTTTCAACTGAAAAGGTGAGAAACTAATCCAAACTAGCTAAAGCAAAAAAAAAAAAAAAAAAGAAAGAAAGAAAGAAAAGAAAAGAAAAAGAGAAAGAATAGAAAAAAAAAGATAATTTCTTGGCTCCTTTAATGAAAAATCCAGGGCATGCAGGATTTCACTCTGGGCTCGCTGTATTTAGGAGCTCAAATAAAGTCACTGAGCCCCGTACCTTGGCTCTGCTCTCCTCCACAGACTCCATAGTCACACTCCTCAGAAAAGAGAGGCTCTTTGGGCCTACACCATCTTGCATGCCTGTAGCTTTGGCTGAAAGACCCAGCCAGGTCACCTGAACCACTGTGACCACAGGAGCCGTGTATGTGATGTGCATAGGCCTAGAGGCATCCCACGTGATGACAGCAGGTACAGGTCATCTCCTCAAAGGAAACAACAGTAACTGCGACGGCAAACTACAACAGGAGCAGCGTTCCGCTACTAAAAAAGACAGAAAGATGCAAAAGGGGGAATGTAGACGTCAACGTCATTTGGGCACCAATTCTAAAGAACCCTTTCTATTGTGAGTGGGGTATTTTGTAGAGGACAGCCTGTTTAGAAACTGATGGGAAAGGGTAAGAGGAGTTAGCGTTATTGGAGATCTTATTTAATTTTTCACAATCTCTGTCTTAGCTGATGCTGGTCTTGTTCTGCAGTGGAGAAAAGCGAGGTATAGAGATGTTTAGTCACTTGCCAACAACCTCGTAAGTATTTAGAGAGAAGTCTGGCCCTGGAACCAGAGCTCTGAGCTCTGAGGCCCTTATTATCCCTCACCGTGAGGCCCCACAGTCCTGTCACTGAAGGAAGGTAACTGGATGACAGTAACATTGGATCTGTCGACACTGAACGCCAGTGACGCAGCCAAGGTAGAAAGCTGCTTGTGAGAAGGGGCCAGCTGTGCTGTCCTCGATGTCCGTCACACTCTCGACCATGCCTGCACGCAGGAACCTGATCCCAAAAATTCAAATTTAAAAAAATTCCCTTACACTGAATTGAAGGGAAGCCCCTTTTATAATCCAGGGAATTCACAGAAATGGTATGAGGTTAGGATACTTCATATCACATAATTTCCCTTCCAGATTAAAAAAAAAAGGATTTCTGTCCATATCAACTCATGTTAGAATCAAGTTCGTGAAGGATACAAAGTAGAGTGACAATTTGAAATCGGAAGTATAATGATGTTGTCTTCTGCCCTCAGCCAGCTTCCTGGAAGCCTTTTTAAGGAGAGCAAATGCCGGGGCATGTGGGTGGCTCAGTCAGTGAAGCGTCCAACTCTTGGTTTCAGCTCAGGTCATGATCTCAAGATTCTGGGTAGAGCTCCGTGGGAGTCAGCTTGAGAATCTCTCTCTCTCTCTCTCTGCCCCCTACCCTGCTTGAGCTCTCTCTCTAAAATAAATAAAATTGTAAAAAAAAAAAAAATAGTGAATGCAGATGTGCATGTAACACAAAATGTTCTATTCGAAAATGCAGACCCTTCTTGCTTTGCATCTCAGCTTAGGTTCTCTGAAAATATGCAGCTTCCTTCAGGAGTTTGAACTCCCTGTCAGCATTAAATAATTTCCATGGGAACTGGGGCTAAAGAGAACGTCTTAGAGCTCATTAAGTATCATGCCACTTAAACAAGATTTTTAATTTCTCTTGTTCTCCCTTTTGTTAGATAATCAATAACTACCAACACATATTTCTTAACGATGTGACTCCTAGATGAGCCTGGAAAATGATGACTGATTAACTCACAAAGGTTCCTCCTTATAGAGAATGCAATGTCTATGCTTTAAAAGAGATCCTTGGTGGCTCAGATAAAGCAGAGAAGGAATCCAAATGTTTCCAAAGTAGCTCAGCCTTTTAGCCACAAAGGAAAATCCTGTGCCGAGATTCCAGAATTTTTCTTTGTCTTGGTAATTTTCCAGCATGTGTTTTTACTCTTCCAAATGCCACATCAGAGTCACAGATGGCAGCATGATTTGAGCAGGTTTGAGCTTCTCTGTTCTTTAATCCAAATCCTAAATTAGACAGAAGTTGATATTAACCTCTCAGCCTCCCACACCCCTGTCTTTCCCTTCTTGTTCCCGGTTGTTTTCATCTCATTGAGTTTTCAATTGTTTGACCCCATTAGTATTTTTTACTAGCACAATTAAAGGACCAAAGAGCCTCAGAAATGTCAATACTTCCCAGCAGCTCAAGCATTTCCTTTCTCATTTCAATTTGTACTCTCACATCTAAACTAATTGAGGTTATCAGAAGAATGCTGGGGGTCTGGCTTTGCCCAGTTTTAAAGGTAGAGGTAATCTTGATAGGTTTGAGCTTGGGGTCCAAAAGTAAAATATTACATTTTAGACTGTCGCTATATAGCACAAAATACTTCCACTTTTCACTTTTTATCCAGATGCTTTTTATGGTTTAGTTGTGACCTTAAATCTTAAAACTACAAATTGCATATGCGTTTCACGTACGAAGATTTAAAACGCTAATGCCCCAACAAGCTACCCAAAGATATGAAGATCATACATGATTTTGAGCAGTTAACTTCTTTTTAGAATTCAGTAACATATCAGTGAATATCTACTGTGTGAAAGGCATTGGCCTGGGAGGACTTTGAGAGACACAGTAAGTATGAAGGGACCTGCCCTCAAGTTCACGCTTGTAACACTGCTCAACAGGTTAACCCAAATACAGTATACCTTACTTTGCTTCAAAAAGATTTCTGCTTACAGATGTCATTATTCTGCTTGGGTTTTGCTACCAATTTCTGTACATTTGGATGCTGTAACTTGCAGTTCTGGCCTTGACTTAATGAATTCACTTATCCAACAAATGTGTAAGCACCAACTATACTCCGAACATTGTGCATGACACTGAGGAGACAAAGAAAGTTATCTCCCTATTCATGGGGTACATCCAGTCTAGCAGACCAGGCCATCCAAACAGAACTAAGTATAATGCAGTATGGAATGGACCACGGAGGCCGCCAAGTGTGTTCTGGGCACACTAAATACAGAACTCCTATGCTTATATTTTTAAGTTCCTCTCTGCCTAGTTTCCAAATTTCAAACCTCCTCCTTGTGAACCCACCTTCCTCTAACCCACCTCTCCCAGTGCTCGGAAGACACACACCAATGGAAGGAGCACAGAATCAGGTGGACTTTAAATCTGGCTCCATCCTTGACAATCTGGGTGTCTTTGTGCAAATTGTTTTAACTTCTCTGAGTCTGAATTTCTCCCTCTATAACATAGAGATGTTCATACGTCTGCATGTATTTGATGTCGGGGTGAAGGGGGATAACTTATGGAAGGTGCCCAGCAGAGTAGCTGCATGTAATAAATATGAATTCTCTGACGGCCACAGTTGCAGTGACCTTGTTGGCCACATCTCATGTCAGGCCCTGTTAACCAGCCTGATTTCTAATGCCCACAGCCCAGTTATTGAGTCACCATGAGCCAACTGTCTCAGTTCATCTCCACAACCACCCATCGAGTAGATATCGTTGACCAAGTACTCTTACCTCCTGGTTCCCACCGAGGCTAGAGCACTGTTCTTTCCATGCGTCTCTACTACCGCCTATGCGTGGTCTACCCACCCAGTCATTTCCTGGCTTTGGAGGCTGTTGCATATTTGCAGTCGGACAGATCCACACTGCCTTCTCTGACAGCACCTTACCATGCATTATCCCTTACTGGGGGCCTTTTACTATACAAGTGTTATGAGTTTCCAGGCACCGGGCCACAAGGGAGACCATATTGCTGGGAACAATAGTCTTCCTCCTTCACTTCCTTTTCCTATTCCCTTTTCAATCCCACCCCCACCACCACCTCTGGCCCTGGCCAGACACTTCCCAACTGTTACAACCAGCCTTGTAGTCAAATTGTGCCAAACTGCTGCTTATTCCAATAAGCACATAGAAACCCTTTAGTGTTTTCCTGTCTGTTACTTGCAGTTTATACTTATCTAAAAAGAAGAAAACTTGCCATTTAACTATACTAGAAGGTAGAGTCTGTTAAATGTCTTCAAGAAAAGCACAGGATGCTTCAGGAAACAGACGTCTCAGAACCTCAAGATACCCACGCCTGGCTCCTCACCGTGTCTTTCACTAACCCCTTAACGAGTTTAAGCAAGGAGGCCTTGATCACCCCAATAATCTCTTAAGGGTTATCTCCCTGTTTTTGCTTCCTGAGGTATCAATTCTATTTCCATTTCCATTCTCTTTGAGGAAAAGAGCTCTGTGAACGTGCAGTCTCTACCATGATCCCCCGCACGAAGGAAAGCAAGGACTGGCTAGAAACTCCCCGGATTCTTCCATCTGTGGCAAGCTTTGTGATCAAGTTTACACCAGAAGCCAAATGTCTAGTTTCATAATGATAGCTCTTAACAGATGGGCAGGGGGGTAGCAAACTTAGCAACCAATCGCTACCATTATCATTTCAAGAGGTAGAGACTTTTCTGACCAACAACCACACATTCTCCCATTTGGTTCATGGTTCCTCGGAGGCGATGCACTTGGAGGGGTCAGCACTTGAAAGGTTGTGCAGACTAAACGCTCTTCAAGGTGGTTTGATGGAATGTCTGCTGTTTATAGTCATGAATTACATTGCCTGACAACCTGAAATGGAAGAACTTAATATCTCCTGGGTTTCAAGGTGTGTTGTTAGCCACTTCAGACTATTTCTTCCACCAGCTTCTTCCTGTCGTCTGAAAAATCTGAGGAAAATTTATTTGGTCCGCAATCTGTCTTTGGCAGGTGTCTTCTCTTGGTCAAGGTTGTTAACTTTGTCAGTAATTGTTCATATCCGTTTTAATTCCTCTTAAAATATTTTCAATGTATCTAACAACATAGAATCACCTACTTTTAATTTATTATCATAGTACTCATTATGACCACCTTTAGTCCAATAATAAATTACTATGACATTCAGTAATTATGGTCATTATAACATGTATATAAAAGCTTAGATATCTCCAAAGCAGATCAAACTCATTTTCTCAAAACTGAATTTAAATTGTGTTTTTCAACCAGTGTTTCTTAATTCCATTATTTCCCCTCCTCTATTTTATTACTCAAGTTGAAAATGTAGAAAGCTTTCTCATTCTTTACCCGTCCACCTCATGCCCCCACCTCAACATTAGTCATCAGGATCTAGTGATTCAGTCTCCCAAAGCTCTCTTTAACTTTGACTTCTCACCATCTTCCTTTGCAAGCTAGGCCAACCAACTATAATCACAAGGCCTACTCATTGGCCCTTTAAATCTTTCTTGTCACTTTATTTTCCAAACTGCAACCAAAGTTAATCTTAGAAAAATCTCAAATCTTTTATTTCACTCCCCTACTTAAAATCCTTCAGTGACTTTCCATATCTCTTATTATCTGTGTTTAATAATCTAGTAGGTCTCAAACAACCCGACTCCTCTTTGTTCTCTGTGTCTGACCTTTCCCAGCCTTGCGTGCATGTCTTGGGCACACTTGGCTGTTCCACACTCTTTTTCACCTCAGGATATTTTCAAATATTGTTCACTTCCTGGAACATTCTTCAACCTTCCTATGTCCCCTTAACCAAGGTAACTTATTTATCCTGTAGATAACAGCTAAAATGTTCACTCAAGGAATAATTACTTCCTTTATCCATCATATCCCACAAACACACTCCCAACTAAGCTTCAGGTTGTTTCCAAAGTACCCTGACTTCTTCCTTCATAGATCAGTCAATCCACAATAGTAATCACTTGTTTACAATTGTGTTCCCTGCTAAGTGATAGCAGGGAGGGACCTTAATCCACAAATCCAGATGCGCAAGCAATAAAGCATTGCTTTATTTTCTTTAAATTAACTTAAACCCAACACTGCTTAATCAGCTTAATTCCAAATCCCACCAATCTGGAGAGATTTTAATCCTAATAATTATTATAGCATTTTGTCCTCGTTTCCTTAGTGTCTTATAAAAATTCAGGTGAGTTCTCCTATTCTGTCCCAAGTCATTGCAGAGGTCCATCCTGTTACTGATTACTGTGGAAAAGCTTATTTTCCCTTCAGACATTGTCGTACATGGCCCCTAATTGCCTTATGCCTCTCTTGAGGTCCAGGACTCTTTATGGGGAATGGGAATTCTGTGGTCAAGACTTGAGTCTCTGGGTATACTTTGAGTCCTGCCATTGCCCAAGGATGCTGTCAAGGAAAAGGGGTAGGGCCATTCCACTCAGAGACCCAGCAGCCTTACTCTCACCATTCCCAGAGAGTGACACTGAAAGTGTTCCTCTCTCCGCATTTCTCCACTCTTATAAGCACAGTCTTTCAGAAAGAGAGTTGCTTTCAAGGAATTTCTACTTCTTGCTTTGTGAAAGAAAGCTTGAAGCAAGAAACATAAATCATCTGATTTGAAGAGAATAATGAAGAAGGAAAGAACACACAGAATCATGTCTACAGACATTTCATTAGGGCAACTCTTCCTGTCCATACAGGATGTCCAACATACATATTTATTAAAAGAATGAATGGATTTGAATTAGCACATAATCCTATCATATGTTTTGTAGTGTCTGAGTGTGTTGACAGACATGTTTACATGTACAGAGGGAGAGAGAGAGAGAAATGGAAGCCGATTTTTATGGACAGCAAGGAGGTAGCCTTTCTGTTCCCTGTACTACCCATCATAGTACCACATCCAGCTCAGCTCCAGGCACTTGCAGACATCACCACAGGTAAAATAAGAGGGAAATGAATAGGTATCATAGGAGAGTTCTCCATAATACATGCAACCCAGGATGTGTTTTTCATAGGCTAATAACAGTCTGCCTTCCCCTACAAAGTGGATAAGGAATGAGAATGATTGGAAGGTAGAATGGGCTGTAGGAGATCTGTTCCTGTGTGTGAAGCAGAACTGAGTGTTTGCGGTATAATCAGAGTTTAAATCAAACAGGCTTTAACAAATCATGTACCATGGTACTTTAATAACCTTCCTCTCAAGTGGACAACATATTTCCACTTCCCTCTGCCATAACTGAGATAAGTTTGGAAAGGAGATTTATTACCCTTCTTTATAAAGGCCAGACATGGGTGGGGGAGAGGGGGGTGGAGGGAGAGATTGGAGTGGATTCTGACATAGTTCTTCAACAGGATTTCTTATTTTTCCAGAAGACATCCAGCAACTAGGCTATGCCAGCAGAAATTTCTTTCAACTTTCTGGTTACATATTGTCTAATACATGGCTGATGCTTAAGAATGTCAAATAAAGAACAATCCTTTCCTGGGAATTGAGCTCTCCTCCAGCTATGAACATTAGGATTTTGCAAAATGTGTTTGTTTCTCCAGCACTGAAGCCAATCTGGACTTTGGCAAGGCACCTATCCTACAGGACTGTTTCTTTTAAGAACAAGCCCCAAGGTCCCAGAAGCACATTTGTTCAAATGTAAGTGGGCTGCAATTCAAGTAATTTGCTCCCTAACTGCCTTGTGACAATCTTGTTTCTGTTCCTGTGTTGTTTCTCCGGCTCCCCTCCAGCTTTGGCCCCAAAGACTGATGCACCATTTCATCTGTTTTTTCAGAAATTTAGTCTCCTTTTCATATCCCATTTCTGGGCTCACATACTACCTCCAAAACCCACTATTTCAGAGTCCCCCATCTTGCACCAGATTCATATTTGGACCTCAAAGATATACATGGTCATTTATAGGCCCACTTGATGAGCCCCAGCCCCAATCCTACATCACCCTGTCTCCAAATCCCATGCTCATCTTCAGATTCCACGGTCTAGCAGTTAACACATTTGTTTTATATGCAGAAGATCCTAGGTTCAATTCCCAGGGGAATCACAAAATTGCCTTCATTTCCATTCAAAAGAAATATGGTGAACCCTACTCATAATCCCAATCTTTATCAAAGAATTCTAATATTGAACTTTTAGTTTTAAAAGAATCCCAGAATTGCAAGGTACAGGGCTAGCCTATATATATATATATATACCCTGGCCATCATTCATATCTAGTTTATTTCAATCACTGGGAAAGCCAACTTAAGAATTTCAAATAAAGATCAATCCTTTCCTGGGAATTAATATTCAGCTTTCTTTAAGTAGACACTTTCATTTAATATGTAAGCTAGTGCAGAATTATTATTATTATTATTATTTTGTGGCACACACACTCTAAAGACAAGCCAGGAAAAATGCTATTATCCTTTTATTCTGAGAATACAGGACACATTTTTCTACAGGATGATTTAGGTGTTAAGGAAGACATAGGCACCCACAGACATTAGGTTTAGTGATGTAAAGCAAGTAAAGGCACATCTCCAACCTCTGCACCAAAAGGAAGCTCTTTCTCGATGTAGTTACAATAAGAAAATGCCCTAACTCACACTTATCAGGTGAATAACACATTGCATGAGTCCTATGATATATGGGGATAAAATCAAGTCACAGAGCATTATCAGAGAGAAAAATAACATCAAAGTAGTATCCAACCACAAAATGGAGCCAAGGATGCTACCATAGTCAGGTGAGCTAATGGGAATAGTAAGTCTAACAATTGTTGCTCATGTGCCTCAACATCCTTCTTCTTCCCAACCCAGACTATCTGACCCATCCTTATCTTCAGCCCTGTGACATCATCAGAAGCTAATCCTAGCCTTACCATGAATTTTAAGAAATTCTACGCTAATATTTGGACGTGACAGTCATTCAAGCCCTGATTTGCCTCCTAGGACACACATTCACAATTGCATGTGGGAAGTTTTCTTCTGCTTACTCAAATTGTACAAAAGCGTGGCTTTTGAAACCAAATGGGCATAAGTTCTAATTCTATTTCCACTAAGGAAGTTTTAATATCTGGCTCCTTGCCTATGAAATAAAGATAAAATCTTTATTCCCAGAGTTTTACAAGCATTCACTGAGATAATAAATATAAGATTGTCTGGCAAAGAATCAAGTACATGGTAGATGCTTAACTTGTTGCATTTTAAAATTCCCATACTACCATTCTTGAGTTTTCCATTAGTTTTAGTTTGATATCTTGTTTGCTAAAATGTTTCATATCTCATCTCAAAACTTACAGCACTCAAATTAAGCATTTATCCTTCTAGGCCTTCACTGTCCAAATAAACGAACACTAGTCACATATAGCATTCAAGTATAAATTTTAACTACTAATTTTAAATAAAATTAAATATTCAATTCCTCAGTTGCACTAACCACATTTCGAGAACGCAATGGCCACATATAACTAGTGGCTACTGTATTGCACAATAGAAATAGTATTGCCATTGGGGCAAAAAGTTCTATTGGACAGTACCTGCCCAGATAATACCTAAGAACCTTGCTAATGTATTCCACTGATGAGCTCTGAAGTATTTTGCAACATTTTCCTCAACATGTCAACAAATGACAGATGCCCCGGAGGCCCTCTGCTTCTATAACACAAGTTTAAAACTTGAAAATTGTTCGCACTTACTGTGGTCATATGAATAATAAGATTTTCAGTTTTGAGCCTTCTATTCTAAGTTTAGGATACCAATTTAGAATATAAGGAATTAACCTCAGACTTAACTGACCTTTAGAAATAAAGATCACATTAAATATCCTTGAAAGCTTTTATAATATTTCTCCTCAAAAATGTAAGAGTTAAATTAAATATTCCCAAAGATGGGTCTCAGAAGTGTACCAATGTCAAGTATTTCACGTTTAATTTAATAGTATCATATTGACTCATGAGAAACCTCCTGTTCTAAACTCTTTAAATTATATGATTCTTTGATGATTGAAAGTGAAATGGACCAGACACGGCCCTCACGAAGGTTTCCCAACTTTTACTGCTCATGTCTTTCCATTGTTACCTTCCGAAAAGCTCTGGATTACCCTCTGGAAAAAACCTCTCCCTTTTACTTCTCTGGAAGTTACTAGCTTAGAGTGAAAAACTACCTCATTTAATGGAGAAAATCATGTACCATAAAACATGGTATCTGCCATTATTCACTATTCACCCACTCAATCAGCAAATATTACTGAGTATCTGGTGTGTGTCAGACTGTTGGCTAACTGCTGGAGATACAGTGATGAACAAAATAGATATGTCTCTTCTTTCATGGGGCTTATTGATGAACGTTCTAATTCAGCCTGACCAAGATTAAGTAAGTTAGAAGAGTTTATTTAGTTGCTTTATTTTCTCACCTCAGACCGAATGGTATTATTCTGTCACCATGTGTAAGGGGAGAAGGGACATTCTGTTCCACTAACATCTTTATATCATAGTCAAGTCAAAATTACATTTTTCCAAAGCTATCCAACCTTGGTGTGACAACCAGTAACCAGTTTGGGCTAACTCACCAAGAGGGCAAATGTGTTTTGCCTCGTAGGACAAATGTAATTAATTGGTATTGGTATTCAATCTATTTTGAGGAGCTGGACTGAGAAGGATACTGAGGCTAGATTTTGTGGGGGTGGGGGAGTATGGTGATACATTAGCAGTATCTTCCATGGGCTAGAGATTATAGTGTAATAGGTATGCCTAGTTACTTGTACTACCTGGAGTAAAAATGAGGGGCGTGGTTGGAGGAGGTGTTCCAGAGTCAGAAGGCAGGCAAGGGAAGGCAAAGAGGCATAGAAAAGCATCAAGGTTAAGTGAGTCGTCTCCAAACAGCCTGTGTGCTCTTTGGTGGTTTCCAGTCTGAATCAAAGTCTCCTTCTCTCTATTAGTTTGTCTTAAAAAGCCCTCTTTCTCTTCTAACTTTCTCCTAACCAATGCTGTTCACATGCAAATTATCTTGTTTTCATTATCATTAAACTTAACATTCTTAAAATTCAACTTTAAATTTGATGAGCTCTTCATTTATAGGGAATTAAATTTCAGAATAAGCAATAAAATAAAGTTAGTCATGTAATTAGATCACTACATAAAGTTCCACCCAAACTGTTTTGAGAACTATGTCAAGCTAGCCACATAGAGCTCAGGTTGTGTTTTTCTTAACCAAAGTGAAGAAGATAGATATGTATTTAGTGAAGAAAAGATAGAAAAATAAGGTGAATTATACTATGAAATCCTATTCCCAGAAAATATTCAGTTTCTTTGTTCTATGTAATAAATACCCAAATATTCCCTAAATTATTGTCTTCCCCACACCCTGGAAAAGAAAAGCACAAAATGCCCTTTTCCCCCTTCCAGCCTCTATGGGTGTGGGGGGGGAAAGGGTAGGGGGAGGTGGTGGTGGAAGAGGGAGGGGTGCTAAAGGTGAAAAAGAGGAATAGAAACTAACTATAAAATTACCAATGAACAATTTACTACCATGCATGGCATATCATTCTTATAATTCTGTAAAGTGACTTAATGTACTGAAAAGACAAGTTATTTCATGCCTACAATTTGTGTAGTGGAGGTCTGTTCATTTTTTAAAAGACATACGCTGTATGGAAAGGGTAATAGTACTTATAGATTTTAAACTGAATGGCAAATGGAAAAAAAAAAAAGCTCATACAAAAATAATGGCCCAAATTTACTCTGTCAAAGAATAATACTCTGGTGATGCAGAACGGAGTCAAAAAAAACCCTGAATATTTGTCTACCCCTGCCCCCTTGTGGTGATCTGTGCTTCTTAGGTAAAGCATGCAAATTTTTACAGGTTTGAAACCAAAAACCAGGTTTGAAAACAGAAAAGAAAGAATCAAAGAAGAAAGGAATTGTTATATTTAATACATAACAATCTAATTTTATTTCCCTTAACATGTCTGTTAGTATAACATCTGTGGTTAATTTTAAGAGCTGCTGGACAAGAATAATTATAAATGCAAAATCTGAATTTGTCTGAGTTAGAAAGAAATAGCAAAATTGTGGTTAATTTTTATTTGAGGTTTTCAAAGTCCCATAATGGTAATTACATAGAGCTGTGTTTTACCCCTAGACTCTAAAGGGTTATATGATCTATGTCATTCACCCACGATGTTGGATGTTTTTTGACAATCTACAGTATGCCAGGCATAGAATTATATTTTGGGAAAAAAATGATAAGCAATAATAAACAGTATTTTCCCTCATGGAGTTTATGCCTTGTGGAGAAAAAAAGACAAGGAACAAAGAATCGTGCTAAAAAGTTAGAGTCTCAAAGTGATGTTTGAAAAGAGAATATGATTCTATGAGAACCGATAGTAATAGAAATGTATCTAGCAGAGGGGAGACTAAACAATGGAAGAGCATCCTGGAGACCAGGCACATGGGGGCACTGAGCATATAAGAACCCTCTGAGTTCTTCATACTCCATTTTACTGTGAACCTAAAACTGCCCCCCAAAATATAGCCTAGTTTAAAAAGAGAAAGAGGGAGAGAGGGAGAGAAAGGCGTTTCATAACAAAGGGCACAGGGGTAGGTAGTAAGAGGCGTGCGCAGGAAAATACACAGACAAAGGCTCCGGGCAGGACAGTGCTGTGGCACATCCCCAGGTCTGAAAAGTCAATGTCTGGAGCCCAAAAAGGAGCAAGTCCTCCAAAAAACACAAAAAGGTATCCAAGGGCCAAAATGTGCAGGAACATTTTCTGAGCTGTATTCTGGGCCATAGTCTGAACATGGATCTTAAAGAATAACAGAGCTATTAAAAAGTTTTTAAACAAGGGAATGACACAATTTGATTTGTATTTTACAAATATGTTAAATATTGAAAAATAGGGGCGTCTGAGTGGCTCAGTGGGTTAAAGCCTCTGCCTTCAGCTCAGGTCATGATCCCAGAGTCCTGGGATCGAGCCCCACATCGGGCTCTCTCCTCGGCGGGGTGCCTTCTTCCCTTCCTCTCTCTCTGCCTGCCTTTCTGCCTACTTGTGATCTTTGTCTGTCAAATAAATAAATAAACTCTTAGAAAACAAACAAATAAATAAATAAATATTGAAAAATAAACATTAAGAAAAGAGGGCCTAAAGGAACAAAGTAATACACTGCTTTTATAGTAGCATATAGTAGTGTCCTTGAAGAGGTCAAGAATCTATCCACCAAACAAGAGACAAGGGGCTTAAAAAAGAGGGGGGGAAATTAGAAACCTCTGACCAGATAAGTAAGTTGATTGTAAAAGAAATAACAGACATCACTTAAGGATGCCATACTTACAACAAGAGGACTGTGGAAATTGGAGAAGGGGTTGAGAGTGTAGGCAAGTTTGCTGGTGGCAAACACGCAAATTCACTAAAACTCTATTCACCAAATGTCTGATTCACTGACAATCCACCCATCAAATATGTTGATTTGACAAAAGATAATCTTATAGATTTTAAGAAGAATATTTGATTTGATGACTGAATGTGAAATAGTTCACATACACCAAGTAGAATTTTACTTTTCATATGGGGACTCTCAGTTTACACTGGTTTTTACTCCTTTTTAAAATGTCATTGTGTGTTGTGTGTTGAGCCAACCTTTCAGCATTCATCAATTATCATTTATAATATTTTTAATAGACTTGTTTCTTACTCTTCTTCAACATCTTTTTGATTTGGTCCATTGTGGTCATTTTTTTTTCATTGTTTTTTGTGCTTTTGTGGATCATTTTGCAAATTGCTAGTCACCCAAGTCAAGATACCCTAATTGTTCTTTGACAGAATCACATTTTTAGTTTCATGGAGATGTAATGTTTATAACTAATTCTGATCCTTTTGGATGAATTTAAATTGTAATTCTAAATATAACTTAATTTAAACATTTTATTTCATTAAATTTTAATCTTGTTTAAAATTCTGATTTATTTTAGTGCCTGTAAGTTAAATTTAAAGTTTAATCTTCATTAAAGTTTAATTTAATCTTAAACTTTAAATGCTAGATATAAAAAAGGAAAGCTGGGATGCCATTTGAGGAATTGGCAAAAGAATTAAGAAAATGCTTAAAATTTACTGAAATAGAAAATGACATTCAAAGATAACTGAAAATATTTCAGAGGTAGACAAGTGGTCCCATTTCATATAAAATGGACAAAAAAGGAGGTTTGGAAAACAGTTATTCCTTTGAAAAATTTTTTTTAAATTAGTACTGATTCTATTTTGCTAACCTCACCCTTTTGCCAGATTCTCAGACGATAGATCCACCATAAAATGTTAATATCCAGAAAATCGTATGCCCTCGTTGGGAAGCAAACTTAAACATCCAAAGAGCTTTAACTACTACAACTGTTTGGAATAAATTGATAAAGTTGATGAATCCAATCACTTGGCAAATGGCCATTCAGCCAACTGGTCCTTTAGCAAACGTGTTTTCAAATTAGGAAGTGTCCAATTCACTGCAACAAAGATAAGCTTTCTTTTCTCAAGTCTCACAATCTAGCAGGAGAGATAAATACTCAAATAATGCAAACTTTCTGATAAATATTTAGAAAGGAGGTGGGTGCAAAGTTCTATGGTAGCACAGGAGGGACGGGAGGGCAGCAGCCAACTTTGCCTCAAGGAAAACTTCACAAGGTTCACAAGGGCAATGACAATACAGCTGATTATTGAAATATATTTCCAAGCACAAAAAGGAGAAAAAGATAAGTAAGCCTTTTTCAAAGTATGGAAGGGCCTGCTGTTTTCTCAGAATGGCAAATAATGTATCTTCAGCATTCAATGCTCCAGAGGCATGGATAAGGGCAAATTGGTACGAAATGGGGAATGGAGGGAAAACAAACAAACAAACAAACAAACACCCCAAAAAACAAAAAACCTATTAGGTTGAATTATATTTTAGAAACAGAGTTTCTTGTTAATTAACAAGACTTAGAACTTGATTGGGTGTGGGGGGTAAGAAAGGGCCAGATCCAAAAATCATATGCGGTTTCCAACTTAAATGGATAAATTGCTGAGACAGGGAAGTTCAGAGGAACTGTTACAAGGAAAGATATTCAGAGAGAGATTATGAAATCAGTGTTAGAAATGAGTTTGAGAAATGAGTTAGAAATGAGTTAGATGCTCGTGCGGCATCTAAATTGAGAATGTCACATAGAAATTACTTAAATGGTTATAGAATTCAAGAGCAATGATCATAGCATGTGAGTAAAAGACATGGGGATGAGTGGAATATAGTTGATACTTGACACCGTAGGAGTGAATGATATCAGCAGAATATTTAGAGTTTAAAAAATGAAGGGAGCTGGATAGAACCCCAAGGAGACCAACATTTAAAAAGGGAAAGAGTACCCAAAATGAAACTGAGAAACAGTGGCTAGGCAAGTAATGTGGAGTGAAAAGGATGTTTAAAAAAGGGTCGGGGGAGCATGGAAAGAAGGAAAAAGAAAAGAGAGTAGTCAATGGAACTACATATTTCAGGAAGGTTGAGTGATTTAAAAATTAGGCAGTTTCCATTGGGTGAGTTCCTTAAAGAGAGGAAGCACTTCACCTGGGTGGTGAGGACACAAGCCAGAGAGTGGAGGTGAGGAGATACGCTTGGAGAGTGGAGGTGAGGAGGTGGACAGTAAATGAAGATAATGAAGAAGGGGGCAGTAGCTTCAGGGAATGGTTTTCTGGAGGTTGTAGACATTTGAACATGTTCAAATACAGGTAGAAAATGAAAATGGAATGAGAGAATTTAAAAATATATGGTGGTTCAATCACACTTGCTTTGTGATCAAACATTTTTCTGATCCCATTCTTTCATCTGCAATATGGGGATATAAAATAGTACTTTCTTCATGAGCTCTAATGATATAATCCATGCAGAGCTTCCCATATTACCTGGCATGTACTAGTCACTTAATAAACACTGGTTAATGTTAAATGGCAGAAGGAGTGGGATTGGGACAGGAGGAAAGGGCAAAATGGGGATTTGGACCCATGACTATTTGTAGATTTGGTCAACAGGAAATTAAGAGGTTGAGTCTCATAACCACTATTTTCTTTGCCAAGCACAGAGCAGGAAAAAATGGTAGAGGAATCAGAGGTTTAAGAAGTGAGAAAAGGGGGGGTGGGTAGGGGGCGCCTGGGTGGCTCAGGTGGTTGCACTACCAGCTCTTAATTTCAGCTCCATGATCTCAGGATCATGAGATAGAGCCCCATGTCAGGCTCTGAACTGAGCATGGAGCCTGCTTATGATTCTCTCTCTCTAAAAGAAAGAGAGAAAGAAAAAAAGAAAGAAGGAAGGAAGGAAGGAAAGAAGGAAGGAAAAAAGCACTGTATTCCTTGTATCTAAAGGAAGATAGAAGGAAGTAAAGAAACTAAAACTTACCTTCTATGAATCAGCCATTAAAACAAATGCTTTGTTTATATTATTTCATTTCGTTCTCAAAACAGTTACTTTTACTATTTCCTAGATGAACAAACCAAGGTTTCTGTATCATTTCTCTGGAGACAATAATCTCAACCAATGATTCAAAAAAGTTTATTTCTTGCTATGAGAACAGTCCAGGAGAGTGATAGGGCTTCTTGACTGTAACCATTTGAGAATTCAGGTTGATAAGAGTTTCACCACTTTTGATAGGGTGATTTCCAAGTTTGGCATACCCATCTCCAGCCAAGTAAAACCTAGGAAGGAGGGGCTTTTACCTGCTTTGGTGGTGGTGGTTGGTGGCAGTGGTTTGTTGGTTTGTGGGGAAGATGGTATGGGCCAGACTTGGAAGGGGTGCCCATGACTTCTGTTCATATTCCACTGACTAGAAACCAGCCCCGTGCCACAACCAGCAATCTCTACGATCATTTGTTTGAGGAGGTTTGGGAGAAAGGAAGAAGATCACGAGTTTATTTTAGAAACACTGCATTTAAGATCAGTTTATATGTTCAAATGGAGTTTCACAGACGAAAGCAAAGCTTAAGAGAGGATCGCAGTGGAGTTTGGAGGACAACCCTGAGATACAAAGTAAATGAGATCACCAAGCTTTGAAAGAAATGAGATCACCCAAAAAAGATATTACAGTAGTCATCAGATTTGATATTTTCATAGAAAAAATAGCACTGAGAGAATCCCTATGTACTAATTTAAAAGTTAGTAAACATAAAATGGGGGGCGAGGGGAAGGTCCTAAATTGCTAAGCAAACATATAGAATTACTATTTCAGAAACTACAGTAAAAAAAAAAAAGTAAGGGTAGGGGGTAATTTATAATACTATGGTTCACTTTTCACACTTCTTTTTTTCCCTATCAATAGAAGAATGTGCTATGCAACTAAAGACTGGGTAGCAAAAGAGACATGGGCTATTTAGGAACTGGAAATAGTTATTGATGTTGCCTGGCAACTAACTGATAATCTATTTTAAGTTGATTCTGTTGCCTTTGATTCATTTTTGTGATATATTTCATGCCATATCTCTATTAACTGTGTAAGTCAGGATTTAAGGCAAGCAAGGAAACGGACAAAAACAAACCTTACCACCTTAATGAAATTAATGCTCAGCCGAGCAAAATCGTACAATTCTTCTATAACAAATTCTTCAGGAACAGCAAGTGTAGTGAAAGGAGCAATGGACTTAGATTCTTGTCCTAGTTCTGTAAATATCTCCTCGAGTAATTTGCAGAAGCTCCCTTTCCTTTAGGAAAGCCTCACCTTTAGATGCAAGTTTGAACTAGATAAGATTCAGTTTATGAAACACGCATTGGTGTTTATTGTCAAATTCTGTGTCAAGTATGGGGGATAGAAAAAATGATTATGATACAATCCCTGTGCTGAGCTGGTTACCAGTCCTTCCCCTGTCCTTCCCAGGCACATGGAAGACTAAGCTTCCCAGTCTTGCTGTCCAGAACCCATGATTAGCTATGGCCAATGAAACCTGAACAGCACAGAGCAGGATGAGCCAGTACGCCCCAATCAAATTTCTAATCTTTCTTTTCTGCCATGGAAGTCGGAGGAAAAATCCATTTTACTGAGAAGTTAGAGCCCCAGGTTTGAAGTGTCCTGGATCCCTGAGTCCCTGAACGGAATGGCGACCCACCGCCCTTGAGCACTGCCCAATCTGCCGCAGACTCTTGCATGAGTGAGACGTAGACTTCCGTTCTGGTAATCTACTGAGCTGACCACAACAGAGCCTATCATTTCCTCACAAAAGAGACTAGTCAGAAGGCAGACATGATGAAAGTGTGTACTATGGCATAAATAAAGTACTCTTGGCAGGGAAAGGGAAGAGGAATTCATTGTTTCTAAAGAAGTTGGGGAAGATTCATGGGGCACTGGATGCCTTAGTCAGTTAAGCATCAGACTCTTGATTTCAGCTCAGGTCATGATCTCAGGGTCATGGGATGGAGCCCTGCATCAGGCTCCACACTGGACAGAGACCCTGCTTAAGATTCTCTCTCTCCCTCTTCCTCTGACCCTTTTCTCTCCCTCTCCCTCTGCCCCTTTTCTTTCCCTCTCTCTCTCTCTCTCCCCCCAAGTCTAAAAAAATAAAAATAAATTAAAAAAAAAAAAAAGAACTCAGGGAAGATTCAGAAAGTAGAGATGAGTGTGTCAGTCTAAATGAAAAAACTGGAAATATAACATTGAGACAGAAGAGATGACAGTCGAAGATGGGACCTTAGGGAACACTAACATTTAATAATTAGATAAAGGCAAGTTAATAAAGAAAACTGAGAAGAGAGGACACCAAAAGGAAATGGTGAACTGAAACCCAGAAAGGATAACATTCCAAGACAAGTCAGAAACTGTCTATAAAGTCACTTCCTGGGAAAGCATGAGATGTGATCTGAGAAACCATTGCGTTTGAAATGATGGAAGTCTTGAAGACAAAATCCATTGATTTTTCTCCATAGTGATTTGAGAGATGAAAAGGAGGTAAAATATGTAAGTATTAGAACAGAATTTATGACAATTGGGTAATATTTTCTGTGCAAAATACTCCCCCCAAAAGAGGGAGGGATTCAAAGCCAAATACATTTTGGACATGCTGCATACTTTATACCTGTATAGAAACTTCTTAAAGATCTATTCAAGATTTTCTCATGTTGAGAGATGAGAAAAGCGGGGGAAAGGTATCATTTACTTACAAACCGATAATACCAAAGCAAGAAAGCAAAAATAGCATCTTTAAACTAGTCCACAAGTGTTGATCAATAATATTTAACTCCTACTGTTACTAAATTTGTGTTACTAAGCAAAATAAAACATGTGGTTAAGGAACAATTCAGATAATTTTTTTTAAGGATTTTATTTATTTATTTGAGAGAGAGAAGAGAGAAGGAACAGGATGGGAGGGAGGGGCAGAAGAAGCCCCATCCCAGGACAGGATCTCAGGCCTTGGGATCATGACCTGAGCCAAAGGCAGACTTTTAACTGACCAAGCCATCCAGGTGCCCCTCTGATAAATTTTTTATTCAGTATATTTGGGGGGGAAAAAAGGCAATAAAATATGTTTCACTTCTGTTGTAACAAACTTGTAGAGAAGTCAGATTGCCAGCCTGATCACCATGATGAGATGTCTGATTTTGGCCAATTTTGACAATTTCCCTCTCTCTGATCTATAAAACAGAAATAAGAATAATATCTAAGAAAGAAACTGAGGGTTTTGGAGGGGAGGGGAGTGGGGGTTTGGGTGAGCCTGGTGGTGGGTATTCTGGAGGGCATGTATTGCATGGAACACTGGGTATGGTGCATAAACAATGAATTTTGGAACACTGAAAAGAAATAAAATAAAATAAAATGAAATGAAAAAAAAAAAGACCCTATCACAGCTCAATAATGAGAATATAACCCAGCTAAAAAGTAAGCAAAGGATCTGAATACATACTCCTCCAAAGAAGATATACGAATGGCCAACAAGCACATGAAAAGATGCTCAACATCATCGGTCATCAGTGACCAACTCAAAATCACAGCAGTACTACTTCACACCATTAGAATGGCTATAATAAAAATGACTGATAATAACAAGTGTTGGTGAAGTTGTAGAGAAGTCAGAACCCTGATACACTGTTGGTGGGATAAAATGGTGTGGCTGCTTTGGAAAATAGTTTGGCAGTTCCTCAAAAGGTTAAACCTAGACTTCCCGTATGACCTAGCAATTCCTCTCCTAGATATAAACCAGGAGAAATGAAAATGTATATCTGTGCAAAAGAAGTTATGCACAAATGTTCACAAATAATTAGAGCATTATGCATAATAGCCAAAGAAGTAGAAACAACCCAAACATTTATCAATGATGAATGGATCAATAAAATGTGGTATATCCATTCAAAAGAGTATTTTTCAGCAATAAAAAGGAATGATGTGTGAATGCATGTTATAATATGGATGAACCTCAAAAATATTAAATTAACTAAAAGAAAAGAGTAAAAAGAAAAAGAATACTATCTATTCCACAGGGAAGATTATATGAGATAAAACATGGAAAACACTAAACTCATAGACAATGCTCAATAAAGAGTGATGTGTATCATTACCATTACTATGAAACTTTTCATAGCTCCTTCAGTATTAAGCTGGCATAAAGCAGAACTCAAATAATCTGGGCTCCCTGATGAAGTGATGTTAATGACCCTGTAAATCATTCAGGCATAATTTACACGCTAATAATCAAGAGTTGACAGAGGAACAATTATGTTTGGTTACTTCGATTTCATGTAATCTGTACTTGAGAGTGAATAATCAATAACCATGATCCTTGCAGGAGAACCACGTTTGTGGGATTTGCTCATCATCCACCTGATAGCAGGGAAATGGAATAATTTAATGCATATTCCTATCTGGGACTCACACTTAAACACACACACACAAACACACACACACACACATTTCTCACTGAGGACATAACAAGTCTGTGCTTTTCTGTCATCATCCTAATCATTGGATTAAATCATTCCTCAAGGAATCTGTTTTCTGAAAGGATACTATAGAAAAGTGTTTAGCCATTTTTATAATTAAAGACACTTCTTTAAATCTTCACATGAATTAAAAACTTGAACATAAAATCTGCTCTGAGGAAAATGTGATTTTCTATGTCGCTGCTGCCAAAGAATCCCCTCCCTGAAAATTTACACCCTGTGATCGTGTGGGCTGTGAACATCGTGAGAGCTTTCCTCTCAAACCTCCCAGACTGAGCCCTGCCTCCCACACAGCTTTTTTTTCTCTTTAAACACGGGATTTTTAACTCATTTTTGCTTTTAATGTCAGCCTTATCTGAGGTGATTTATGGAATCCAGCATGAAGCACAAGAAAAGTTGTTTAAGTCCCTGTCCCCCATGTTGCAGCAGAAATAAATACCTGAAATTATCAGCAACATAATGGTCTTAAGTTATATAGATTTCAAATTCTTGCTTGGAGAGCAGCACTGAATTCCCCTCAGAATGCCTTTGGAGATGGATTTTTTTTTTTTATATCTACCATCTGGGCTTTTTGTATCTGCCAGCCTTAGGAGGCATTTTCCATATTCCTTGTCTGTCCAGAGAGAGGTCCCTATAAGCCCATAATAATTGCGCTATAGTGAGGAGAACGATCTCACAGTTTCTGGCTGCTACCTTCCACCTCTGCTGAGTCCACACACACTTTTCATTCCCTCTTCCAGCACCTCCAAAGCCAGAAAGAAAGTAACCGGTTCACCTACACGCTCATAATTCTTCCGCACAGCTCTACTTTTTAAGGTGGAGACAAGCATCTTAGAAGAAAGATGTGTCAATCCAGTGTCCTACTGTTATTATGTGATGTTTTCAATTTCCATCATGTTCCCTCCAATCAGCCCACACCAGAGATAGTCCACTGGCTAACTTCAAAATTACAAAACCCTTTTAATATAAAGAACAGAGTAAGATCAGTCCTAGGTTCCTGACTCTTGCCACCCCTAGCTTCCTGGCCAGTTCCTGTTTATTTTTCAAGTCTAAAGGGTAACTTAAGCAGCAACACTTTCTCCCATCCCTCCTCCCTCTCCCAACACACACACACTAATCTGGGATAGATCCCGCTATACAATGTATTAAGAAACATAAATTTTTTCTTCGTGGCATTTAACATTAATTATAATTATGGGGTGATCTGTAATGGTGTTTTAGTGTTTTTCTCCCCTACTGGGACTATTTGCCCACCTCTGGTTATTGTTGCATGAATGTTGATCAGATGAATCATTGAGAGTAGTAGCTTTCACCAAAGAAAGCAAGGCTGGCAAGATGATGGCAGTGCTTAGATCTCAGTTCCGAAACAGAGGCATGATGAGGGAGGAACAGGGATGAGCCACTGCATCCCTTTGGCGTTTAGGAAAGCTTTTAATCTAATTAGAATTAATTTCATGAGCCTGGCCCTTTAAATTTTAAATGTAGCAAATAAACCCACTTTGATATCATCACATCCTTGGGAATACATTTCTCCCCTGTTATTGTTTTCTGTAACTGACCGAGAACATTAAAATGCGCTGCCTGCTTTTGTGGCCAATCACGTAGGATACAAAGTACCATTACAAAATAGCCCATTGAGGAGAATAAACATTTACTACCATCTTCTATTCGTTTCCCTGATCAATTGCCTCTAATGGCTACTCTGTGCTATCTCCCTGTTGATGTCTTTCCTGCTGCCTCTTTTTCTGCTCTGTGCTTCACACATTTTACCACAGGCATACTCTCCACTGGAGGATTTTCCTGTATGGGTTTTCCATTGTGTGGAAGATTCAGAGCGCATCATTAACCCCAGACTGGCCTCCTGACATTTACAGAACTGCCCAGAAGTGCCCCTCTCCCCTTATCAGCCAGTGTGTGCTCGGAAAATGCAAGCAATTATAATACTGTCTTGAGGTAAAAACATAATTAGGAAATCAAATCGCTGAAGGCAAAAATATCCACAATAAGACTTTCCAAAGCCAAACAGAGGTGATTTGTTACAAATTGTCCATACTCATTTGTCAGGCTATTTTCCAGAATTCAAAATCTCATTTAACACTTCTACTCTTACCTATGGATGGCACTTAAAAGCTTATTTGGAATGTTGTTCATAATTATGAATTCTTATGGTCTTACAGAAATCAAAATACCAAGAACAAATTTATGCAAGGGTAAGAAGTTGTAAATGTTTTTCCTCTAAATAGATTCTTGAAATTTCTTCATACTGAATAGAATCAACCATGTACATAGGTTCTGCTAGAAAATATTAATACGCCTCCCGGCAGACTGATTCAATAAATACTTGTTAGGTGCCCAGTATATATCTGACACTGATGAATGCAAAACTGAGTAAACCTTTAACTTATTTATTCCTCAGTACCTTCACCTGTGAAATGTTAATAACAATAGTACCTACCAAATATTTGTCGTATTATATGAGTTAATACGTGTGAAGAACTCAAGGCAGGGCCTGGCATCTAGTAAATTCTCAAGAATGACAGCTATAATTATTTTATATTATTGTATTAATTATAATTGTAATTATGATTGTCTTAAATTATAATTTTTAGTTCTTATAATAAAGAGGAATCAGCTTAATGGGCCAGATTTAACTGTAAACATGTAAATATGGACCCCCTGTGGTTGTTCTGGTTGTTTCTAGTGTTTTTTCAAACCTCATTTGCTTTGACAACACCACTATATGGATAACAAGTCTAGTGCAGAGCTGACCCAGCACTGGACATCTCAGAGACTTTAAACCAAACCAATAAAATAAGGTCTTGTCTGACCTCTTCTTCCCCTTCACTTCTTTCCAAAGAAAACTTAGAAATATTTCTTTCTGGAGGAGGCCCAGGTTTCCAGTTTAATCTGTCCTGGATCACTTTCCATCTTCAAGTGAACCCAAATATCAGGTTAACCCTGAACATAATTTGTTGTTCTATTCCTCTTGGGTTTTGTATTTGTTTTGTTTTGGGGAGCAATCTACGAAGCAAGAATAATTATAAAAATAACGAACATTTATATAATCCTTTGAGCCAAGCACTCTTTTTTTTTTTTTTTTCAGTGCAAAAGGTGGTTTTATTAAAACACGGAGACAGGACCCGTGGGCAGAAAGAGCTGCTGAGCCAAACACTCTTGTGAGCACTTTCTAATTAACATTTAATTCTCACAGTAACAGTTATTACCTCAAATTTACAGATGAGGAAGTTGGGGCACAGAGAAGTTAAGTCGTTTGCCCACAGTCACACAGATACCCAGGATTTGAAACCAGTCAATGCTCTCAAGGATGACAATATACTGGTCCTTATCCTACTCCATTCCTACCTCGATAATAAATTTTGCCTAAGCCAAAACTTACAGTGTTTCAAAACCAAAAACCCCAGGAGCTCCTTAGAGGGAAACAAAAGCATTTCTTTTGTCCTGTTCCATGGAGTTTAACTGTGCAGTTTCTACGACTAAGTTACCATACATCTAGCTTGCCCAGGACGGTCCAGGTTTGCACCTGTTGCCCAATCACAAAAATAAACAGCACTCCCTTTCACTTTCAGTGACGTCCTTCTGAGTAATTTAAATTATATGTCTGATCTACAAGTTAATATGTCTGAAAGTGGGAAGTGAATCTGTGTGTATGCATAGGTGTGTTTCTCCTGAGATTTTGAATTCTTTACCTTTAAAATTTTTGCTTTTTTCTTGAATTTGTCTTTTAGATTTCTACTTTTAAAATTAAATCATCCATCTTAGTTGTCCCCTGGTGGTAGGGGTCAGGAAGTATAAAGGATAATGGGTCTTTATACCCGTGACACAAAGTGTTGACAGTAATTCTAATTAGATTTTGGCAACTTTCACATTTTTCCGCTTAGTTCATGAATTGTTGAAGTTACTTTTGTAAAAGTATATGAATGGATCCTTGACCAAACACTGTTAATCACTTTGTATTTGTTTTTTCATCTTTCATATCCACTCATCTGATTACTAAGTAAGAGAAAAGAATCCTCTTCTAATTCCTGAAGTTTTGGGGCACCAGTGGCCTCAAAGCTTTCATGCATTTTGAGGGTACATATAAAGTAACAAGTAATGGGTTTTGTTTCCCCCAGTGACTTTTCACTGCTTCTTGTTCTGGTTTCATTGTCCTTGAAGCTACATTGTTTTATGACTTCTGCTTGTCTTCTCTTAATCCAAAAATAAATAAATATAATTCACAATTATACCTCTTTTATGTGCCTTCTGGGTATCCTCCCGCCACTTATCATTGTTTTAAAGACGGAGTGAGTCTCCTGTTACAGATTATACGTAGATATCTGACTAGAACGCCCTTTTGTCTTCTCCCTCTGGTAAAATCTTACCTATTCTTCTAAGCCCACATTAAATAGCTTCTCCTCTGTGAACCCTCTAGCCAGAATGAACTGCTCCCCCCTTGGTGATACTGCAGTTTTGTTCATTCTGTGTTATGGTTTTACCCTCATCTGTCACCTCCATCAGTTGCGACCTCAGTCAGAGCAAGGACTGTATCTGATTCATTTTTATAACCCTCCCTTGGGCTTAGCACAAGGTCTGGAACACACATACTCGAAAACTGTTTGATGAGTGATTAATATTTTATAGTAGATGAAGTTATTTCAACTATATTATCTCATCTTATTTCTACAGCAATATTACGTAGCATAAGGTTATGGATGTCTCCATTTCATACATGGAAAAACTGAGAAATCCCAAAGATAAAGGGTATGGACAGAGGCTGTAAATCAACCTATAGGTTTCTAACTAACTAGATTTATACAATTTAGACACAACTTAGTTTTTCAGGGCAACAAACATAATGTTGATTTAAGAAGAACTATTTGATGTGGAAACTTTTTCTAGTGTCCCAAGGACAATCTTTTCTGTTTTGGGTTTATAGTAACTGAGCTATCATATTTGCTACCAGCCTCCCTCACTTGTCACAAACTATACAGGACACAACAGATACACAAGTCAAGGAAGACAGGCCTTGAAACTCTATTTTCCAAGAGGGTTTCCATGACTTTGAGAATGGCCTCCAGAGTTGACTGGCTTCCACAGAGCAGACCTTGGCCAACGTGCATGATGCCAGCCCACTATGAAAATGTCCATGCAGCAACAGACCACAGCTGAGACAGTATGGGTAAGAATCCTCTCAAACCACTGAAATGTTGTCAAATTTCCCTTTGGAGCAGTCTCATCCTCCTCTCCTTAAATCATTTCCTGATTTTTCTCTCTGAGGAGGTTGGGATGCAAGAAAAATACATTGACATAAATTTACACTGACCTCTGAACAAGAAACAATAAATTTAATTACAACATTTATGAAATATATGTAACATTAAATATATATATGTGTTGTTATATATAGATAAATATGTATTTTTTCCTTCTGCCTACATTACTAAAATTGTTTCTAATCCATAAACACAAAATAAATTAAGTATATAAGCAAAAGAAACAGGGTCAGCAAATTAAGCCTAAGTTGAGGTGTGCCATAGTAAGGAGAGTTCTGGAGTAACACAAGACAGGGGTGTTTGTTCTTTCAGCCAGTATTTATTGAGCACCTACTATGTACCAGGCACTGTGCTACATGTTAGAGAGTCAGCACTATGTAAAATAGACACGGTCCCTGACCTCATAATGCTTACACTCTCACAGGAAAGCCAGACTTTGACATTTAATTGAAATCAAGTATAAATGCTAATATTCAAAAAAGTCCAGGGAAGCCTGAGGAAGGAAGACTTGTAGATAAATATGTCCGTTAGACAAGGGAGGGGAAGGAAGATGAGGAAATGAGAAAGAGCTTTTCAGGTAGAGAAAGGTAAGAAGACTAATAGAAGCTTACTGTCACATGTTACTTCTGATTAAGAAAGACTAAATCTGGTTGTCTGAGTAACCATGAGAAATTAAGAATAGAGGGAGAGAGTCAAAGCCTGACAAGGTAGATAGAACATACATCCTGGGGAACCTCATTAAGTCACATTAAGGAGGTAGGACTTTAGAATATTCAAAACAATAGAATGGCAGTGAAGTTTTAAGGGGAGGAGAGGTATGAAAGACAATTCATCGACTGCTGGATGAAAAGGGGATGGGAGGAAGCAAGGGGGGTGGTAAGGAAACCATTAAGAAGCTATTACAGAGTCCCAGTGTAATAGATTGCAAAAATGGCTATAAAATATTCCTTTCCTTCTATCCACAACCTTTGGTAGTGTCTTGCCACAGGAAGTCAGAGGCTCTGAATAGCATTAACAAAAAAAGTGCAAAGGCCTGCAAAGTACTTGTACTTCGGGGCTTCTTGTTCTCTTTTACTGCACTTGGAATACGGAGAATGACATGTGGATGAGCCCACGCTAACCTGCTGAAGAATGAGAGACCACACATGGAAAAGAACCCCAGCAAAAAGAAAAGAAACTTTTCTTAGTCAAAAGCCATACGACCATCAGCAGCCACCCTGCCCACCACCTGGTGTCTAAGTGAGACCACAGCAGGTCATTAAGCCGTGAGCCGTCTCATGACTCAACAGATCACAGACCCAAGAGAAAGCCCAGCAGAGCTTCGCCAAACTGGCCCAGACCCAAAAAGCCTACCCAGCTGACACACATAATTGTGAGTTCGGTAAAATGATTTCTGTTCTAAGCCACTAGGGGACGGAGAAATTTGTGTTGTGTAGCAAACACTGACGGGAACTCTTGGCAAGAGATGGTACTGGCCTGAACTAGAAATGCCAGCAGTGGCAACCTGCAGAAGAGCATAGGAGCCGGGGACACGTGGGTGTTTTGGTCAAAAGAACTCCATGATTTTTGGCTTGGACCAATAGGTAGATGGTGGGTCCTATGAGCTGAGCTGAAGGATAGTAAAGGAGAAAAAAATACACAGTGGCTAGTACAACTGAGAGTCTACAGAACTTCCGGTGGCTGGGAAACATCAAGGCGAAGATGTCCGATGGCTGGAGAACACCCAACAGAGATCCAGGCTACGAACACAGATTTAGGATTTGTTGGTGTGGACGTTGTGAGGGAAGTCATGATAAACTTTCCTGAGCATAATGAGGAGAATGAGAAGCCTAAGGGGACTCTGGTAATCACTATACCTGTCATTTGGGGCAAGTGACTCAACATTTCTAAGCCTGTTTTACTGCCCGTAAAATGATGTAATGTGAACTGACAGACCGAGCTGTAATAAAGATTAAATAAAATTTATTTCATTTCAATCGTCTGACACTTATGAAGGGATAAAAAATGTTGATTATCTTCCCCATCACTTACAATCGAACTACACAGCAATATATTAGAGTCAGTTCTGCCCCGTTTTTTGTTCTTGAATATTTGTAAATTAGTGATGAGTTTTAATCGTGGACAGTAAGAGTACTAGATTCTTCATTCTCCTTTTGAAAACTTTAACAATCTTTCTTAAGTTACATGTGTCAGAATTACCTGAGATGATTATTTAAAATACAAATTCCTTACCTCCACCCTTGACCTTCTGAACTAAAAGTCTAGAGGAGGCAAACAGGAATCTACATTTTTAATAAGCTCCCAGAGTGATTCTATACACAAGCTCCAAAAGTTCCCAAACCAACCCTTCCCTGTGGCTCCTTATTAATAATTTTAAAACAAGCTGAATTGGTGGAAATGTATCCGATATCCTGTGAAAGTCACACGCAAATGACTCCTTCCTAATCAGCTCCCACAACCCTCCCATTGTACTAACTCTTCCCCCACCACCACACCGTCACAAGGTAAAAGTTTACAAATGCTCCTCTGGCCTGAGAGTCTGACTGGCCTCCCTGGAAGTGGAAATCCTTGGCCTCCTCCGGAACCATTCTGTGATATTTCTAGAGTGGAGTCTGACCCATCCCACTGTCCCAGATCATCCCTCTGAGAACATACTTGATCTCCCGTTGAAGTTCTGTCTCATGGCTCAGACAGTTACATACAGTACATGGTGTGAGACTCATGAAATCGGTTGCTGACTAAGAATAAATATTGTCTCACAGCTGTTAGAAAGGTTCAAATACTTTAAACTGATTGCAGAAAAAAAATAGTTCCAATCTGTTCTGTTCTGCGAAATGTCAATAGACTGGTAAGCAGGCACGTCAGATACCATGCTTTTTGCACAAATTACAGGGTAGAAGGGAAACCAGGAGAGCATGACTAGAAAGCCATATTTCAGGAGAATAAAGGCAGCTGCAAATCAGTGAGCGGAACCTGCATAGGTAGCTACTTGTCATGGGCTTCTGGAGCTAAGTCCATGTGAAGAGGAGGAGGAATGCTCCTAGAGACAGAACTCTCTAATCAGGGAGGCGCTGCGCTAGGCACACATTTATGTGAATTTGCTTGTTTGTAACACTTGGAACCAAAAACGCAGAGCCCCCAGATACACTGTATTCATCTTTCCCAGAGCAATTTGCCTATTTCCCAGCCGCTGGAGTAGAAGGAAGGAGATAAGCTAGGGAGTCACACACGTGATCTAAAATAGCATGAAAGGCCTATGATTAAAATACGTTTAAATATGTTCAATAACACCTTCCAGCTCAAAGTGCTTCTCCTTTCCAACTGTCTCTCCATCTCGACCACCTCCCCTGCAGGGAGCCTGGGCAGTTGCAGAACCACCACTGTTGGAAACAAAAGAAAGATAATCCTATGCTGAATAAAATCATTAAGAGAGTGAAGAAGGCTCCAATTCCATGCTCTTTTTATGAGATTGGGTTTTATATTTCTTCCAGTACATCATGAAATATTTATTTTTAAATAATATGTTAGCAGCAGGCTGTTGATTTACTCCTGTTCGAATACCAGCCCCCAGACCCCCATGTTCAAGCATATCCTGTGTCCTTAACATGCTTCAGCCCAAATAATAATCAAATAAGATGAGGTGTGGCGCTCACCCTGAGAACACTGTGTACCACTCCGTTTCCACCCTCATGTGTAAAAAAAATCTTTGGTCTTAAAAAAAAATTTTTTTTTGTTTTTATTCTAGAAGAAACCAATATATATGCAAAGTTTTCTCCATCTGAAGGGGGCACTGCTCAAAATGAAAAGATAACATGTGCCTCCACATGCTTGCTTTGGTTTCCTTTGATTCGAGGGCCAATGTCATTGTCACTAATGGCAAATCCCCTTGTGCACAACTGTTAGTAAGAGTGTCAAGAGTTACCCAGTTACCCAGTGTCAACTGGGTAACTCAAGGAATCTATTGAGAGCCACAGTTTCCAGCTCAAGAGAACCCGAATAAGTCAGGCAAGAAAAAGGGGATGGCATATGTCACTCCTTGTGAGAATTCCTCTCCCTCATGCCTAACTAGATCTCATCAAAATGAAGTTTTGGGGAGTCTCTGATAGCTAAAGATCTCAAAATCTGAGGATTAAAGACGAAAAATCATTCTCTAATCACCATAATTTAAGTTAAAGTCATTCCAATATAATTCAGCCAACGCCTTCTCTGTTCAAGACCCTGCTTGATAAATGATTCAAATACAATAGATTTTGCAAGCTTCTTTCATTAAGGTTTACCAAAAATTGCTTTACAACCAAGTAAAAAAAATACAAGCCTCGTTTTAAATACCATAAGAAACCTGAGGCTCAGAAAATTTAAGTAAACTTACATGATATTAAGAAGCTAGTAATACAAAATCATTCTGAAGCCACTATTCTTATTACTGTAAAGATATTGTGTTGGAGGTAAGACTAGTGCTAGGGCAATATCTTAGTCCATTTGGCACCTAATAAAATACCGCAGACCAAGTGGTTTACAAATGATAGGAATTTATTTCTTACAGTTCTGGAGGTTAGGAAGTCCAAGATAAAGGTGCCAGCAGATTTGGTGTCTGGTGAGAACCCAATTCCTGGTTCATTTCTGGTTTGTAACACCGTCTAGCTTTGAACTCCCTTGAAGGGGGGAAGAGGGATCTCATCTCTTTTATACAGGCACTAATTTCATTCATTTGAGTTCTGCTGTCATAACATAATACCACCTAAAGCCCCACCTCTTAATACTTTAATACCTTAATACCTTAGGGATTGAGATTTTAACGAACGGATTTGGGGAGAACATAAACATTTAGCCCATTGTAGGCAACACCTAAAGATTAAATAGATACTTGATCCTAAAGCCAGAGATAAAGGTTCACTTGATTCTTATAAAGTAGTGGGTACACCTAGAAATAATCTAAGTTGGGACGCCTGGGTGGCTCAGTTGGTTAAGCAGCTGCCTTCGGCTCAGGTCATGATCCCAGCGTCCTGGGATCGAGTCCCACATGGGGCTCCTTGCTCCGCGGGGATCCTACTTCTCCCTCTGCCTCTGCCTACCACTCTGTCTGCCTGTGCTCGCTCGCTCTCTCTCTAACAAATAAATAAGTTTTAAAAAAAAAAGAAAAAGAAAAAAAAAAGAAATAATCTAAGTTAAAAAAAAAATCCCTAGGGTTGCTGAGAGGAGGGGAGTCGGGAGAGGGGGTGGGGTTATGGACATTGGGGAGGGTATGTGCTATGGTGAGTGCTGTGAAGTGTGTAAACCTGGCAATTCACAGACCTTTACCCTTGGGGATAAAAATACATTATATGTTTATAAAAAAATAAAAAAATAAATAAATAATAAATAATACATCCCTAAGCCTTTGAATAACTTCAATCACTATTTTCAACTCAAAGTTGAAACTATATCATTTCTTGACCATCCAAATTGTAAAGATTTTAGTGCAAAATTGCATGTCATTTCTATATTTTACAGCTATTACAGTAAATATAGTTGTACATACAGCTGTAAATTTGTGTTGTAAATTTGAGCTGTATTGGGGAATATCTAAGAACATAGCATGTCCTACCCCCACTACTGCCCTGTGAAGAAAACGATTTCAGGTAATGTCTTGTATTAACGTGTTCATGTTTTTATCATGTGACCTCTCTCTACAGGTCAGAACTAAACCAGGATGCTCACAGCAAGAATTCACAGATGCCCACTTCTGAATGGATGACAAAACAGGTCACAAGGATTAATAACTGGGTCCTGGAACAGTTGTTGAATCTTGGAAAATGTTCCAATGTTCCATAGACCTAACTTCATTGTGAAATTTGGAAAGTAGTTTTCTTTGCTTCCTCATTTCTCCATGACTTCTTAAAGTAAATCTCAACTACCTGAAGAAGACAATTCACTGGAGCCTAACAATACATTCATCAATGTTACCATAATTTTTAACCACAAATATGGAGAACTTTTTTATTTGCACTAAATACATGGCAGACATAAAAAGAGGCTCAACATCACTAACATTCAAAGAAATGGAAATCAAAACCACGGTGAAATATCACCTCACGCCTGTCAGACTGACTATTATCAAACAGACAAATGTTGGTGAGGAGGTGGAAAAAAGAGAAACCTCATGCAGTCAGTGAAAATACAAATTGGTGCAGCCACTGTAGAAAACAGTATAGAGGGTCCAGTATAGAACGACCATACAATCCAGCAATTCCACTGAATATCCAAAAAACGGTAACACTAATTCAAAAGGATATATGCACCTATATGCTCATGCAGCATTATTTACAATAGCCAAGATATGCAAGCAACCTAAGTGTCCATCAATAGATGAGTGGATAAAGATGCGGTATACACACACACACACACACACAGGAATATTACTATGTCATAAAAAGAATGAAATCTTGCCAGTCACAACAACAAGGACCCAAAGAGTATTATACTAAGTGAAATAAATAAAGATAAATATCATATGATTCTGCTTATATAAGGAATCTAAAACACAAAACAAATAAAACAGAAAGAGGCTCATAAATATAAAGAACAAACTGGTGTTTGCCAGAGGAGAAGGGAGTGGGAAGATGGACAAAAAAGGGGAGGAGAGCCTGGGTGGCTCAGTTGGTTAGGCATTTGAGTCTTGGTTTTGGCTCATTTTCAGGGTCCTGGGATGGAGCCCCACATTGGTCTCTGTGTTCAGTGGGGAGTCTCCTTGAGGATTCTCTCCCTCTCCCTCTATCCCTCCTTCTGCTCTCTTCCTTTCTCTCTCTCTCTCTCTCTCAAAAATAAATAAATTGACCAAAAAAAGATAGAAGGAATTAAACAGAGAAAACTTCCAGTTATAAAATACATAAATCATGGGGATACAAAGTGCAGCATAAGGAATATAGTAAATAACATTATAATAGCTTTGTATGGTGACAGATGGCAGGTAACTAGACTTATCCAGATGATCATTTTGTAAGGTAAATGTATGTAAATGTTGAATCACTCTGCTGTACACATGAAACTACTATAATGTTGCCTGTCAGTTATACCTCAATAAAGCAAAACAAAAAGAGAATTTCTTGAATTTTCTGATAAAAAATAAGAAAGAAATCCAGCCAGCCCTGACCAAAACCAAACAAACATACAAAACCAAAAAAAAAAAAAAAAAAAAAAAAAACCCAACAAAAAAACCACATCTCTCTTTAAATAGTTCAGCAACTTTATAGGGCCTATAAATCTATCATAAATGATCAATAAAATAAAATTTTCCATAACATAGTAAAGTCTCAGAACAAGTGGGTGTTTTCTTCTCTTGCTATGTGTTCTGTAATAAACAAACCTATGTTTAATTCTGTTTCTGTTCTTACTAGACATGTTACCTCGGACAAGTTACTTTGCCTGTCCAATCACCAACTTTCTCACCATAAATGGGAATAAAGTGTGTTCTTATTTCATAGAATTATTGGGGGATAAAAAGAGACAATACCTGCAAAGTATTAAACACGATTTTTAGAACCTGGTATTTCCCCTTCTTTTTTTTGTTCTTCTCAGTCTCTGTGCCTGGCTCCTTAACAGCTACAACCACCACAATAACAAATATATCTCACTGAAGTTCACAATCCAAAACATTAAAAAAAAAAAAAAAGGTCCTCTTTCCCTGAACTCTTCAGTGCCACCCCCCACCCCCACCCCAGGTCTCCACGTTTCTAAAGTGAGTTGCAGGACCAGCCTACGAGGAAAGGTGTGAGTGTGAAGTGCAAAGTCTTAGAGAAAGGCTCTTCCTTCCTCCCCAGGTAGAGGCAGTGGTTTATTTTCCCAATACATAAAGCAACAAGAAGCAAGATTATGGTCTGTATGTTTCATCACAGGAGCCTTCAGGAAGTTTCTGAATTTAGGCCTCCTGGTCTCCACATGTACTCTTTGTCCAGATCCACAACCAGAGTCCCTTTCAAACATGGACAAAATGCCCTAACGATAAATAAAACCCCAGCTGCTCTTGGCTGCATCTCCACCTAAGGGACATGGTCAGGCATAGCTGATAAAACTCTGGCTGACAGGCTGTCAGAAGAGCCTTTATTATCACTGCCTGCACATAAAAGAAAGTGCTTTTGAACCTATGAAACATGCCAATATGTACATTAAAACGATGTACATTATTTTATACATACTTCCCCATTAGACGTTTGACTTTCAAAGCAACATAAAGGTCCTGTATCAAAATTAAGCAGGTGCCAAGAATCTCAAGACATCAACAATTCGATGTTAGAAACTTGAAATGGTTCAATGAAATGAAATATCCATATTATATTCACCAAGTAGAAAATATTTTGATTTACCACAATAAAGGGATGACTGACAAGCTAACAAGTTAAGTCTGAGACTTTCAGAAGCAACACAAATTACCTTGAGTTGTGAGTGATATGAAATAAAAAGCCACAAGTGCTAGAGAGCAGATGGGGGAAAAATGGAGCCAATTTCTCAGTGCAGTAGAAACATCTTCCTGGTGATACTCTTGTTCCTGATGGAACAGAGTGAGAAAATCTGTATAGGCTTCTGAGTTATAAATTGGGCAAGTGTTTTTTGTCCTGTTTAAAATGTGAGAGGGTGATTTAAAAATATTAGGAATCTAATATCAAAGGAATGAAAGATAATTCTCCATATAGTCCTTCCCCCTAAAAATAAAAGTCCATTTGACCTTTTTGTTCACTGCCAAGGAGATAAATATTTTTTATTTTGTTAAAGGTCAAAAATGTTGATAGGCCATGGTTGAGTATAGAACTACTTTGAAGAAATCTTCTGCTATGCCTTTCATATTACAAGACCTAATCCACTGATCTTACTCAAAAGCCAGGCCAGTAATAATAAAATAATAATAATAAATAAATTAGTAATGACAAGTACAACAATAGCACCTACAAAGCACCTACCCTGTACTACTTATGGTTCTAAGTACAATACACACACTTATGAGATAGGTGTCTTTTATTTAGGAGCAATTTAAACACGAAAGCCTGAAATGCAGAAAGTTTACAGAACAAGACCAAGCCATTCAGCATTGAGTGGTGGAGCTTAGATTCAAACTTGGGCAATCTGGTTCCGGGGGTTGTACACTTAACCACAGGTGTAAGAGTAGAAACAGGGAAAGAATGAGGATGCAGATGCTCAGTTTTATTGTTGGGAACAAAAGGGAGCCGGGGAGACTTTAGCTAATTAGAAAACAAGCCCATCTTCAAGTCAAATTCAATCCTTGTCTTGCTGGTAGGCAACCTTACGCTTGAAGAAGATAAGGACTTCATTGCTCAAAGTAGGACACAGTGGAAGCCATGGCCTTGAGCATTGAGTTGGGTGGTAGTTCAAAGTCTCATGGTGGTTTGATTCCCAGAGGATTGGGGAATAGGTGAAGGTAGAGTTCTGTGGGGTGGCATGCACTGGGCGATTTACTCACAGCACCATAAAAAGGACAGGATCTAAGTCGTTGAGAGCTACATGCATTCCTATGGAAATGGAGGCAAATAGAGCCTGGGCAAAAGCTCCTGGAACAACAGTTAGTTCTTGAGAAGAGATGCTACCCACAGAGTCAGACACTTTGAAAAATATCTTATGGAATCAGACAAAAAGCAATAGCAATCATGATGGCTATAGATCAGAAAGCAAGCGAGGGATTGCTCTTATTTTTCCTGGACTGTGCAAATCACAAGGTTTGGAATAACCCAAGAGATAGGGCAAGACCTGTGAAAAAGGAGTGATATTAGAATTCATCCTTAGAAAATGTGAGCAAGAAAAATTCTCAGAGGACAAGACCTTGTCTACCTTCTTTTCCAAGAATATCCCCAGAATAGAGCACATGCCTGGCCTATAGTAGTCATGAAATGATTATTTGTGAAATAAATAAACCAGATTTTATTTTTATCCAGAAAGAAAGGCTCTATGGTATTTCTTACATCTCAGGTTTTGCAGCAACCCTCGCTCTATTCATTGCTGATTTGTAGGATATTTTTAAGCGGAAAGGGACTTCCAAAATTATTCCCATATTTTATGGATGAGGAAACTGAATGACCCAAGAATCCAGCCAGTTAGTGGGAGAGCTAGGACGAAGGGCTCATCCAATCCTTCCTTACTCTAGCAATATAACTACTTACTTACCTTCTCAGAAATTCTTATAGGATCAAGATAAAACTGCTGATTGAGTCATAATATTTCAGACAGTTGCTATCTTTTTGCATTACAGGCACTCAGCCATGCTGGTGTAGTCACACAAAAGTAACTTCTACCTCCTATGCATGGTCTTTGTGGCCTCACCTCCAACTTACACACACCCCATTTACTTCTACCCAGAACGCTTTCCCATACTAATTCTTTGTCAGAACATGTCCTACTTGGAGCTCAACCTTTCCTCATTATGGAGACTTCCTTAACTAACAATTCCTTCATTGAAAATTTACCCATTTACAACTAAGAGCCACTATGTGGCAATGGGGCCTTCCCACATTGAAACAGGCAATTAGGGTCATTCACTCTAAACTGGGTCAAGTGAAACATCTTCTCTCTAATAGATAATTCATCCAGTCAGTTTTAATTCCCTCTGACTCATTAAAGCAGACATTTTGAAGCACAAGTCTCTTACCAATAATTTCTAGTGAGTCACTGTTTTGTTTATTTTTAACTCAAGTTGGAGGGGCTAATCTTTCTTTTCTTTATTACCCTTTTATGGTTGTATCCTGTTCTAACTCAGATGTAGGGGAAATATTTCTACACCCAGTTGGTTTTGAAGAAAATCACTGGAGACAAGAAGAAAACCACAGAAATAGGGGCACTAAAATATAAGATTATAGTTAGAAGTGTTGTCAACATCACGGAGACATAAGACGTCCCTCATTTTTTGCCCTCACTCCCAAGAACAAAAATTTGGCATCCATCCACAGGTAAAAGTGCCTTTGAGGGTGCTGTGGGATCCAGCATCATATACCATGGGACTCAGGAGGAGTCTTGTCTATCTTGGTATCAGGCAATGGGCAAATTGAACTCGATCCCATCTGTGGACTCAGCAGCAGCAATGAAATTGCTCCAGTCTCTCTTGGCCCACAGTCTGGGATCCCCTGGAGAACAGTGACTTAGACAATTACTCATGGATAAAAGAGCATCTGTGGAAGTCCAGATTTCCAGAGGAAAAGTTCCAGCACTCTGTCACAGCAAAAAACAAAAACAAAAACAAAAACAAAATGCAAGTTTGGATGCATTAGAGTGGGTAAGAACAGTTTTACTTTACTTGTGTCACCCATCTCCCAAGGTGGTAATGGCTTAGGGCCAAGAAAGATCTTCCTCAGCATGTGATTTATCTTGCAAGAGAGACGGAGAATGTGTAAGTGAGAACCCAACTTCCCCAGCAGTGCAGGAAGTTGCAAAAGGAACTCATTTCTCTCTCGCCCCATCTGCAAAACTAAATCAGGAGCCCCATGACTAGGGGCAGAAAGAGTCTAGGAGATGGGAATCTCAAAGTGACTTCAGCTATCATTTAGAGTAAAAATGGGAAGTTACTGGCAGGTTCTGAGCACAGGAATGGCATAACTGCTAAGAACAAACAAAGAGTAGGAAGGGAACAAGAGTAGAGGACAATTCAGAAACTATTGTGATAATCCCAGACTGTTGGTAACATGGTTTATATGATAACAGTGGAGATGATGAGAAATGGTCAAATTCTGGATATTCTTTGGAGGTAATGCTAAGGGGAAATGCTGAATGATTATATAAGTAATTTCAAGAAAGGCCCCAAGGCTTTGGGCTATAGCAATAGCAAGGATGGAGATACATTGATCAAGGTCAAGAAAACTACGGAAGCTTTGGAGCAAAGTTCAGGTGCTCAGCTTAGGATATGTTGCATTTAAATTGATTAGTAGATTTTTTTTTAAGGTGAAAGTTCAAGTAGGTAGTTAGAAATATGAGCCTGGATTTAGAGTAAATGTCCAGGATATAGTTCTAAATTGTTTAGTCATGAGTACACAGATGGTTTTTAAAACCATGGGACTTGTGACAACCAGGGCAGAGTGCAGAAAGACAGGAAAGTTCACAGGTAATCTCTAGAGTACTTCTCTTGGAAGATGAGGGAAAACCACCAAAAGGAACTGAGATAAGAGGAAAATCAGAGGTGTGTCTGGGTAGCTCAGTTGGTTAATTTTCTGCCTTGGCCCCAGGTCATGATCTCAAAGTCCTGGGATCGAGTACCGCATGGGGCTCTCTGCTCAGCAGGGAGCCTGCTTCTCCCCCCCCCCCCCGCCTGCCTCTCTGCCTACTTGTGATCTCTGCCAAATAAATAAATGAACTCTAAAAAAATTATCTAAAAAAAAAAGAGGAAAATCAGAAAAGTACAGCATCCTGGAGGCCAGGAGAAAAAAATTCTGGAAGGAGAGAGTGATCAACCATACCACTGTTGCAGATGCTTTAATCAGATGAGTGCTGTAAAGTGACCATTGGTTTTTAAAAACTAGAAATCATTGATTGAGTTTGAGTAGAATAATGGAGGAAACCTAATGGAATTGGACTCAAGAGAGAGTGGGAGGAGAGTAATTGAAGACATAAAATACAGAATACTAGTTCAGATCATCTTTCCCTACAGGGAAAAAAGAAAGAAAAGAGTCAGTAGTTTGAGAGCAAAGAGGGTGAGGAGAAAGGTTTTTAATAAACTAACAAACTAACTGCAAGTATACTGGTATAAGGAATTGCACTAAATTTATATAGAAATTAAAATTTTCCTTCAAAATGTAGGGTTCATTTTTATCTGATTCATCTTGAATAAAGCTATATTTAAAACTGGCATATTTTGTTAACAAGAAGACAAAGTTGTGGAATCATACAATTCAACTTGGGGATAGAGAGTCATGTTAATAATTCTAATTACATACAATCCTCAATTAACCATTTCCTTCAATATTTTAATTTGTGTATGAAAAAATTCTTTTTTTATTTTATTTACTTAATTTGACAGAGAGAGGGAACACAAGCAGAGGGAGTGAAAGAAGGAGAAGCAGGCTTCCCCTCCACCCCCAAACAGGGAGCCAGACATGGGGCTCAGTCCCAGGACCCTGAGATCATGACCTGACCTGAAGGCAGACACTTAATGACTGAGCCAGCCAGCTGCCCCAAATTTGTGTATGAAAAAATTCTTATTGAAGCTTTTGATTATTACAGATTACTGAATTTCTTTTTAACTCTCAGTACTAGAGTGGATTAAAAACACCACTGACCCTAAAACTGAGAAGTCAAGCAGGGATGAAAAGTTAATACATCTAACAGTTATGAACACATGTACTGAAACTGTTATAGAATTCATTGAGACATATTAATGTACTGCTAGTCAGGAACTTGCATATTTTTCATGTTCACTTTTATAAGTAAATGATTCTGGGCTTATATAAAAACTAGTTATGAATTAATTTTAATTATATTGAGGTGTTAAAATAGAATTACATTCAAAACCATTGTGGTGCACTGGTCATCCCAACACATGAATGGGATGCAACTGAGTTTGTGAATTATCCTGGTACAAATAAATGGGATCCTCAGTTTCAAATTTGACTGGCTTCGGTGTTATTTCTTAGAAATGTGTGTATCAATGTGGTACGTGCCAGACACCAATGGTTGTTTGCCAAAATTGTCCTCCCTTTTTCCTTCAGTGCCAGAAGCCCCAAATTTTAGCTAGGCATACAGGAGCTCAGAATGTAGACATTTCCCAACTCTGTTTGCACCTAAGTGTGGCTGTGTGACTGGGAGCAGGCCTATGTGAATATGAAAGAATATAAGGCATCTTCCAGCAAACATTCTTGAGGAGAGGATTCTTGCCCTGATTTATCCCTTTTTATTTTCTGACTGGAATGGAGCTTTATTAAACCGGATATCCAGTAGACATAGGAATAGTGACTATACACAAGAAAGGTAGCAAAGGAGACAGAAGCCTAGATTTTTCCCTGATACTATAAAATATCATTTTGGCTTTATGCTGTCTCCTTCAAAATTCTCAAAGACAAGAAAGAAAAAAAAAAATGTTTCTATTGTTTAAACCACTATTAGCCGATCCTTCTCGTGACCCTGTTTCATGGGATAATACATGGAGGCCCAGATATTAAAAGCATTGAATGCTGTAAGATAAAAATAGGGGACAGAAGTCCTAGGAATAATGCCTGAAATATTTTTTAGAAAGGGAAATGATGGGGAACCTGGGTGGCTCAGTGGGTTAAAGCCTCTGCTTTCGGCTCAGGTCATGATCCCAGGGTCCTGGGATGGAGTCCCATATCGGGCTCTCTGCTCAACAGGGAGCCTGCTTCCTCCTCTCTCTCTGCCTGCCTCTCTGCCTACTTGTGATCTCTGTCTGTCAAATAAATAAATAAAATCTTTAAAAAAAAAAAAAAAGAAAGGGAAATGATGAATGTACAGATTCATTTGTAGGATAATTAATTGTCCAGAAGAATTTATCTATCGCTTTATCTAAGATGTTTATTTCTTAAAGCAATGATGAGAAAGGCATCTATACTATCTTAAGGCCCATTCTTGCTGGTTTTTTTTTTTTTTTAGATTTTATTTATTTATTTATTTATTTATTTATTGGAGAGAGAGGGAGAAAGCACACGACTGGGGTGGGGGCAGAGGGAGATAGGGAGAGAAAGCATCCTAAACAGGCTCCACATCCAGCGAGGAGCCCAACATGGGGCTCGATCTCACAATCTTGAGATCATGACCTGAGCCAAAACCAAAAGTCAGATGTTCAACCAACTGAGCCACCCAGGCACCCCAAGGCCCATTTTTGAACACCCTATCCAAATAAGAACAAGTGTTTATACTCTGGGTACAAAACATGAAGCTCTTACTAATGGAGTTCAGATGCCCAAGCAAAAATGAAATCAAGAATTTGGGTTAAGCAAGCTGATAGTTGTCTACACTGATCTTTGTCTTGAAAGAAATTTATTCAGGGGATATTAGAGATGGCTATCAGACGGCCTTAAGAAAAAAGAAGGACATAATAGTCCTTACTAATAAAAATGCCTTTGATGAAAAAGACAAAAGATAAGAAATATGATCAAAGAAGGAAATTGATGGTGAAGTTCAAAGAAGAAAAACTACTTGTTGTACATATGCTTTGAACCACATGAATAAAAAAGAACACCAGATCAAGATTTTCCTACAACTTCCAAAGCCAATACTTTTCTCCTTTGATTGTTTTTATTCAAAAGTAAAGATATTTCTGTTTGGTAGTAAGCACTGTGGGTAGAATAACTTTAATTCTGCCATCTCTCTGTGAACATGGGAACGTAATAGGAAACTAGACAATTGCTCACATTTGACTATATTAGGCACTGACACCAGAAATAGCCAAGGTTTTATTTCAGAGTCCCTGAACATCAGGATGCTTGCTTATCTCTCAATATTAGAAGAGGGCATTTATACCCCTACCTGCCTCACGAACTTCTGTTCTCAGAAGTACATGAAACTTTAAAATACGCACTACTAGCTCTTCTTATACAGAAAATAGATTGATTAAATTCTCAAAAAGAAGGAGTATATTTGGTCTTTGGTAAATGGAAAAGGTATACAGTTTCTGAAAAATCGAATGACTTCTTAAATTTTTATTTATTTGTTTATTTGAGAGAGAGGGAAAGAGAAGAACATGGGTGGAGGGAGAGGCAGAGGCAGAGGCAGAGGCAGAAGCAGACTCCCCACTAAGTAGGAAGCCCAACATGGGGCTCAATCCCAGGACCCTGGGATCATGACCTGAGTCGAAGGCAGACACTTGACCACTGAGCCACCCAGGCACCTCTGGAATAACTTTTTTAAATTTTTTTTATTTTTTGAAAGTTTTTATTTTTTTTATTTGACAGAGACAGACTTAGCGAGAGAGGGAGCACAAGCAGAGAGAGGGGGAAAAGCAGGCTTCCCGCTGAGCAGAGAGCCTGATGAAGGGCTCTATCCCAGGACCCTGGGATCATGACCTGAGCAGAAGGCAGACACTTTACGACTGAGCCACCCATGCACCCCTGGAATGACTTTTTTTAAACGTCTCCATAAGAAGAAGCAATCAGGTGATTAAATAAGAAGGAAACAAATGCATTCTGCTATCCTAGGTGGGGATGAAGACAAGAAGAAACCAATATGACTCTGAACCAAAGAGGAAGAGCATGTGGTAAAAGTGCCTGTGGTTCTGCAGGACTGATAAGAAAGGCAGGGGAGGTGAGGGTATGCAACCAAATTTCTGCTTCCACATGTCAGGCATAGTTCTCAAGAATTTGGTTTGTTTCCATCAGTTAGAAAAAAAAAATGCACAAATACATACTGAGTCCAGTAAACTACCACAGATATAGGCCTAATACAGTTAAACATGACCTAATATTAAATACAGTTGAACACAGTAGAATGAGTAGCTAGACTCTTGGAGGATGATTGCTGGTAGAAAGACTCTAAATTAGAATATGCAAATACACTAAGAAATATGCACACATGGTAACTGTAATTACAACAAAAGCCAAACCCAGCTTAATTTCTGATTAGATTGACTCAACCTCCATGCAAAAGATTGAGCAATGTGAGAGATATAACAATTTCCAGGTACCTATTCCCAGATTCTGTTTACCTCAGTTACTGCATTCCTATATAAGAGTTAGATCATGAATGCAAAAATCTACAAGACACAGAAAGAAGCAACTTTTAAAAACTGTCAAGAGATAAGCAATCAACAAAACCAAATTCTGATATGACACAGATGTCTAAGTATTACAGAGGGAATTTAAAATAACTGTGCTTAAAATACTAAAGATTCTAATGGGAAAGGTGGACAACATGCATTAATGCATGGGAATTTCAGCAGAGATAAAAACTATAAGAAAAATGAAAACAAAATGATATCAATGAAAAATATAATAACAGATGAGTGTTCCTTCAAAAGACTCATTGGTGGATTCAACATGACTGAGGAAAGAAGCAGTGAAAATTAAAGGTCAATAGAAATCAGCCAAACTGGGGGCAGGTGGGGGGGGGGGGAATCAGCCAAACTGAAACAGAAAGAGGAAAAAAGGAGTTGAAAAAAGGAACAGAACATCCAAAAGCAGTAGGACAAAATCAATTTAACATACATGTAATTGGAAACCCAGAAAGAAGAAAGAGAACAGGGGAAAGAGCTATTTGAAAGAATTACGGTTATGAATTTTCCAAAACTAGTGTAACAATTAATACACAAACCACACACACAGACACACACAGACACACACATAGAGGGAGAGAGAGAAAAAAAAATAGAAAACCAATTACAAAGAGAAAATTTTGAAGGAATGCAAAGAAAGAAGACATACTACATGTGGAAGAATAAAGGTAAGAATTATAGCAAACTTCGTGTCAGAAACCATGCAAGCCAGAAAACAATGGAATGATATCTTTAAAGTATTAAAAGGGAAGAAAAAAAACCTGTCATCCTGAGATCCTATACCTAATTAAAATACCTATCAAAACTGAAGGAGAAATAAGAACTTTTTCAGAAAAGTAAAGATGGATAAATTATCATTAGCAACCTAGTGGTTGGTTATACTACAATGAAATGCTAAAGAATGTTCTTCAGGAAAAGTCAATGCCACACAAAAACTTGGAATTATACAAAGAAATGAAGAATATTGAAAATGGGATAAATTAAGATGAACACAAAATTTTTTCTTTTATTTTTAGTAGTTCTAAAATTGGCTGCCTAAGGCAAAAACTATAGTGTGGGGATGCCTGGATGGCTCCGTTGGTTAAGCAACTGCCTTTGGCTCAGGTCATGATCCTGTAGTCTCAGAATCGAGTCCCGCATTGGGCTCCCAGCACCACGGGGAGTCTGCTTCTCCCTCTGACCTTCTCCCCTCTCATGCTCTCTCTTGCTGTCTCTCCCTCAAATAAATAAATAAAGTCTTAAAAAAAAAACTGTAGCGTGAATTGTGTGCTTATAGTATTCAGAAAAGTAAAACATATGTCAACAATAGCCCAAAAATTAGAGAAAGGAATTGGGAATATACTGTCGTAAGGTCCTCACACTATGTTAAGCTGTATAACATAATTTAAACACAGGGTCTAACTGACTAAATATATATAGTAAACTCTATAGTCATCAATAGAGACAATATTCTGGGCCATAAATCAAATCTTAATGAAAGACTTGAAATCTTGCAAAATATATTCCCTGAGCATAATTAAGTAAGCTGAAAATCAATGACAGATATCTGGAAAAATCCTAAAATGCTAACAAAGAAACAATATGCTTCCAAACCCCTGAGTGAAAGTGGAAGTCACAAAGGAAATAAAAGAAAATTTTAAATTGAATGAAAATGAAAACACAGTATATCAAAATGTGTGGGATGAGCCTAAAGTAGTACTTAAGTGAAATTCATAGTACTTAATACTCATATTAGAAAAGAAGAAAATTTCAAGTCAGTAGTCCAAGCTTTCAATTTCAGAACTAGAAAAAGAAGAGCAAAATAATCCCAAACCAAGCATAGGGAAAGATATAATAAGGAAAGGAGAAGAAATCAAACTGAGAATGATAATTGGTAATCTACTATTCTTATATTCCTTATATATAGTCTTATATTCCTTACAACTATCTTTATATGAATTAATCTCTCATTACTCCAATCCTCTGCTATAGTCAACAATTCTTTTTATTTAACTTTTCCTTTCCAAATTACTAATTACTGTGTGGTTTCTGTTTCCTGATTGGATACAGACTAATGCAATTATACTTCATTCTTCCTCAGAACCAGTGGTTTGAGTAACACATGAAAGGTTTTGTACTACCTTCCTCTGAGGATCATCATACCACCTCACTGCAAAGCCCACAAATCCCACTTTAAAAAGGAGGGGGAATCTATTTCTTTTCTTGTCATGCAAGAAAATGTGAATATGGCACCTGCATAAAATACGTGAGTCAGACACCCAAAGAAGCTTGCAATTTTCCTTTGCCCCTTGAAAAGAAGGCAGAATAGACAGAGCACTTATGCCTCCAACCAATTTTTCATTAAATCCCCCCCTTGGGACTGTGTAGGCTGGGGAAGAGAATTGTTCAATATATGAATAAATCTTCCCATGGAGAGAGAAGCACAACAGGAGAGCCAAATTCCCGATTGTTCATTTCACATGCCACCTAAGACTTCATTACAAGACTGCATTTCTTTCCAAACTTAAAAAACAAAAAAACCTGAAATTCCGTGCATAGTCTTCTCAAATCCCATGTGACTTTTTTATATGCTGAATATTTCAATACCATACACTTTCGCATTGAGAGGCTTATTCCTTGATCCCTACCTGATTGAAGTTAGAAGATAAGACCAGAGTCCACAAAAATAATGAGATTAGGAAAGAGAGAAAGGAAAAAATAATTCACTTTTTATGCTGACTCATTTGAATTTGACATGCTCGAAAAATTCTGACTGGCTAATCAACAGATTTGGGGGGTAAATGGTAGAATCATGAAACTATAGACTACAGATAAGGAATTCATTTATTCATTCAGAATTCATTTATTCATATTCATTGACACTTGAACATCCCACAGAATTCCCGCTATGTGAATATCTCACATCATAGGAAACACAGTTATCAATACCACACTCTATTCTATATGTAGACAACTGATTGTTAGAAAGTCTCTTCTATTTACTTTGAACTGAAGTCCATTACCATTGTTTCTCATTTTATTCCTTGGGTTTATACAGAAGAGGTCTAATTCATTTTTAGTATAATGGTCTTTCAAACAGCTACAGATTTCTGCCATGTTCTCCTTTACCACATTTTCTTTGTACCTTTGGTAATGAAAAAACTTTGGTTTGCTCCCAGAATGAGGCTCACACAGCTAAGTTAGTGATTTCTCATCAGAAATGAGATAAGACTGGGTTCTCCTCACCTTCCCACCTCAAGTGATGAGAAACTGAACACCCAGGTCCAACTTCACTAGAGTCAGAGGGAAGTGAACACAAACCATCTGTTGAGAATTTCCTCTGAGCAGAAGACCCCTCTGCCCAGAAATGCTTCCTTCTTCCCAGAGGACCCATGAGAGTCCCAGAACTTTTGAGATTCCTATACTTCTGGATACTGAGCCTGTGATCTGAGATCTGGTCAAGATTTTTACGAGGGACCTCATGGTAAAAGACTAACATATTGAATATGAAGATGTGAAGAAAGACATTTTACACTGACATTTTACACTTTTTCTAATGATCTTCTCAATTCAAGTAGCTCATTTCCTGATATGCCCCAATAAAAATTATTTGTCTCTTAAGATGTCAAGGTAAACATTGATAGCATACTATTTGCAGAAGCTGGTTAGAATACAGATGCAAGGTTAAGTCTCAAGTTCAAAGACCCAGCATTTTTCATGCAATCCACGAGAGTGGGCATTGCATGCTAAAACTTGCATGAGGTTCTGCACCAGTAAAGAAAAGATGAAATTATTTCAGTTCCCACAGAAAATGACTGAAAAAGTTCTTCAGTGGAATCTGGAATTTAGAGTTTATATTTGGGGTCTTCCAGACTAATCTCAGTTCTGGGAGACCTCTGTCACTTGCTTCCAAACTCCAATATAATCCTATGTCTTATTCTTTAAATGTCCTAAATGTCTAGTGTTGATTGATATTACACAATACACACTGTTTAAGTTAACATATATATCTCTCAGAGGAAGTTCAAAATAAAAAATAACCACCAGTTGTGTTTGTTTGGTGAAGTAGTATAGCTGGAACAGATGATAGCAAAACCTAAAGCTGGCCTAGATTATGGAAATAAGTACCAGCTTCATGGACAAGCCCCTCCTTTACATTGGGAGGAAGGGCAATATATTACAATACAAGGCAGCAGATGCTACGTGCCAAGATAACTACATACACAAGAAGGGAGGTATCCTTGTGGGATCCAGCAGATAGGGAAAGCCTCCTGGGAAATGTAGGCTTATCCTGAGCCCATGAAGTAAAAGTAAGATCTAGATAAATGAAAAGAAGAGAACAAGTCATTTCAAGTGGTAGGGATGGTACAATCAAAATGGAGGCAGGAATGTGCTGAGTATTTCCATTAAACACCAGACTCCAACTGGACTGGAAAGAATGAGTCAGTGAGACATAAGTATAGAAGGTAGGCAGGTCAAGGCCAGAAGGTAGTGTCTTTTAAAAAATTCAATTTAGAGGAGTTTCCATAAGAAAGAGTATTTTAGACTAAAATTAACAACAACAAAACCAGATGCTGACAAGGGTGCAAAGAAAGGAGAATCCTTTTGCACTGTTGGTGGAAATGCAAACTGGTGCAGTCACTCTAGAAAACAGTATGGAGGTTCCTCAAAAAGTTAAAATTAGAACTACCCTATGATCCAGCAATTGCATTACTAGATATTTACCATACAAAATCAAAAATACTAAATCAGAGGAATACATGCACCCCAATGTTTAAAGTAGCATTATCTACAATGGCCAAACTATGGAAATAGCCCAAGTGTCTCTTGATGGATGAACGGATAATGAAGATGTGGTATTGACTTTATACTTGCATGAAAGAGACATTCCATGTTTAAACCACCAATTTTAAAAAATTTTAAATAAACCAATTATTTCAGGGCAGATTAACTTGTCATTTTATTGAAGTTAACTTCAGTCAAACTGTGTTGGCCTATGTGAGAATACATCTGGATATATACGAAATCAACTAAATTATGTTGAAATTGCAAATGGTTACCTTTGAGTGTTATATTATGTTCCCATTGTTTGTTCTAAAATAATAAAAGTTGTATCTTTAAAAAAAAAAAGAAAATGGAGAAGCAGCAGCAGCTGTGGTGTGTGTGTGTATATATATACATACATACACAATGGAATATTACTTGGCCATAAAAAAGAATGAAATCTTGCCATTTGCAACAACATGGGAGAAGTTAGAGACTATTATGCTAAATAAAATAAATCATAGAACAACAAATACCATACGATTTCACTCATATGTGGAATCTAAGAAAAAAAACAAATAAGCAAAGGGGATAAAGAAAGAGAAGCAAACCAAGAAACTCTTAACTAGAAAGAACAAATTGATGGTTGCCATAAGGGAGGTGGGTAGAATTATAGGTTAAATAGGTGATGGGGATTGAGGCATGAATGTGTTGTGATAAGCACAGGGTGATGTATGGAAGTGTTGAATCACTGTACTGACACCTGAAACTAATATTACACTGTATGTTAACCTGGAATTTAAATGAAAACTTAAAAAATAAAAGTAGACATTGCTTACCAAAAAAAAAAAAAAAAGAAGAAGAAAAGAAAAGAAAGGAAAGGAAAAAGTATTTTTATCATTGGCATGATTTAGAATCACTGGTGCATACTAATTTTTTTAAGATTGATTTATTTGAGGGAGAGAGAGAGCACGTGCACATAAGCAAGGGAGGTGCAAAGGAAGAGGGAGAGGGAGAGAATCTCAAGCAGACTGCAGGCCGAGAAGGGAGTCTGGTACAGGACTCCATCTCACCACCCTGAGATCATGACCTGAGCCGACACCAAGAGCCAGATGCTTAACTGACTGAGCCGCCCAAGTGCCCCTGGTGTATAGTGATTTTTTTTTAAAGTAGACTGATTTTTTTTTAACTGGTTGAGAAGCAGCATGCTTTATTGGGGAGAGGAGACTGATTTTAGTTGGTATTGTTACTGTGTTTAAACTCTCTACATTATGAGCACTGAGTAGTGATGTATGGAACTATTGAATCACTACATTGTACACCTGAAACTAATATAACACTGTGTGATAACTATACTGAAATTAAAATTAAAAACTTTATAAAATAAAATAAAAATAAACTCTCTACAGGCACTGCATCTCCTTTTTGCCTGTGCCCAGGAGCTGACTGCTTCCCTTTCCCCTGTAGTACCACTCTGGTTTAGAATATATTATAGAAACTTTACTATGAAATATGGTGCTAATTTGTTTTACATACTTCTCCCCCTCCCCATCTCTCTTTCTCTCTTTTTCCCTCTCTGTAAGTACTTACAGTTTTCTAGGCATAGGCTAAACCTTTTACATACATTATCTCTCTTAATCCCGGAGCAATCCTAGAACTATTATGATCCCCACTTTATAAATGAGGAAACAAGACAGAAAAGTTAATTGGCTTGCCCAAACTGACAATGCCAATGAGTCAAAGTCAGACATCTCTAGTACTAAGGTGCAGTTCCTTAGCCAGTTTCCTTATTTTAGTTGTCATCAATAGTTAGTAGTTTTACAACTACCTGCAGCATATTCAGAACACGTTTTTAAGCCATTATTGCTCCTTGAGCTTTTCTCACACATTCTCTGCTGCCACCATCTGGACTCTTGTAAAACTTTCAAGCTCTTCTCAAGTCATTTTCAGCCTTACCAGTTTTGCATTCCCTTGAAAAAGGGCTGAAATTTGTGTGGACTTGATTTATCGTCCTTAAAAATTCCTAATCTTATCAATTGACTCTTTTACTTCTCTGCAATGTGTTAGGGTCATAAAGAGATTAAAATGGGAATTAATTGGCTAATAAACTGTGCTGGCAAAAGAGAAATCCATAGCAAATCAGCTGCTGTGCCAAATGCTGCAGGGGGAATGGGTCAGTTCTGGATTCAGAGAGAAAAGTGTGCTGGATGCATTTTTTCCCCCGGTTGACTGTGGGAGCCATGAATTAACAAGTAAGGGAAGGGAAGGAAACATAGCAAATCTAAGGCCATCAAGAAGAGGTTCAAAGGGCAAGGGAGTTACTGGCAGAGATTTAGCACACCAGCCATCAACTTCAAAAGGCTGATGGCCCTAATCCTGTGAAACATAAAACGTGCTCACGTTTTTAAGAATGGGAAAAACAATCATACCCTTGCCAAGTCCTCTCTGTGATCTGGTTTCCTCAGCCAGTCTCTACCTGACTGTGTATTACAATCACTGAGTGTGTATTAAACGCTATTCTCCCTCATGGGGAAGGGAGGAGAGAGAAGCAGAAACAGAAGCGTGCATGTTAGGAGGACAACTTACCGATACGGAAAGAGCAGGAGACAGGGAATTCGCAGTCCTCTCTTCGATCTGGCCTCCCTGGCCTCCGCCTGTTCACGAGCAGTTCAGTTTCATCTCTAAGCACCTTCTCACTTCTCCCACCTCAATTTCCTCCTTTGAGCGTAAAACCTTATTGTCATAATGAGATTTTGGAACACTGAGGATGGAAGAGAAGGCATCAGACGTTTAGCGCCTACTCCTTTCCAGGCACCATGCAGGGTTCTTCAAATCCATTGCTTCATTTCATGAATCCACAATAACACTATAGAGATCCTTACCCTTATTTTATGGTTGAGGAAACTAAAAGCTTATGAGCTGAGAGTTCAGGTAAGCTGACCAAAATCATGCAAGCTGGTGGCTAACGCTTTCATGATTCAAATCAGGATTTACTTAAATGTGTGAAAAAAATGAATGAAGTCAAGAAAGAAGTACATTCTTCTCTAATTTAACAAAATAGACATTTTAACTTACTATATATTTCATTTCTCACTAATCATGGGGACTAAAATTTGGTTCCACTTGAAGCCACCTACAAAAAATTCATGTAGGGGCACCTCGGTGGCTCAGTTGGTTAAGCGGCTGCCTTCGGCTCCGGTCATGATTCCAGGGTCCTGGGATCGAGCCCCGCATCGGGGTCCCTGCTCAGCAGGGAACCTGCTTCTCCTTCTCCCTCTGCCTGCCGCTCTGCTTACTTGTGCTCTCTCTCTATCTCTCTGTCAAATAAATAAAATCTTTATTAAAAAATTCATGTAATAAGGGACGCCTGGGTGGCTCAGTTGGTTAAGCGGCTGCCTTCGGCTCAGGTCATGATCCCAGCGTCCTGGGATCGAGTCCCACATCGGGCTCCTTGCTCAGCAGGGAGCCTGCTTCTCCCTCTGCCTCTGCCTGCCTCTCTGTCTGCCTGTGCTCACTCTCTCTGACAAATAAATAAATAAAATCTTTAAAAAAAAAAAATTCATGTAATAATAGTTACTACACACCCAGCACTTCCTAGGTGTCAGGCACTATTCTAAATACTTAAACCAGTTAATCCTCACAACAATGCTATGAAGTAGGGACTATCACTGAACCCATTTAACAGATAAGGAATGTGAAGACCTGAGAGGTGAAAGAACTTGTCCAAGATCCCAATTAGTAAATATGGAGCAGAAGGTTTGACTCCACTGGCTTCCAGAGTCTGTGCTCCTATAGCCAGTGCCCTCTAGCACCTCTTCAGTTCACACACCCACACACACCCCCTTCATATATATGCACACGTGTGTATATACACACAGTCTGACTTATTTCTTACACAAACAAGTGGAGCTATAAAGACAATAGATTCCACGCTCAGATGTTCTGGAACGCATCCAGTTCTCTCCATCCAATGTAACACTCCCGCTCTGTCTACCTAATGGGAAGTCAGAGATATAGAGAAGCTGACTAAGATAAGGTTTACAACCACCAGGGCTGGAATTCATAAAAACCTCTCAGAAAAGTGAAGACATTTGTCTCGGAATTTCCATAGTTATAGCTGTAGTCTATCACCTTGCTAGGCTGCCATAACCGAGTGCCACAGCCACAGAATGGCTTAACAACAGAAATTTATTTTCTCACAGCTCCGGAAGCTGGAAGTCCAAGATTAAGGTGCTGTTGGGATTGATTTCTTCAGAGGCCTCTCTCTCTTTGGTTTGTAGACGGCCATTGTCTCCATGTGTCTCCACGTGGCTTTTTCTTATAAGGACACGTTGGATTAGTCATGTTGGATTAGGGCCGACCCTAAAGACCCATTTTAATTATCTCTTTCAAGACCGTATCTCCAAATACATGCACATTCTGAGGCACAAGGGGTTAGGACTTCAACATACAAATCTGGGGGTTGGCAGGGAGAGAGGCATTCAGCTCATAACAAGTACTAAATAAAGAACCACATTCTAACAGTTCAGAAATTAATTATGCTCAGAATGATGTTTGATTTTTAGTGATGTCAATAAAATTTGTCTACATCAAGTGACTTATACTTAAACATCAATCATGTTTAAAATTGCCCTTTTATCTTTTCTCTCTACAACAAAGTGAATGACAAGCAATTTTAATACATGAACAAAACAAGACACAGAAATTCTTAACATTAATGATGAGAAATTATTTTTAAAGGGAAAGTATTAATTTTGAAAATATTTTTCCACTCTGCTGTGAGACTCAGCTGTCTCACAAAAAAAAAAGGTACTATATGTGATATTTTCAGAAATAAAGTTCTATTTCCTTCTATGATAATTCTCATCATAATTTAAAATCTGCAGTTTAAACTATACAATAAAAAACATACTTGGGGGGCACCTGGGTGGCTCAGTGGGTTAAAGCCTCTGCCTTCGGCTCAGGTCACGATCCTAGGGTCCTGGGATTGAACCCCACATCAGGCTCTCTGCTCTGCAGGGAGCCTGCTTCCTCCTGTCTGTCTCTGCCTGCCTCTCTGCCTACTTGTGATCTCTCTCTGTCAAATAAATAAATAAAATCTTAAAAAAAAAAAAAGAAGAAGAAGAAGAAGCACCTTAATAAATTTCTGGGTGATTTGCTCACTTCTACAGTTAGTCCCAATGTCAACAACTTGTCAACAAGCAAAGTTGGCAAATACCTAAGTGCAACTAATGAGTAGCTTAGGAATCTTGGTTGTCTATAAAATTGTGTCAAACTAGATTTAACTTGAAAAAAAAATGAAGTTAAAGCCAAAAAAACACTGAGAAAAGACTTTTCAAAAGAATACAAATGCAAAATCATTCACTAGCTACTTACTATGTGTGTGGTAGGCACTGTGTAAGACACTGCACGCTAAGCCAACCTTTCCTAAAACTAAAGGTCTTTGTTCATCAGATAAAAAGTGACCTGTGGAGAAAAATCAGGAGAATTTAATCAGGCAACATTTGAATCCACTATGATAAATATCTTAGTCTGCATTTCTAAGAGAAAGTAACTATTGGCACTTAGAATTAGCAGAACTCGTTAAAGGTCTTTTGAATTCAAAACTGAATAAATATTAAAAAGATAAATAAAAGGAACAGAAAGTTGAATTAATAATTATACTCTGATTCTTCCATAATGAACTAATTATGACCTACTCCAATACTGTAAAAAGGTTTAATTCCTTTTTAAAGATTAAGTGAGAAATAAGTACAAGAAAAATTATAATTAAGGGCAGATGAAAACCATCCTATTTCCTAAATTACCAAAAACTGCATATCACCACCAAGGTGTTCATTAAATCATTGAATTACATGTTATTGTAGCCAAGCTTCAGTTACACAACTTAGTGAACAAAGTATTCAGATCATTTGCCCTACCTCTTTTTTTTCTAATAACAATTTTTTGAGCAGGTCACAAATCAGCATTGTCAAAATGGAAAAATAAATTTTTAATATATGGAATTATTTGAATTTGTAATTTATTAACCACTCTGATAGAATGTTCACTTTTCTTGGAAACTGAACCTTGGGTAATGGCTAATTAAGGTTTGGTCCATGCTCATTATTCATGACCATCACTAGGGTTAATACAGATAACCCATAGTTTCCTCTGTTTTCAAAGTACTGTTTTTAAACATCTCGAAATATCATAGAAGAGTTTTGACCTTCACTCAAACTTCTATATTGGATCACCCGAGATATTTATGTAATCGTAAAGTGTCCCACATGATTCTTTCAAAATTCAAAATGAGTTGTTTGAAGTTTGGCATTATAGACAATCTGGGTTTTTTAATATTAATTTTTTTAATTTGAGAGAGGGAAAGAAAGAAGTGGGGGTGGGAAGGGGCCGAGGGAGAGGGAGAACCTCAAGCAGACTCCATGCTGAGTGCAGAGCTGGACGGGGACTCGATCTCACGACCCTGAGACCATGACTCCAGTTGAAATAAAAAATCAGACCCTTAACCGACTTAGTCACCCAGGTGCCCCACAGACAATCTGTTTTGAAAGCAGTTGTTCGATTTAAAGATTTTTGCGAAAGAGGCCAACTCTTTCCACATTAGCACCAGGTCCCAGACCCCCAGTCAGATGGCTGGAGTGAGCCATAATCCCACTTGGAACTTCAGCCAGTGATAACTTCTCTAATCTAAAGACTGACATAAACACATTGTCTTCTTATTTTTCTGGCCCTTGGAGTTATTTCTCTTTCGTGACAGAAAGAGAGCTTTGAACTCTGCCAGAATTGATCCATTTCACCTATTTTATGAGAAAAGCAAAATCAACAAAGCTTCGCTTGTTACTCCACCACCACCTGTGTTTTCGGGAACAGCAGTCACTCCAACATTTCTTAGATCCGAACGACACAGTGAAGTAACTTCCCAATAAGCCGGCCTCTAAATTTCATCTTGCTCTGAGCGTAAAAGAATAAGGAGCTCAGTGATGCTGGCATAAGACTCCTGACCACCAGGAAGGAACCCTTAGAGCCTGGCCGTCACTTGATTACTGGGTTCGAGACTGATAAATGGCTTCTCGCACACCCTTTAAGAGTAAATCTTGAGGTTTTTGCCAGGCAAACCTGCCAAGCTAGCTATGGAAGGATCAACATGTGAAAGGATATGTATATCTTAGCTGGTTTTCTTGAAGAGAATGAAAAGATGGAGTGGGGGGCGGAATTGGAAGCAACATCCCATTTCTCTCCACTATATTGCCAAGTTTCTAAAACAACACTTTCCCATATTATTCCTCCTCTTGTAACCTGGCCCCTGGCCCCACCCACTGGGGGTCTGAGAGTCATCAGACACTTTCTTGTTTTCAAATCTAATCGTTTCTCCTCAGCTCTGCCTCAGCTTCTGTCATGTTGGACATTGTAGACCCATCTATTAAAATCCCCCTTTTCAATGGCTGCCATCTCCCTGTTTTTTTCTCTTTTCCCTCATTCTTGCTCTACACTCTTTCCCCTGTAAGGGATTAGCACACGTGCTAACTCTTTGGAATATAAAAATATTCTACCTCCATGTAAAGCAGTCAAGAGTGTGGTATTTATGAATCAGTTTCTAAAAACAGACTCACTTGAACTTGATTCCCAATTGCACCATTTACTGTGGATACATACAATAATGTGTATGTGCAAATGCAGATCATAATAATTGTGCCATTTTTTTAGGTTTGGAAAAACTCAATTAATTACCATTTAAAACATATTTTCATATAGCATAAGAGTTTTTAAATAAATATTAGTATGATTTCTAATTCTAGTGGTCTTTGGAAGATAAAATTAGAAACGGATAGCACCATAGATCTTAATCAGAAGACAACCAAGTGACAGTTGAATTGCAATTTGCTTGAACAGAATTACAAATTTAGGGAGGTAGGAAAGACTACTGAGTCCAGGGGTCAGTAAGCTAGTGCCCCGAGGACAGACACAGTCTACCACCTGTTCTTGTAAATAAAGAATTCATGGAACAAAGCCATGCCCGTTCATTTATGTTTTGTCTATGGCTGCTTTTATGCTTCAACAGCAGCACTGACTAATTATAAAAGAGACTATATGGCCTGCAGAGCCTAAAATATTTTACAGAATAGGTTTGCTAACCCCTCCTCCATTCTAACCCCCATCATTTTCCTAATGAGAAGATTAAATACAATCACATGATTCTGAAATTGCTAAGAAACTTCCTAATGTATCATCTTGGTTAGTTTGCAGGAAACTTAATATGTATGCAGACTGTTTACCGATGGAAATAAAACCTGCTTCATTAGCATGTTTTGTTGTTTCTGTGACACAATTATAGTTGCCAGGAGTCCCACAGAATGTGGGATTTATTCTGACACTATATATCTAGTACTTGCTCCGTGAAAAGAAAGCATTTCCCATTAGGACCAGAAAAACAGAGGTTCAAGGGAAAACCGCATAAGCTCATGCCAAAGGCTGAACCATTCCTTAATATTAAGAAAGGCTTCTGCACAAGGTAGGAGCGTCCAATTGCTGTAGAAACTTCTCTCCTCTGGAAACTGATGACCAGAATGACCCCAGAAGCAATTTTGTATTCTCATGAGATGGCTTGTATACACAATTTTGTATATCTCATGAGATAGCTCTGGGAAAGAGCAGTGGGTCCTCAGAAAGGTTAGTATGTTGTCTGTTTCCTGGGAACTACTTGCAGAGGTTCCAAGGAGCTGATGCAACTGGACACAAAGCAGGAAGAGGGTCAGACCATGGCATTGCATCAGTGGCTACAGAGGGCATCCACGGATTGTCCAGAAAGAGGAACATTTCATGGTTGAAGCTTTGGTTTGTTTCTATCATATTCGTGTGCACTCCCTCATGCCATATGACCACCACAGAGAGAAGCCACTCTTGGGGATCCCAAGAGTAAAGCTTAGCTTCCACCTAAAATTCTCAAGTGTCAGATGCAAACCTCACAGGGGCGTGAGCAAGGCAGAGAAAAAGAAAACACCACTTTTCTTTTGGAGAGACCAGCTCTATTTTCCTTCCTGGCACAGGAAATGGCACTTACTCTCCATTACTCTCCACGCTGAAGGGAGGCCGAGATAACCTGTGGATTTCGCTACTGGAAGACTTCCTGTGTGATCCCTTGGCTGTGGTTCTACAATCACCTACTTCAGGAGTGTGGTGGTTAAAAATGCTGACTTCGGGTTTCTGTACCAGACATTGTGAATCAGCATGTCTGTGTCTCACACCCAGGCGTATGCATTTTCAACAAGCTTCTAGCGCTACTCCACTGCAAGCTACGGTCTGGGAACTGAGGGTCTGTTGAAGAGAGAACTAGCACCAAATCTTTGAGCTCTGCCAAGGTCTAGCCTTGTGACTTTGAGTAATGGACTTAAAAGGAGCAGAATATAATCTACGCTGCTAGCCAAGAGGATTTATTCATTTTGAGAATAAGAGGGAAGAGCCCAGGGTGTGATGTCAGTGCAAAGTATAATTACCTGGAACAGATTAGTGAACTGAGCCAAAATGGCTAAATTGATCAAAGGCAGGGGTGTGCAGAAGGTTCCATGTTGGACAACATGGCCTTTTTTTTTTTTTTTTAAATATACTCAAGGCAAAGTATTCCAATTTTATAAAATGTTAGCTTTTAATGTTATTTTGTCACTTCTGTCTGTCCAGTAAATTTAATTGGGTAGACTAATGTCTAATATGCATTTTCATGAGAATGAAGAAAATCTCAGAAATAAACAATTTACCAAAGCTCTGTGTAGTCCTGCCTGTCGATATATTCTATACAATTAAAATGTCTGGGGGCAGAACTTGAGCTAACCCCACCGAGAAGCCATCTAAACATGTGACTGTGACTACAGACTAAACTAATGAATATTTTACTCTCACCAGCTGCTTCACAATCCTTCCCCTGCCTAAAAGCCGTGCGATCACAAAATCCAATCTCACCTTCTCTGGGGCTTTGTACCCCTGAATACACAAGAGCCAAAACGCTCTGCTATTTTACTTACAAAACAAAAGGCAGCAAAAGTGGCTGTAATTGAAGTGACTGCTGCCAAAGTCATTTGCTTTTCTGCTACGCCAGACAGTTCAAAGCTGGATCTGCTCTGCTGTCCACCCCGGTGCCGTAACAGCTCTTCGGACCAAGGATCTAAGTGGCCACAGATATAAAAGTAGGTAATGCTAAGAAGCAACATCCCCCCACACTCGTTTTTTTTTAAATATGCATTAAAAGATACATATATATATAGTAATAATATTAAATAACAGGTATTGATTATACGACGGATCTTTTAATACATCGTCCCACCTTATCTTCACAAGTGTATGAAGTAGATATTATTTCCATTTTACAGATGAGAAAAGTGAGAAAGAGCAGAAAATTGCAATGAATATCACAGTATGCATACTGAAAAATTAAATTAGGTAGTCAGCCCAGGCTTACTTGGTTCCAGATATCACAATTTTGACCACTACAACAAAATGGACTTCATGGCCTTGATGTAGCTGTCTCTGTCAGCAAACTAATCCTTGTTCAAAATGAATCAGATTTCTTTGTTAACCATTATTGTCAAGTTTCTTTAAAATCTAGGAATTATCTCTATGTAAGGGACTGTCTTTAAGGTATATAGTAAGGTGCTCAGCAAATATTTGTTGACTGAATGAATACCACAGTACTTAGAGGAATTGCCAGTTATTTTAAACCACAAATCCTCTTCCTTAAAACGAACATCTACCAGCATTATCTTCAAGCCACTGGCTTAAATTTGCAGTTCGTCACAGGTGAATTGTCACTAGTAGTAATTACAGAAACACCATTTATAAATTATTTACGTTTTTTTAGAATGTGAAGTTAGAAGGCAGTCCACCAGTAACCCTTACTTCTGACCAATTACAAACTCATGGGTCCTTAAGGCCATACTTAGTTTGAATAATTCGCTAGAAAAACTCACAGAACTCACTGGAAGCTTTTATCCTCATGGTTATGGTTTAAGATATAGACTAGTTTAGGGACGCCTGGGTGGCTCCGTCAGTTAAGTGTCTGCCTTTGGCTCAGGTCGTGATTCCAGGGTCCTGGGATCGAGTCCCGCATCAGGCTCCCTGCTTAGTGGGGAATCTGCTTCTCCCTCTGCTTGCTACTCACCCTGCCTCTGCTCTCTCTCTGTCTCTCTCTTTCTCACACACACACACACACACACACACATACAAACAAATAGATAAAATCTTAAAAAAAAAAAAAAAGATAGAGATTAGGTTACGTTACATGATACAGATTAAAGTCAGCCAAGAGAGGCACATAGGGCAAAATCCAGGAAAGTTTCAAACACAGGGCTTCATGTTGTCCTCTCTGCACTGAGCCACACACAGCATTACTTTTCCAGCAGCAACATATGCTGACACGTATGGAAAATCGCCAAACCAGGGGAGCTCACCCAAGCCTTGGCATCCAGAGTCTTGATTCAGGTTCTGTGGTTGACTGGCCATGTGGCTGACCTCAGTTTCCAGGTAGTCTGGGATCAAGCTGACGCTGTGTGACTCAAAGCTCCTGCAGTGAATAACATTAATAGACTATCCAGACATTCTGTCAGAGTATCTGGGAGTTCTGAGGCTGTGAAACCTCTGATATCCCATAACCTCCAGTCCCACAAGACTCCTCTCAGGCATGGCATTGCAAGAGTGTAGAGATTACCTCCCAGAAGCTGAGGGCAGGGGGCAGACCTCTCTTGGGCAAGGGTTATTCTTCACTACAGAGAGAGTTCAAAGAAAATCCAAGGTTTTGTTTTGTCTGTTTGTTTGTTTTAAAAATACTAGTTTCACTTACACTGATATATTTTCCAGTGTAGAAAACCCAGAGACCCAGTGATAGCTACGGGGCTGGGATGTGGATGTGAACATCATCTTCCAGGAATGTCGTTACTTCAGGAAACGTGATTTACAACTCTAGGTTTTGTCTCAGGCATGATCTCAGGGTGGTAGGACTGAGTCCCGCCTCGAGCCCCCCAAAGGGCTCCATGTTCAGTGAGAGTTGGCTTGAGATTCTATCTCTCCCTCTCCCTTTGCCCTCCCCTCTGTCTCTCTGTCTACCTCTCTGTCTCTCAGATAAATATACCTTAAAAAAAAAAAAAAAGGAAATAGAACTGACTTACACAGCAGCTGAGAACTACTGTATAAGCATCAATAGCATCAAATTACAATAGAAACCAACATGCAATAGTAACCCTTCCATGTAAGCATATCAGAGAATCTACAATACGGACATAGATCTTAGAGTGTCCTTAGTTTGGAATCCAGTCCAATAATTAGACTCTGAAGTTAGGCCTCTCCTACATGATTGTAGGAGGAAAATCAATCTTCCTCTTAATTCCACCCTTCTTTTCCTCCAGCTCATTTCAGATTCCTTGCTCTTCCTTCTTTTGCCTGCCAAGGAAACAGGTGGTTTGTCCATCTGGAACTCCAAGTTTTGCTCCATTCTGATCATTTCCATGTATGCTGAAATCTCAAAGGCTTACATCTTGTTCCAATTATTTCAATTATTGGGCTTTTGGGTTGAAAGCAACAGAAACTTAATGACAATTAATTTGGGCAAAAATTTTGGACCTAGACACACACACCCAGGGAAAATGCCATGTGATTTCTGTTGCATAAGCCACCTCGTGTGTGTTGCAACAGCCTCAACAAGCTAATGGACAGGCTAAATATGTATTTCTGGTCATTTGAACATCATGTTTTATAGTTGCCTCATCTCATCGGTCAAAATCTAGCACAGTTCACAAAAGAATTTTCTCTTTTGCCTATGCAACCCCAGTCCCTTAGATTTCATTGTCATTAATCAGCCTACACCTATTGGTTTCTCTATTCACATCACAGATTTTAATCTATGTGGCAGATAAATGCAATTATCATGAGAATTTAGACTAATTAGTCATATGTCAGGCATAAAGACCTTAATTTCAAATACCGCACTGTGCAGATCCAGACCTCTATCAGATTCTTTTAATAGATTCCAAGTGTCTATTGAAATATTCCATCTTTTTATTCATTTTGACCATCTTTTTCTTTATTTTTCAACACCTTAATCATGGTTGTTTTGAACTCCTTGCTAATTATATTCCATATTTATATCTTATCTAGGTCTTTTCCCCCCACCTTATCTCTTATTTATTAGTCACTTTTCCTGCTTCTTTGAATGCCTAAAGTTTTATATGATATGCTGGATGTTCTAAGTGATACATCATAGGTGCTTTGAAGTATGTCGTCTTCTAAAGAGCATTAAGTTTTTATCTGACAGACAAGTAAGTCTCTAGAGGATCACCCTCATCCTGCCATTTGATGTTAGTCTATGTTGGGGTGGGTCTATTTCACTTTTGCCCTTTCTCCTGGAGTCCAGCCCTTACTCCTACCATACTACTAATACTACATACTACATTCTCCTAACTTCTAGGACGTGGTATTTCAATGACAACAGTAAGCCCAGGGCATTTACTAGCTGGACCCAAACATTAATGTCTCCTCAGAGTTGTAAAAATTAAAAATCCTGATTATATTTAAGCCTCCCTGCATTTTTTTCTCTGTTCCAGCTCTTGAAATTTCATTCTGTGCATGCATAGCTTTATGAGTCAGCCAAAGACCCGATATGAATTTTTGTGTAGATTTTTGAGGGTCCTCTGTAGCTCTCTTCTAATACCCTAACCCTCAAATCCCAGTCACCATGATAACTCTAAACACCAGCCTGTTTCTTCTGATAGCAAAACTGCTGTTTTCAGCTTGGGCTCTATGACCCCACAGAGGGGTTTGGAAATTGCACTCGGGGAGAAATTAGGGTGAATACAGAACATAACTCATGCGTTTCCCTTAGCTCAGAGACCTTAGCCTTGCATTGTTGCTGCCCATTTCCTTCAAATCATTGTTTTATGTATTTTTCCACATTGATATACATTTTGGTGGGAAGAAAACTCTGATACAGGCTAATTAATCATGCCAAAATTTAAAGTCAGGCATAAAGTTCTTACATACAGTGTTAGGTACTCATGATTAATTTCAGCATTCTTTTATAGCCCCTTCTCTCCTCTCTTTCCATATCTTACTAATGATAATATAATAAAAGCATATTTCCAGGGGCACCTGGGTGCCTCAGTTGATTAAGCACCTGACTCTTGATTTCTGCTCAGGTCATGATCTCAGGCTCCTGGGATCAAGTTCCACATCAGGCTCCATGCTCAGCAGGCATCTGCTTTTCTCCCTCTCTCTCTACCCCACCCTCCCTCAAATGAATAAAGAAATCTTTTTTTTTAAAAAGGCACATTTCAGAGGAAGCAAGATGGTGGAGGATTAGCAGACTGAAACAGCATTAGTTCCCAGGAATTCAGCTAGATAGTTATCATATCATTCCAAACACCTACAGAATCAACAGGAGATAGAAGAGAAGAAGAGCAGCAATTCTAGGAACAGAAAATCTACTACTTTCTAAAAGGTCTCTTCTGACTTGGATAGTGTATATTTTTCTGGGATCTTTGCCACCTCTTATTATTTTATTCTCTCATTCATATATTCATATCTGGATAAAATGACAAGGTGTATAAACTCACCCCCCAAAAAAGAAGAGGCAGTACCAACATCTAGGGACATAATCAATATGGACATTGGCAATATGTCAGAACTAGAGTTCAGATAATTATCAAGGTGCTAACTGGGCTCAAAAAAAGGCATGGAAGATATTAGAGAATCCCTTTCTGGAGAAATAAAATCTCTTTCTGGAGAAGTAAAAGAACTAAAATCTAACCAAGTTGAAATCAAAAAGCTATTAATGAGGTGCAATAAAAAATTGGAGGCTTGGGGCACCTGGGTGGCTCAGTGGGTTAAAGCCTCTGCCTTCGGCTCAGGTCATGATCCCAGGGTCCTGGGATTGAGTCCCATATGGGGCTTTCTGCTCAGCAGGGAGACTGCTTCCTCCTCTCCCTCTGCCTGCCTCTCTGCCTACTTGTAATCTCTGTCTGTCAAATAAATAAATAAAATCTTTAAAAAAAAATGGAGGCTCTTACTGCTGGGATAAATGAGACAGAAGAAAGAATTAGTGATGCAGAAGACCAAATGACAGAGAATAAAGAAGCTGAGCAAGAGAGACAAACAACTACTGAACCACGAGGGAAGAATGTGAGAGATAAGTGATACCATAAGACAAAACAATATTAGAATAATCGGAATCCCAGAAGAAGAAGAAAGAGAGAGGGGGGCAGAAGGTATACTGGAGTAAATTATAGTAGAGAATTTCCCTAATTTGGAAAAGAGCACAAGCTTCAAAATCCAGGAAGCGCAGAGAACTCCCCCCAAAATCAATAAAAATAGGTCCACACCCCATCATCTAGTAGTAAAACTTACAAGTCTTAGTGACAAAGAGAAAATCCTGAAAGCAGCTCTGGACAAGAAGTCTGCAAAATACAATGGTAGAAATATTGGACTGGCAGCAGACTTAGCCACAGAGACCTGGTGGGCCAGAAAGAACTGGCATGATATATTCAGAGCACTAAACGGGAAAAATATGCAGCCAAGAATACTATATCCAGCTAGGCTGTCATTGAAAATAGAAGGAGAGATAAAAAGCTTCCAGGACAAACAAATATTAAAAGAATTTGCAAACACTAAACCAGCCCAACAGGAAATACTGAAAGGGTCTTCTAAGTAAAGAGACAGCCTAAAAGTAACACACCAGAAAAGAACAGAAACAATATACAGTAATAGTCATCTTACAGGCAATACAATGGCCCTAAATTCATATCTTTCAATAGTTACCCTGAATGTAAATGGGCTAAATGCCCCAATCAAAGACACAGGGTATCAGAATGGATAAAAAACAAGACCCATCAATATGCTCTCTACAAGAAACTCATTTTAGACCAAAAGACACCTTTAGATTTAAAGTGAGGGGGTGGAAAACAATTTACCATGCTGACGGACATCAAAAGAAAGCTGGGCTGGCAATCCTTATGTCAGATAAATTAGATTTTAAGCCGAAGACTATACTAAGAGATGAGGAAGGACACTATATCATACATAAAGGGTCTGTCCAACAAGAAGCTCTAACAATTTTAAATATCTATGCCCCTAACATGGGAGAAGTCACTTATATAAACCAATTAATAACAAAAATCAAAGAAATACATCAACAACAATATAATAATAGTAGGAGACTTTGACACCCCCCTCACTGAAATGGACAGATCACCTAAACAAAAGATCAACAAGGATATAAAGGCCTTAAATGACACATTGGACCAGATGGAAATCACAGATATATTCAGAACATACCATCCCAAAGCAACAGAATACACATTCCTCTCTAGTGCACATGGAAAATTCTCCAGAATAGATCACACCTAGGATAACAAATCAGGTCTCAAACAGCACCAAAAAATTGGGATCATTCCCTGCATATTTTCAGACCACAATGCTCTGAAGCTAGAACTCAATCACAAAAGGAAAAATGGAAAGAACTCAAATACATGGAGGTTAAAGAGCATCCGACTAAAGAATGAATGGGTCAACCAGGAAATTAAAGAAGAATTGAAAAAATTCATGGAAAAAAATGATAATGAAAACACAATTGTTCAAAATCTTTGGGACACAGCAAAGCCCGTCCTAAGAGGAAAGTATATGGTGATATAAACCTTTCTGAAGAAACAAGAAAGGTCTCAAGTACACAACTTAACCCTGCACCTAAAGGACCTAGAGAAAGAAGATGAAACAAAGCCTAAACCCAGCAGGAGAAGAGAAATCATAAAGATCAGACCAGAAATCAATGAAATAGAAACCAAAAGAACAGTAGAACACATCAATGAAACTAGGAGCTGGTTCTTTGAAAGAATTAATAAGATTGATAAACCCCTGGCCAGATTTATCAAAAAGAAAAGAGAAAGGACCCAAACCAATAAAAATCATGAATGAAAGAGGAGAGATCACAACCAACACCAAAGAAATATAACTATAAGAACATATTATGAGCAACTATATGCCAGCAAATATGACGATCTGGAAGAAATGGGTCCATTCCTAGAGACATATAAACTACCAAAACTGAACCAGAAAGAAATAGAAAATGTGAACAGACCCATAATCAGTAAGGAGATTGAAGCAGTCATCAAAAATCTCCCAACAAACAAGAGCCCAGGGCCAGACAGCTTCCCAGGGGAATTCTACCAAATGTATAAAGAAGAATTAACACCTATTCTCCTGAAACTGTTCCAAAAAATAGAAATGGAAGGAAAACTTCCAAACTCATTTTATGAGGCCAGCATTACCTTGATCCCAAAACCAAAGACCCCATCAAAAAGGAGAATTACAGACCAGTATCCTTAATGAACATGGATGCAAAAATTCTCACCAAAATAGATTAAAAGGATTATTCACCACGACCAAGTGGGATTTATTCCAGCTGCAAGGTTGGTTCAACATCCACAAATCAATCAATGTGATACAACACATCGATAAAAGAAAGAACAAGAACCATATGATACTCTCAATAGATGCTGAAAAAGCATTTGACAAAGTATAGCATCTTTCATGATCCAAGATCAAACACAAATGTGATCAAAGCTCTTCAAAGTGCAGGGATAGAGGATACATACGTCAATATCATCAAACCCATCTATGAAAAACCCATAGTGAATATCATTCTCAAAGGGGAAAAACTGAGAGCTTTTCCTCTAAGGTCAGGAACATGGCAGGGATGTCCACTATCACCACTGTTATTCAACATAGTACTAGATGTTCTAGCCTCGGCAATCAGACAACAAAAGGAAATAAGACATCTGAATCAGCATATGGTTTCACTTACTTGTGGAGCATAAGGAATAACATGGAGGACATTGGGAGATGGAGAGGAGAAGTGAGATGGGGGAAATTGGAGGGGGAGACAAACCATGAGAGACCGTGGACTCTGAGAAACAAGCTAAGGGTTTTAGAGGGGAGGAGGTGGGGAGATGGGTGAGCCTGGTGGTGGGTATTACGGAGGGCACGTATTGCATGGAGCACTGGGTGTGGTGCATAAACAATGAATCTTGGAACACCGAAAAGAAAGAAAATTAAATTTAAAAAGGAAAGAATAAAAAGGCATCTGAATTGACAAAGAAGTCAAACTATCACTCTTTGCAGATGATATGATACTTTATGTGGAAAACCCAAAAGACTCCACTCAAAAACAGCTAGAACTCACACAGGAATCCAGCAAAGTGTCAGGATATAAAATCAATGCACAGAAATCAGTTGCATTTCTATACACCAACAGCAAGACAGAAGAAAGAGAAATTAAAGTGTTGATCCCATTTACAATTGCTCCCCAAACTGTAAGATACCTAGGAATAAACATAACCAAAGAGGGAAAGAATCTGTACTCAGAAAATCATGAAGTACTCATGAAAGAAATTGAGGAAGACACAAAGAAATGGAAAAACATGCCATGCTCACGCATCGTAGAAACAAATATTGTGAAAATGTCCATGCTCCTTAAGCAATCTACACATTTAATGCAATCCCTATCAAAATACCATCAACTTTTTTTCAAAGAAATGGAACAAATAATCCTAAAATTTATATGGAACAAGAAAAAACCCTGAATAGCCAGAGGAATGTTAAAAAAAGAAAGCCAAAGTTAGTGGCATCACAATTCCAGACTTCAAGCTCTACTACAAAGCTGTAATTATCAAGACAGTATGGTAATGGCACAAAAACAGACACATAGATCAGTGGAACAGAAGAGAGAGCACAGAAATAGACCCTCAACTCTGTGGTCACCTAATCTTCGACAAAGCAAGAAAGAATGTCCTATGGAAAAAAGACAGTCTCTTCAACAAATGGTGCTGGGAAAATTGGACAGCCACATGCAGAAGAATGAAACTGGACCATTTCCTTATACCACACCCAAAAATCAACTCAAAATGGATGAAAGACCTCAATGTGAGACAAGAATCCATCAAAATCTTTGAGAACATAAGCCACAACCTCTTTGACTCAGCCACAGCAACTTCTTCCTCGAAACATCACCAAAAGCAAGGGAAGTAAGGGCAAAAATGAACTATTGGGACTTCATCAAGATCAAAAGCTTTTGCACAACAAAGGAAACAGTCAACAAAACCAAAGACAACTGACAGAATGGGAGAAGATATTCGCAAATGACGTATCAGATAAAGGGCTAGTATCCAAAATCTATAAAGAACTTATCAAACTCAACACCCAAAGAACAAATAACCCAATCAAGAATTGGGCAGAGGACATGAACAGACATTTCTGCAAAGAAGACATCCAGATGCCCAAAAGACAATGAAAAAGTTCTCAACATCACTCAGCATCAGGGAAATACAAATCAAAACCACAATGAGATACCACCTCACACCAGTCAAAATGGCTAAAATTAACCAGTCAGGAAATGACAGGTGTTGGCAAGGATGTGGAAATAGCAGAACCCTCCCACACTGTTGGTGGGATTGCAAGTCAGTGAAGCCACTCTGGAAAACAGTGTGGATATTCCTCAAAAATTCAAAAATAGAGCTACCCTATGACCCAGCAATCACACTACTGGGTATTTACCCTAAAGATACAAATGTAGTGATCTGAAGGGTCATGTGCACCCAAATATTTATAGCAGCAATGTCCATAATAGCCAAACTATGGAAAGAACCTAGATGTCCATCAACAGATGAATGGATAAAGAAGATGTGTCACACACACACACACACACACACACACACACACACACACACACACAATGGAATACTATGCAGTCATCAAAAGAAATGAAATTTTGCCATTTTCAAAGATGTGGGTGGAACTAGAGGGTATTATGCTCTCTCTGATCAAATCATATGATCAGATCATATGCTCTCTCTGATTTGAGAGGCAGAGTGGGGGGTTTGGGAGGTAAGGAAAGAAAAAAAAAGAAACAAGATGGGATCGGGAGGGAGACAAACCATAAGAAACACTTAATCTCACAAAACATGTGAGGGTTGCCAGGGGGAGGAGGGTGTGGAGAAGGTGGTTGGGTTATGGACATTGGGGATGGCATGTGCTATGGTGACCACTGTGAAGTGTGTAAGCCTGACGGTTCACAGACCTGTACCCCTGGGGCTAATAATATATTATATATTAATAAACATAATTTTTAAAAGGCTTATTTCTAGTAGATAATTCTACACATAGCTATGATCCTACTGTAGGAAGAATCAAATGCTATTATTCTAGAGAAGAAAATCAACAATGCAAGGACAGTAGGAATTAAATTAATGAATAAATTGGTATCTAGACTTCCATGAAGACTTAAAGGAGAAACATGTACTCAAAATAGCTCTCATAATTGCCTACTTACTTAAATGCAACTTTATGGAAATAACCAGGCAAGGTCTCAAGACGAACACTACAAACAACACATAGTGGAGGCACAAAGCAGACTTCTTAGGTTTAGGTACAAGGTATGGGGCTAGCAGAATTCATGCAGTCTTCCAGATTTTTATACCCCATGAAGAGGCACACTTTGGCCAGGCACAGTCAGGCATTCTTCAGCTTTGTTTCAGGAAAAGTTCTCTGATTTCCGCTCCCCCTCCCCCCATGTTTAGAAGGGTTGGGAGTAGGGAGAAAACATACAAACTGCAAAGAAAAAATCCTGGTCTTTGCAATTGAAGTGACAGTCCTTTCATCCTCAGGCGCAATGGCCCGAGAAGCTTGCAAATCCACGTGCTTACAGCCAGAGACCTTGAGGATCTCCCGGACAATCCAGCTTGCAGACCTGATAGGGAAAATCTGATTCTCTCTTCACAGACAGTAAGTAATATCTCTGAGTTATTATTGCAAGGTTGTGTCATGAAGGCTTTTTCCTAGCTGAGCATATGGTTTTCGTTAAAATACAAAGACAGCGAAGGGAGGTCTTACCGATTCATCAGCTATACCTCAGAATGATGCCTTTATAGACTCCTTTTCTGATAACGTGATTTTTCAAGTTTAGAAACAGCAGACCAGAGAGAGTCAATTATCATATGGTTTCGCTTACTTGTGGAGCATAAGGAATAACATGGAGGCCATGGGGAGATGGAGAGAAGAAGGGAGTTGGGGGAAACTGGAGGGGGAGACGAACCATAAGAAACTATGGACTCTGGAAAACAATCTGAGGGTTTTGGAGGGGCGGGGTGGTGGGAGGTTGGGTGAGCCTGGTGGTGGGTATTATGGAGGGCACGTATTGCATGGTGCACTGGATGTGGTGCATAAGCAATGAATTCTGGAACACTGAAAAGAAATTTAAAAAATTAATAAAAATTTAAAAAAAGAAAAATTTTAAACAATAAAAAATGCAAAAAAAAAAAAAAGAAAGAAACAGCAGACCACATGACATGGCTATGAAAGAATGCCAACAGAAAGATGAACAAAAGACTGCAGAATAAAGTTTGGAGGCTTGAGGAAATTGCCAGATTTAGCAGTCTGGGCTCCTACTGACATATCTTGGCGGCCCATATTGACATTTGTTATTGAGAGCATGGCCGTTCATTAGTACAGGTGGTACTGTACATTGCACGGAACAAAAACAAATGGCTTTCAATCTGGGGTTGAATGGAAGATCACCTGGGGAAGTTTTAAAACTGTAGGTGTTCTAACCACACCCCAAACCAACTACATTAGAGACCCTGGAGATGGAGCCCAGAAAGAAATAGTTTTTAAATCTCTGCAAGTGATGTCAATAGCAGTCAAGGTTGAGAATCACTGATTTGAATTCTCCTGGCTTCAGCTTTCTTCTGTAAAAATAAAACATCAGTCAGATGGTCCCTGAGCATCCTTGCCAGGAAAGTCCTCACCTCTGTAATTCTGCATGAGAGCATTTCCTTCAACCAGTGTTCTCCTTTCGCTGCTCCCAAAACAATGAGGAAAATCCAGGGAGGCCATTTCTGCCTCAGCTTTGTGGCTTTGGTGAATACAAATGTCCTCCAAAGTTTACCTGGCTTCATAAGATGTTTGCCATCTCTGCTCCCCTCATCCTTCACCAGAGGAAAAGGAGAAACAACTGTGATCATCTGTGCAAAGGAAAGCGCAAGTCAAACATGAAAGATATCTTAAAAATAAACATTTTAGAAGTGGGATGAGCCTTTTTGCCAACACAAGGAAGCACCTGCTTATTGACACCTTGCTATTGTGGAAATTATGTGCAAGTGCTTTCATAATTACAGATCCATATTCCCTGTCTGTAGAGCAAAACTGTTTGCACGACCCATTTGGGGCCCTTCCTTCCTCTCTCCCGTCCCCCCACCACCACCCCGAGCAGATGTGGAATGAGAAATGCCATGATTGGCCACATGGGCTTTTTCAGGGAGGCTCTGGGAAGAAGGAAATCTGGAGCCAGGCCCATCTCCACAGCACAATCACCTGCTGTGGACCATTCAGTTCACGTCAGGCATTTTTATCTACCGCTCTTCCTACCTCACAGATGTGTCATAATAGAACGATGTAATGTGTAAGATGCTCCGTGGTGCTATGAAGCAAAAAAAAACAAATAAATATAGAATATTTGCTTTGCCCAAAACCAGCATCTCAGCATCCAAAAGGAAGATGCCAAGCCACCTGTTAAGGTCAAATGGTTTGTGATCTGAAACACATTGCCTCTGTTCAAAATAAATGGTGTGATACCCATGGCCCCCCAAAAACCTTCAGTATGGTCCCTTTATATTCTTCTTAAACCTATCTGCATATTTAGGCCTCCTCATCCTTGTTTATGCCTTTGCCCCACGGGCAAGGTCTTCTGCCTTTATTTTTCTGTCCTGTCTCTCCTACTTCCTCAATCCCAACTCCCACCAAGGAATGACAATCTATCATTCAAGCTCCAACTCCGTTAATCACAGCTGCCTTTGTTCAGCACTTCCTGTGTAGCAGGAACTAAGCTGCATGTTTTACATACTTTGTTTTGTTGAATTTTTCCAAAACATCTATAAAGTAAGTTTTATTCAGCCAGTTTAACAGAAAACAACCAGCATTCAGAGAAGTAAAATAACTTGCTCAAGATCACCACGTCAAAATTCAAATCCAAGCCTGTCTTGATCTAAAGTTGATGTTATTATTCACTGTGTTGCAGTCATTCTTACCAACTCTCTATCCAGTCTTCCTTGATGACTCCACAAAAAGCAGTTTCTCCCAATCGAAACTAAGCTCCCCTCCAGAACATATTTTGACATGCTTTCTACTCCCTTGATTATTGTTTGTTTTATATTGCTAAGTTTAGATGAGTATGTTTAGTTCCCCTTCCTAAGTATACTGTAAACCTAGGAAAGTCCCAGAACTGTTCAAAATGCCTAACTAATGCACCTATATTCTCCAGCAAGTACTGGTCTTACTTTATAGTCCCAAGTATGTTTTTGGTGCCCTTTTATCACCTACCATATTTTTATGTATAGCACTCTAACCGCACAAATAATTTGTTCTCAATTGTCAAGCGTCCAAGTATGGGGAGTTAAATGTGAAGATAGGAGGTTGAGAGGGCCAGGAAAGATGTAACCAGAGATGAACATACCTCCTTCTGGGGCATTAGGTTATGATCTCTAAGTTGATAAGACCTATCAGAACTTTAAAAAAAAAGAAGAAGAAGAAGAACAAACAAAGCATTCCTTTTTGTAATGGTAAGAATGTTTGCCAAAATATACTGATATTAAGCATTATTCTAAATATGTATGAGTCATAATATTTCCATATCAGCTATTAATAGTTACTAGTGTCTTCTTTGTGGAGAATGCTTTTCAATATGTCATAAGACAAAGGTAGAATCAAGCATAAAATAAATTAACATAGCATTTTATATTCTAGGAATAATGAACACTAGGTCTATCTAGGCAAAGTGATTTGATGGATTAAGAAAAATATTTAGAAAATTCAGAAGGCAAAGCACTCTAGCCAGACAAACAGAAAAGTGAGGGAAAACTTTTAGTTTTAATGAAATAGGTAATTCTTTAAGAGGAAGGAACAACTTATGCAAATGAGTACCTACTGATGAAATGAAATAAAAACATGATACTGAAAGATAAAAATAATTGGCACCCAGGAGAAACCTGGGACTTCCTGTACCACCCACAGTATATTTTTTTTGGTTTTTGTTTTGTTTTGTTTTTTCTCAAAGGAAGGAGGAGTAAAGGTTACATGCTGTGGCTTTCTGATAAGTGTAAAATTATTCCAATACTCATTTTTTTAAATTCCTGAATCCTTGGCTAAAATGCTCAAGTTTTTATTTGGGAACACAAAATGGAATATGAAGGGAAATAAGCTAAAGTAGAAAGGTATGCATCTCAGGGAGCAGTACATTTGCTCGTGCTCACCTGTGAACAAGACTACCCTGTTTGGGGGATAAGAATATGAACACACTTCATCACGCAGAAGCCGAGAACGTGAACTTTACCTTGCCCTTACGTACTGTCTCAGTGTGCGTGTGTGTGTCAGGTGTATTCTTCCCTTCTCTGAGTCTGTCTCCTTTTGTGTTGACCAAGATAATACCCATCTACTTTCCCTCAAAAGTCTCAGGGATGACTCATGAAAAAGGCTCTTCAATTTAGTCAGTGTACAAAGATATTGTGAATAATCAATAATTTCCGTTAACCCTCCAGAAACTTTCATTTGCATTTACTACTTAGAATCTCAATCGACTTTTCCTGTGTGTTAGCAGCTGTGAAACTTTCAAGAATTATAACTATAGGTTTTCACCATTTCCTGGCCTCCCTTTGGCTATAGATTTTCTAGCCACATGATCTTAAAGGGTCAATTTAGTTTAGTGAAATGAAAGTGGCTGCAGATACGGCATCAAATGACCCATGTTCAAATTTCAGCTCTGCCTTTCGACCTTGATTAAACCAAGCACCTCTCTAAGTCTCCGCACCTTTCTCTATAAAAGGGGAAAATAATACCTTCCTGCACTTACCCACAGGATTATAGTGAGGCTCAAGTTGAAAAGTATGCAAAAATGCTGCCTAAATCACATCTCTGTAATAGGTCTATTCACATTATTTTTTCTTTTAGTCCCATCATTTCTATCAAACATGAATAACGTGCAGTTAAGGTTTTCATTTATTTCCTTCCAGTCTTTTACTACACTAGGCATATACGCATTTGTGTATATGTAGGCAGTATTTTATTAAATGTAGGCAGTATTTTATTGTGATGTAATTATGTATTACTTACTTGTATGATGTATATAATATATATATTATATATTATATATATTATTACTTACTTGTATGATATATAATATATATAGATAAAGATATAGATATATAATATATAATATATATAATATATATAAATATAGATATATATAATATGTATCATATATATCATATATATCATATATGTCATATAGATAGATAGATATCATATATAGATATATATCTAAATATATCTATATAGATATATATATCATATATATGATATATCTATATAGATATATATAGATATATATCATATGTATAATATGCATGTATATATGTATATATATTTTTTCTTATTATTAAAAATTATTTCCAAATATGGCTAATAATGAATACACTAAAAATATGATTGGGGCACCTGGGTGGCTCAGTCCATTAAGCATCGGACACTTGATTTCAGCTCAGGTCGTGATCTCAGGGTCTTGAGATCAAGCCTCAAGTGGGGTTCTGCACTCAACAGGGAGTCTGCTTGAGATTTTCTCTCTCCCACTCCTTCTGCCTTTCCCCCTCAACATGGGCTTTCTTTTTCTCTCTCTCCCAAATGAATAAATAAATCTTTAAAAAAAAATAAAGTCTCTATTAAAAAAACATGGTGGGTAGTGCTCACTTTGGCAGTACATATACTAAAACTGGAACAATAGAGAGATGAGCATGACCCCTGCATAAGGATGACACAAAAATTTGTGAAGTTTCCATATTTTTGCCCAGGTAGAAAGAAAGAGAAACACAAATACCATGTGATTTCACTCATATGTGGAATTTAATAAATAAGCAAAAGAGCAAAGAGGTTAAAAGAAAAAACAGAGAGAGAGAGAGAGAGGCAAACCAGGAAACACTCTTAACTATAGAGAACAAACTGATGGTTACCAGAGGGGAGGGGATGCGTTAAATAGGGGATGGGGTTAAGGAAGGCACTTGTGATGAGCACTGGGTGATGTATGGAAGTTTTGAATTACTAAATTGCACACCTAAGATTAAGTCTACACTAGCTTGAATTTAAATAAAAACTTTAAAAATATATGGTGGGTAATAATTCTGTCATATGAGTGAAACATAATTTGTAGAATCATTCTCCACCTTCAACTCATCAAAAATCCTCATTTTCAGGCTCTTTTGTTTTTGTCTTGTTTTGCTCCATTGTAGTTGATGATGTTCCTAGGTTTATTTGCTGTCATAACCAAAACTATATTAAACATCTTTGTACAAAAATCTTTTTATGAATCCCTAATTCCATGCAGGAGATTTCTAGAACTGAAATCACTGGATCAAAAGTATGGATTCTTCTAAGGCCTTTGGTTAACCCTAACATATTGTCAGCTTCTGTTCCTGCAGTATTGTACTATTTAGACAACACAAGAGACAATTTTTATGTTAGCTTTGTCCTAATTACCTATTTTAATCATTAATCGTTACCAATTTCACAGACAAAAAAGAGAATCCTTTTATTATTTCATGTTTATATGGTCACTAGTGAAGTTGAAAATTTATTGTGTTTATTGATTTTAATTATTTCTGCCACAAATCTCTTACGCTTGCTCCATTTCCAGTATTTTCCTTATTGATTTGTTGGCATTATTTGTACCTTAAGGAAATTCATTTCTCAGTTGTCATAACTCAAAAGGTTTTCCAAATTTGTCATTTACACTTTAATATTGCTTGTGATTTTTGACATTGCAAGGGTTTTTTTTAAGTTTTTTTCCTCCAACCTTATCAGGATATAATTGACACATAGCACTGTGTAAGTTTCACTTAAGGTGTACAACACGTTGGTATCATACATTTATACACTGCAAAAGGATAACCACCATAGCATTAGCTTATACCTCCATCCGTTTCATAATCATCATTTCTTTTTTGTGGTAATTTTTTAACTTTGGAAAAATCAAATTTACCAAGCAGTGTCTTCCATTGCTTCACTTTTTTATTTTTTGTGAACTAAGTAGAGGGAATCCCTACTTCATCCGTATAGCAATTCATGGTTTTAATAAAAACCAGACCCTAAGTTCGAAGACTTAGCAATCTAGAATAAAGTTAGAGTGTGACGATACTGAGATTGCTCTTCTACTAAGAAGTTAGTTTGAAAGGAGATTAATAAGTATTTCTGGTGCAAGAAGAATTGGCACCAACTCAGACACAGCTCTATTTTAGACCACTCAGATATGTCCCGCATATGGCTTTTAGCCTATGGTGAGCACCCAGAAATTCCAACACTTGGAAAGCAAAAGCTCTGTGCTGGCACATCTGTAAGTCAGCTGGGGTCAGGCACAGGGCCAATGACACCAGGGAGAGAGCGGGGAACAGGCAACAGAGGAGGCCAAAATCAGTTCTGCTCAAGAAGAGGGTTTGCGAATGTCTGAGATGCGGAAGCTGTAATTAACAAGGTGACTGTAAAAGGAACTGGACTTACCTCCTAGTTTTAAGTGTCCGTCTCACTGTTCTCTGACCGTATTTGCCTCAGTGCTGAGTAAGAGCAAATTTTTTGCTTGCCTTACATTTAAATTCGATACTTCTATCTTTAGAAAGGCCCGTGAGGAGGAACACTTGCCACCTTAGCAGCGTGAATAGTAATCATGGCTAATAAAATTAATAAAAATTAACGTTAATTAGGCTCTTACTTTGGTTCAGACTCTGTTCTGAGCCCTTTATATTTATATTTATATTTTATATTAAATTTATATAAATATATTTATTTTATATTTATATTTATAGAAGCCTTCAAAACACTTTTAACTGGTAGAAACATAATTTTCTCCATTTTGTAGTTGAAGGAAGAGAGGCATCGAGAAGGTGGACAACTTATCCAGGATCACATAGCCTGCAAGAAGTTGAGCCAGGATTTGAAACCAGACAACTGATTCCAGAATTGGCACCTTTTCAATATTCTATGATATTCTGTATTTATTAATAGGAACTTTGAGAGCCAGTATTAATTTCAATTTATATATGTGGAAGGATGTATGCATATATATTTATACATATGGAAAGATCTATAAATATTATATCTTAAATATGTCTTTATTTATTATGGTCAATGGAAGGGGGGATTAGGAATTAATTAAAGAATTTTTGGCTTATCTAGACCTCTGGTTTTCTCACCTACTGATACTTCTACCAGAAAACAAAAAATAGAACAAAGGCATAACACAAGTATGACAATTTTTCTATAAGTTTGACATATGTTACTTCTGCTGGGGATTGGTTTAAAGAGAAGCCAGACTGAATGTAGTGACCAAAGTAAGATCAAGTTTGTATACCCACCTATTATATTCCTAGTTTCTCCAGGGCTTCCCTGGGTACCAGCTTAGTGCAGGACAGTGGAGAGGGTAGAATGTGTGTGGATCCCCAGGAACAAGACAATTTAGACTCTCTGAGTGAGGCTTGCCACATAACTGATGGACTCATGACCCTACTATCCCTTTCTCTTCACACCTCAGTACCCATGCAGACCCAGGGGTCTCCCATCGCTGCAGTTTCAGGACTACTCATGGCCTGAGGTCTCAGATGGCAACTAGGAGAGAGATTACCCCGCTGCCTACAATTTTGTCTCTTGTCTCATTCCCTCCACTCCATCCTCCACAGCGCTGCTAGACTAATCATAGTTTTAGTGTAGATTTAGTCACCTCCCTCTCCTTAAAATTCTTCCATGGATTCCCACCTCCTATGGGATAAAATCTGACCTCCCTAACATGGTATCCAAGACCCTTGATGATATAGCCCTTCTCCTGTCTCCAGCTTATACTGTGAGCTCCGTACAGGAGAGGAACCCTACTCTTCACCCTTGTGAATGTCATTTAATAAATATTTAATGGATGAATGTCTAGGTGGATGAATGAATGGATGGCTCAATAAAAGAATGGATGAATAAGTCTTTTACACAGTGATAATCTTTTATTTATACTGTTCTTTACAATTAGCAGAGAACCCCCAAATCTCTCATTTTGTATTTCATTTAGACATGACCACAAATCTCTGAGATAGATATTGCCAACAATTTACACATGAGGGTAGGTTCCCAGACCTCACAGCTTGGCCACACCAAAACTTGTAGCCTTTCTAATGTCACAGCTCTTTCTCATAATGCATGAGGTGATTTAAATGTAGTTATTTGATGGTGTGGAATTTATAGAGTTTTATTGCCAGGAGGCTCCCCTAGTCAATCTTTTTAATTGGAAACATGAAAAACTGAGACCAAGAGATATAAAATTGCTTGAATTTGCACCACTCATGAGCAACAAACTGAAAATAGCTTCCTGGCTCCTAATTCCAACTTTCCAGGTTCTTAAATCCATCCTCTGCCACTCTCTGTACAACTGTATAACTTTATCCTTTCTGTGCCTCAGTTTCCTATAGAGATAAATCAGGATAATGATAGTACCTATCTATGCTTAGAGTTGTTTTAAGGATTTAAAAGAGATAATACATGGAAAATTCTTACAAGAGAAAGTATTTTTAAAATATTAGCTATTAACCACCATCATTTCACTTGGATGGGTTCTTTCTCTCTCACAAATCGATAACATTGAATACATGCTAGTATGGTGGTAACAGTCACACTCAAATAATACAAGCTCAAAGACAGAAAAGAAATATGATACATGTTCAAATGGAAATATTGAGTTATAGGACTGGAGGATACTATGAGTGAATGATAGAAACACTCTACCTTAAGGTCACAGGCAAACAAATTGTTAGGCTTTTTATTCCCTGAAACTGCCCACTTTCTGAGAGGAGGTAAATTAACTTGTATTGCAATGGGTGGTTAAAAAATAATTAAGTAATAAGCGACCAGTTTTTATTACTTATTTCCCCCCATAAAATAATTAATTTTATTCCTCTCTCTCCTAACTGAAATAGATACATGCACAAACAGGCACATAAAACAAAACCAGGCACATAAAACAAAAGTACACTGTCATACCTACAGAAGGACCATTCAAACCATAATCATTGACTGTCCTATTGAGTTCCAGCCACTGGTTTTCTCTAGAGGGAAGGATTCTCCAACTTCTCACTAATCAGCCCCATGAGAACTTGCATTTACTCATTGATATCTTACTATCCTAGCTTTCAGTAGCAGTCAGATTAGGCAGAGCTATGTCATAGTCACAAACAAAATTGCATTAGCTTACAAAAGCAGAGTTCCATTTCTCACTCCTGGTTCATGTTATAATGCACTGACCACAGCTCTGAACCACTTCTCATGGTGGGACTAGGAGTAGTGAAGGAGTAGTCAATGTCTAGAACACTGTGGATATTACAGCAGAGAAACAGAGTTTGACGAAGTATGAATTTCTCTCAAAGCTTCTACCTGGGTGTGACACATATCACTTCCATTCATCTTCACAAACCAAAGCAAGTCGCCTGGCCAAGCCAATCTTCAGTAAGGTGGGGAAGTGGATACTGAACAATAGCAATGTAATCTATCACATATTCCTATTGCAACCATTATTGATTTTTTTTTCCTCCAGAATTAGAGCAAATTCTGACTTTCTAAGGTTCAGGTAAATTGTCATTATCATGTTTCCTCCTTATTTCCATGTGACTCCTGATTAGTTTTGTGACATTAAGTACTGGACATGTATTATTATTCCAAAGAAGATACACATTATAAAAAGGCTAAAGGGTTTATTTATTTATTTATTTATTTACCAAAGTTGGGTTATCAGATCTCTACATGAATTGATTCTAACATAAATTCTCATGAGTTTCTATATTGTTTCTCCAACTCTCTATTTGACCAGTAATTGTGGCTTCTCATCTTCTAAACCTTTTTCCCCAGGGGGCCTGGCATGTATAATAATTATACATTTTGTGTTTTCATAAATACTTGTTAATAAAATGATTAGAATAGACTGACAGCACCTCCTAGGATAAATATAATAACCTTCAATCTTAGGCCTACCACCATACTGGTCTGCAATGTGACAAAGGGCAGGTCTATGTCTTTGAGTTCGGAAAGTGATGATGTCACTCTTAATGGAATTGGTGAGATTGAAGAATGTTCATTATTTAATAACTGTAATGGGCTCTGAAAGCATCCTGCAATTCATGTGCTTTATAATGCCAAGTCACCGAAATCCAGGAGAAGGGTAAAATTACTTTGGAAGTCATTCTTTCCATGAGTCAGGGAAAAAACAACTTTTCATAATTTACCTCGCTTATAGTTTCCAAAATCACATTAACCAATTTGAGTTTGTAGAGTAACTTTACCCAAATTATCTACGTTCACCTTAATTCAGTGTTCTGTCCCCATGAAATGGATCAGAACCAGAACTCAGCTAAGGCAAGTTACTCTCTTCTGGGAGCTTCATAAAATTCACTGTTTTGCCAAAAATCCATCGATAGCAGTGTTTCTCAACTTAGGGAGCCTTCTTGGATAATCTTTTTCTAATCACCCACACACAATTTCAATACCACAGATACACTGTATGCCTGATTATTTATTATATGTATATCTGTACTTTGTATGTTAAAAAGTAAGAGCTAAGGCGACTGTGTGGAACAGTCCATTTAGTGTTAGACTCTTGACTTCGGCTCAGGTTATGATCCCAAGGTCATGAAATCAAGCTCTATATTGGGCTCCATGCTCTGCGCAGAGTCTGCTTAAGATTCTCTCTCCCTCTCCTTCTGCCCCTACCCCATGTGTGCTCTCTCTCTCTCTCTCAAATAAATAAATAAATCTTAAAAAAAATAAGAACCATTTTTTTTTCCTCCCTTGGAAATAATATTGCCCTACATGATCTTTAGGACAGATGCTTTCCTCTGCAACATACTTTCACCTCTTTTACGCTTGCATTGGAATTTTCTGCTCTTCTTTCTCAACCTTGCCTTTCTGCATGTTCTTATTTCAGTATCTTTGCTCATGGGATACCTTCTTTCTGGAATAACCTCTTCATTTCTGTTGAGTCCATCTATTTTTCAAAAACCAGATCCAGCTCTAATCCCTCCAAGTAGAAGTTTTCCCAAATACTAAATCAACCTCCCTCCCCCAGAACATTTACCTTTAATAGAAGACATTTCCTCTGCTATAATAAAATATCTCAGTCTACTTTAGACTAACATTATTTAAGTCCATTACCCCCTCACTAGATTATAAGCTGATAGATGGCAAGGACTATATATCTATGGATCTCCCATTGTTCAGAAAGTGTGCTCAATAGATATTTGTTGTATTGGGTTTATTAATTTATGACTCAATTTTTTCCAGCTAGTGCTTCATAACAAAATGACTTCAGCTGCCTAAGAGTTCATGTTGTTACTTAGATAGGTATATAGACATAGATGGGCATATACACAAGTGTCATCTAGCTGGGAAAATGGGTTATTCCTTCAACTATTCATCCTCTGCACATCAAAAGTTGAAAAGTTTCCTGGATCTATCAACAGCATCACTATTCTTTATATTACACAGGCTCAAAATTTCAGAGATGCTTTAATGCCTCCCTCTCCTTCATCCCCCATATCTAGGTGGTTGCCCAAACTTGTTGATTCTTCATTTTTCATGAATCTTTGATTTTTGCTTTCTGCCAGGATCCCACTGCCATCACTTTATTCTAAATCTATGACATCTTATTTATAGTCAACTCCTCTATCCATAGCTCATATCTTTCCACATCACTAGTCATAACAATTCTTCAATCCTTCTTTCTCCGGATTATCTTCCTGAAACATAGACTTTTATCTTACTCTGTTGCTCAGTGGCTTAAGAAACTACAGACAGTTCAGAGTAAGTCCAACCAACTCAACATAAATGCCACAGACTGAGTCACATCCTGCCAAAATGCATATGTTAAAGTCCTAACCCCCAATGTGATGTTATTTGGAGATGGGACCTTTGCAAGGGAATTAGGTTCAGATGAGGTCATAAGGATGGGGCCTTTATGATGAGATTAGTGCCCTTGTAAGAGGAGACACCAAAGAGCTTGCTCTCTCTCTCTTGCTCTGCTCTGTGAGGATATTGCAAAAAGGTGCCATCCGCAAGCCAGAAAGAGCTCTCACTGGAATCCAACCAAGCCAACATGCTGATCTTGGACTTCTGGCCTGCAAAACTGTGATAAAATACACTTTTGTTGTTTAAGTCACCCAGTCTATGATATCCTGTTATGGCAGCCTGAACAGACTAATACAGTCTTTGTAATCCTGCTTCAAATGGCCTTATCTAATCAACCCCAGCAGGTGAGGCTCCCCACAAGGAACGTTCAGATCCAGCAGGCTTACATCCTTTCACACACATGCGAATATGAAATTATCTCTACTTAAATTAGTTAAAATGTTTTTCAGATTAATTGGTTACAATAAAGATTGTTATTGTTTAGATAAACTTTTCTAAGGAATGTTTTTGCTAAAGTGGTCTATAAGGTTCAACAATTGTAAAATGAATAGATTGCAGGGTCTGCCCTAAGCTAAAAGAAGCACATTTGTATTTAAATTCAAAATACTTCAGCTTTTTATACCAAAAGTAACATAAAGAGGGAGAAATTTGATCACTCATATTTATGCATTTAACAAATATTATTGTTCATCTCTCATAAGCCAGACCCTAAGCTAGATGTTATCAATATGATAGTCAAAATGGACAGTTTGGACCTTCCTGAAAACTGCAGATTAGTCTGATGGATGAATCCAGCTCTTTTCTATAAGCTAGTGTGGAAAATTACTTCATTTGCTTGAGAATAGATCTGCATGTGGTTTCACACTGGGCCAAAGAGAAGCTGTTAAGTGGTTTGCTCTGAGTGCCTCCCTTTTATTTCCATTCTCTGAGGCTGCCTATCCTCTTTCTCTCTGTTTTCTTCACTACCTTCTTATGTAGAGATAAATGGAAAAGTTCTTCCCTCACTGAATTTTTCCTTATTCACCTACAGAGGACAAGACTGAAGAAACAACTCTCCGCTGTGCTTTCTCAGAAATATCCTGAGATGCTGTGGGCTTTCTGGGAAACTCATAGTAGAAACTATGACATTCTGCTAAAGGACATTTTCATGTCTGAGGATTTACTCCCTATGGACCTTTTAAATAAACTAAGGAGAACAGTAGAGATTTAAGAAATTAAGCTTTGCCTCATGGTTTGGGTTTTTTTTTTTAAAGATTTTATTTTATTTTTTATTTATTTGACAGATTATAAGTAGGCAGATAGACAGACAGAGAGAGAGAGACTGGGAAGGAGGCTCCAATGCGGGGCTCGATCCCAAGACCCTGGGATCATGACCTGAGCTGAAGGTAGAGGCTTTAACCCACTGAGCCACCCAGGTGCCCCTGCTTCATGTTTTAGAGGATAATTTTTTCTTTCTAAAGTTAAAACCTGTGCCCTACGAAAGACTTTAATTTAAAGAAAATAATTTTAAATTCAAATCTATGGATTTCTTTTTGGAGTTTATGTAACCTCAGAGAGATGGAATGTGCTTTATTTCCTTTTGTGAGAATGAGTTTGCATATTTTACATGTCCTCCAATGTCACAAAGCATTCCGTTCATTTTGATGACATAATCTTCTACTTAGCCAATTTTTATCCAAAGATCAAATGCTAAACTATGATAGCATCACCAACAGCCAAACCCAGCTCCATGTAGAACCTCAGTGTCTAACACAGGCTTTTTTTGTTTAAAATTTGTAGCTGAAACAGGGTGTGTGGTTCACTGACTACCTTACTGTCTTTTAGGAATTTAAAGAAGGTCTACCCCTGTGAGTTCCCCTTCACACCCCATGCATGTCTTGCACATCTTTGCAGAGGCCATTCCCTTCACCACTGTGCCTGTAGTCTCCAACATGGGAGGAGCCTCACTATGCAGCAGTCTTACCATTTTAAAATCACAGACTAGGTAGAAAATACATGAATTACACAGGTCTTCTAGTGGTATGGAACTCAAGGTAAAAAACCTTTCTGGGAGAAGAAACAAAATGTTGAAAACCTGTTTTTCATTGAGCTATGGACACCACAAACAGAGAAAGAAGAGAGAGGCAAGAAATCTTGTTTCCAAAGACCAAATTCTTAGACAGTCTTATCAGGTCTCTGGCAGTTTTTTCAAATCATTTTCTTCTTCTCTAAAATAGAAATAACAAAAGTTTCTCATTTCAAATATCCTACAAAGAGCAAAACCTTGGTCTTTCTGGAAGGAAGCTCAAACTTGAATATTTTCAATGTATTATATCTTAAAATATATTTAGTTCAAAAAAATAATAGCTATAAATTATGGAATCCTTCCTGAGTGTCACATACTTTGTTAAATTCTATTTCACCTTCCCTACAATCCTGACTGGGTACCATTACTATCCTATTTTACAGGTTAGAAAATTAAGGCTGATGCCTTTCTTATAATATGAAAGAGCACACACAGCTAATAAATATTGAAGCCATGACTTTAACCAATGCTCTTTATCCCACACAATATTGTGCCTCTATAATTTTCATTAGGAGTTTCATTACCATCACCAGCCCCAACCCCAACCCCAGTACTAACCCACTAACTCTACCCCAGAAGCAGACAGAAGTCATTCAATACATCAGGCAGAACCAAGTAGATGAAGTTGCATACCATATTGGTTAAAAATGAGACTACCACGCCTGGATGGCTCAGGTGGTTAAGTGTCTGACCCTAGATCATACCTCAGGTCTTGATCTCAGAGTCATGAGTTCAAGCCCCATGGTGGGCTGCATGCTGGGTTTAGGAGCCTGCTTGAAAAAAAAAAAAAAAAAAAAAAGAGACTTCCAGACCCATCCTACTCTTATGGGAGCCTGAGCAATTTATTTAGCCTTCTTGTGTTTTGTTTTGTCATCTGTAAAATGGAAATGAGAATAACAATATCTAGCTACAGGGTTATTATAAGTATTAAATGAGATAATTCCCCTAAAGGACTTAGTGACTATATGTGCATCAGTTATTGTGTTAATATATGAAGACTATATCCTTTTAAGCTTTGTCTTCTCAGTGCCTACTTAATGCCTGACTTAAAGTAAATTCTCAATAATTGGTAAGTTAATAAAAAATAAAATAGGGGGATGCCTGGGTGGCTCAGCCGGTTAAGTCACTGCCTTTGGCTCGGGTCATGATCCCAGAGTCCTGGGATCGAGTCCCGCATCAGGCTCCTTGCTCAGTGGGGAGCCTGCTTCTCTCTCTGCCTCTACCTGCTTGTGCACATGCTCTCTCTCTCTGTCTCAAATGAATAAATAAATAAAATCTTTAAAAATAAATAAATAAAATAGGTAGGGGCGCCTGTGTGGCTCAGTCAGTTAAGCGTCTGTCTAAGGCTCAGGTCATGATCCCAGGGTCCTGGCTCCCTGCTCAGGGGGAACCTGCTTCTCCCTCCCCCTCTGCCTGCCACTCTATCTACTTGTGCTCTCTCTCTACCTCTCTGTCAAATAAATACATAAAAATATTTTTGAAAAATAAAATAGGTCAAGATTCATCATCAAAGGAGTGAAAGCTTACCCCAAAGCCAGGTTTTGTAGCAAATGTGAACTCACAGAGAGAGATGACCAAATTCAGAGCCTCAGTTACTCAAAGGAAAGACAGCAGATACAAGCAGAGTAAACATGATCATTGGGACTAACAACAAGATCAAGGGCAAAGCTGGCAGAAGCTAAAGGGGGAAAAGCGGGGCATTGGCATATGGGTACATTTATCAGATTATAATGGGTGACTTGTCTGCCTTCCCTCTTCCCTGCCTTCTGCAAACAAACATTTGCTGGGTACGTTTTTTGTATCTAAAACCATATTAGGCTCTGAGATTATAATTAATAAAACCATTAGAATTACTTGATTATTTCCTTGTCATGCTTATTTGAACTGCAAAGCAGGTCATTACTAACATAGTTAGAGGCGGACTACTCCTGCCTTGATTTCTACCGAGCCATCAGTATGATCTGTATCAGATGCCAAACAGGGTGAGACAGATCACCATATGCAGAATTTCTCCCCACCGAAAAGTTACAGTAGTTTCCCAAGTCACAGATCCACCTCACTCACCTTGAAAATACAAAAAGGAGAAAGGGAGGGAGAGAATGAAAGTGGGAAAATATTTGGAAGGAGATTTCTTCAGAGAAAGTTATGCTTTGAGCTTTCTCCCAGCTATTCAGGACAGAGAAGTGTCCACCTCATGTCTCTCCAGCATAGCAAGTGGACTTCCCATGGCACCTAGTTGACAACTAGATTTTCCCTCGCAATTGATGGGCACAGAAGACTGAAGCTCGACTCAATCCTCAGACAGAATGACTGTGGCAGGGTGGCCCTGCTGACATGGAGCTATTCTCTCAAATTTTTGTGGGATAAGGGATGTATGAATGTTTCTGGTGGATGAGAGTCAAGTCCCTTGGTAGACAGAGCTACCAAGGCATCGGAGTGGGCCCAGCGAGGCAGCGACACCTGGACAAGCAAAGAAATTCCAGGAACAAGAAGCTAGAAGACACTTGATTCCCAGGGACTGTGGAAGGGAGTCGAAGTGAACATGCACTGTAGAGATAGATCTGAGAGGGTCAACAAACCTAAATGTGAGAGGTCTCCAGGGATGAGAAGCTCAGAGGAACCCACAAAAATGACTAGCAGAGAGACAATCACATTTGAAAATTACTCAGCCCAGAAGAGCCAGTTTCTGACCTTTTCTATCCCCTTCCACCTGCCTTCCCAACCTCAGGGGGATCAAGAACAAGCTCAAAATCTGGAATGAGAAAAGTGTTAAGGAGGAGGAAAGCACAAAGCATAGGAAGATAGAAGCCAACAATGTCTCTTCTTCCTCGAAGAAGGCCTGAGTTGGAAAAGGGGAAAACATCTGATACTGAATCAAGCTCACTGTGTATTAACATCTTAGACTTGGCAACTCTGATTTATTTACTGAGACTTGGTTTGTTTCTTAAGAGTTGGTAGGATATGTTAATAAGAGCAGAAAAGTTAGTGGAACCTACCCAAGTTCTGATTCACCAGCAAGAGATAATTACGCTCACTGAATGTCTGAAATAAACCTGAGGGAGACAATAGTGAAGTTGTGTTTTTGTTATGTGTCATGAGTCATGTTTCCCCACAAAGTCCTGAATCTCGCAACTAATCTCTCTCAATCTCCTCCATCTTCTCTCTCTTTCTCCCACTCCATCTCCTCCTCCTCCTTCTTGTCTCTCAGTGTCTGCTCCCTCTAATCCCTCTCTCTTTCTTATCTGTGCGTCCATCTCTCTCTTCTTTTTCAACGATCTTTGGAATTATCATTAAAAATAATTAGAAGAGCACCTGGGTGGCTCAGTGGGTTAAGCCTCTGCCTTCGGCTCAGTTCATGATCCCAGGGTCCTGGGATCGAGCCCTGCATCAGGCTCCCTGCTCAGTGGGGAGCCTGCTTCCCCCTCTCTCTGTCTCTGCCTGCCTCTCTGCCTACTTGTGATCTCTGTCTGTCAAATGAACAAATAAAATCTTTAAAAAAATAATTAGAAATAATTGACATTATAACATACCAAGATAGGTAAGTGACATTCCCAACACAATCCAGTTTGCATCCTCTGTTAGTCTGTGTTCTGTTGCAGACAGCAGAACATGCACGTAAAGCAGTTAGTCCAAATAGAACTTTGCACATAATAAGTGCTCAATGAAGAAAAGCTATTACTACTTTAAACACCACCTCTCGAGCTTATTAAGGGACAAGTCATCTTGAGAATCACTCACTTTTTCTTTTCAGATGGTGTTCTGCCAGCTTATAAAGAAAGTGTTCTGCACTAATAAAGAAATGCATTGTATTATGCATTCTCTTTCAACTCATACCTTTTGTTTGCAGATACCAAGCCTCTTTCCAATCATTAGAAATAATAAATCATATTTGTACATTCCAAACTCTGAAGGAAGTTAAATATTTACAAAGTTCTGCATGGCAAATAAAGAACAATTCATTGAGACAGGCCCTTAAGAATGATTCTTTATACATTTTTGGAAAACTCCATCAGAAATTTGGCCTGAACACTATAGCAATAATTCATCTGACCTTTAATGTTATCACTGCTTTTAACTTCCTCAGATCCATGCAAGAAAAGGTGCAGCAAGAGAAACAGAAGCTACTAGTAAACTAGCATTTTTCTATAGTGCAAATTTTTGATGGTGCCCCCTGCAATCACCTAAAAGACATAGTAGGGTGAATCAGAATTTTTTCCATTTTCCTTCTGCTTTTCCCTGCTCCAAAGTCAAATGGTAAAAAGCGCTCAGCTTTCCCACCATCTAATTTTACCAGAAATTGCTAAATTTTCTGGATTTTTATGAAAGCATGCATCCTTAAAATAAAAAATCCAAGTAACTATAACAATTTTTTGACTCTTTGTGGCCTACAGAGCACTTCCACTATTCACAATTCTTGCAATGCTCTCCCTTCCCCCATGAGCTAGACTTTATCATCTTAATTTATACATTAGGCAACTACAGGACAAAGCCAATCAACCAGCAAGGGCTGGGTTATAACTCAACTATTAGACTTCCGAACTTTGTTCATTTCAGTATTTCATGCTTTCTTAGCCTCTTCAAAAAAATAGTATCTGCTTTTTACTGAAAGTTGATCATCTATAAGGAGATGAAGTGATTCCACATTTAGGACTTGTGAGGAGGACAGAGGAAACCCCAGTTCTTCTTTTACAGTTATTAAATGATCAGGAGATGTAGCAAGTACTCTCTGGGCTGTAAGATTTCTTCCAGTGAAGTAGACATTCTCACTGCCTTCCAGGGAGGCAATGAGAGCAGGAAGGGAGCAAATGAGGATGGGGAAGTGTATCACATGCTAACTGATCTTAAAAGTAGAGCTGACTGCAACCTTTCCAAGTGTGTGTTTTACCATTGACCTGGGCAGATGGCATGAGCAAATTCAGAGAGGCTATGAAAAAATGATTAGGGAGATCCCAACAGAACACCCAAAAGCACCTCCTGCTACCTCCAAATCCAGCATTTGGCAGGGCTGGGCAGCTTCATACACTGAGTCTGTCAGTCAACAACTTCATTGTGAGTTGAGGAGGTGGAGATGCAATGTGGGCTTGTCTGGAAGCAGAAGAGATCTAAAGAAAGAAAGTGTCTATGAAGTGTTGTGAGCTCTTTAAAGATAAACACTGTTACTCAAAATTGCCATCATTCATGACTGGTTGTGGCACTAGAAGGGAGATGTTAATTGTGTATTACAAGTAGGCTTGTTTTGCTTACACCTACAAGGATAGTCACTGATAAACCTGACTCACCAGACAGACACAGTAATCTCACTCTCCCTAGTACACAACAGAAAAGGTTTTGTCTTAACAGTGTTGTTTGCTCTCTTTCTATGCCATCCCTTGAAGATTGCTCACCTTCATCAGCTGCATTGTGAGTTCTGCTTTTCCTTTTTCCCAAACACCTACAATGAAGAATTCTGCCTCCAGATATGGTTTTACTTTCTTCCCCCTTTAGCCATCTCCTTATCTTTCTTTTACCTAATATTTCCTTCCCAGCTACCCTCACTTCAAGAGGCAGATATGTCCAAATTTAAGTTTAAGAAATAGAAAAGACTTGAACTTACAAATATAGTAATCATGAGTCTGAAATACTTAATTTACGAAACATTAACAGTCTTATAAAGAAATATTTTCCAAAGTGCATTTAAAATGTATTTAATATATTTTTGAAGTCTATTATCAAGTACTTTTCCAATTGCATAAAATGGGGTATCCACTTATATTATCTTCTTTTACAGAATCATTAGGCAGCCAAATAAAGAAGTAAATAGAATCAGAATTCCTTCTCAATATTGCATTATCATTTTCTTACAGCTTACTGGCTTCAGCAATGAAGGGGATAATACTACATCAGCCAATGAATTTCATGAAAATTATAGCTAAATTTTAATTTGGGCTTCACTACAAAAATCACTTCAGTCCCTAATTGCTTTGGGGCATGGGACAATTTTGTCATTCCTCAACATACTAATGAGCCTGGTGATCTATTAAACAGGGGGGCTGGACTATTTCAATTCTCCAGTCTACAAAAAGGCCACTCAACTCTAGTCATCTTTCAAAATTACAGATCTTTGTGAAAAATATACTGGAAAAAAGCTTTAAACAGTTATTTCCTAACTCTTTTCAAGGCATAATTTCTTGCTCTTAGAATTCTTTCAACATACAAACTAAAAGCCAATTTTAAATTTGTCAAATCCCCTCTGTGTGCCTCTTTTCCTAAGCCCCATCCAGCCACAGAGATAAATTGCTATGCTCATGCTACCAGGTTTAAAATTCCAACCACAGGGACACTGTAGGTAAGTTCTATTGCAGAAAGAATTAAGCTTGGCATATACATGAAAGTTAAATTCCCTATTAGGTTAGCAAAAGAGAAATTTATCCTCCTTACAAAAAACAAAAACAGGGGCACATGGGTGGCTCAGTCAGTCAAACACCCGACTCTTACTTTCAGCTCAGGTCATGATCTTGGGATCTTGACACTGAGCCCTGCATCTGGCTCCATGCTCAGTAGGGAGTCTGCCTGAGATTCTCTCTCCCTTTCCCTTTTCTCCTCCCCTGAATACAAATAAATCTTTTTTTTTTTTTTTAAAGGTGAAAACAAAGACAAAACCCTGTGCTTAATGTGGAACCAGTTTTATATCTTCACTTTTCTTTCCCTAAAAGGCTTTAAAAATAATGATCAAGGTGTTTCAATAAATTGAGTACCAGGTCAGAATGAGGTCATAGTCTGCTAGGAAGGAGATACTTTGCAGTATTAACATCACCTGGTCAAGAAAGTTATAAAGAAAAACTACACATTCTTCCAGTTTCCAGATCTGATAGACTGGTGATTAGTCTGATAGATAGGTGATTAGATAGATGATGGATAGATGGATAGATAGATAGATAGATAGATGTACTGAAGAAATCCCTCTTCACCTGCTGAAAAGCTATAAAATTTTGTGCATGTTTACAGACCGTAACTGGACTCACATCAAACATATAGTTTATTTCCTTAACATAAGACAAAAGAGAGTATATAACAAGATATACCCTTTTTTTCACTTCTATCTAGTTCTGACCCAGTATTTAGATGTCAAAACTTTATAGGTTTTTTTTTTCCATTTCTAGATCACTCTGAGATTATTTTTTTTGAAGATTTTTTATTTATTTATTTGACAGACAGAGATCACAAGTAGGCAGAGAGGCAGGCAGAGAGAGAGGAGAAAGCAGGCTCTCCACGGAGCAGAGAGCCCGATGCGGGGCTTGATCCCAGGACCCCGGGATCATGACCCGAGCTGAAGGCAGAAGCTTTAACCCACTGAGCCACCCGGGCGCCCCTCACTCTGAGATTATTAAACATTCAGCAACACTCAATCAATCTCTTTCAGATAGTCTAGAAAAAGCTTGCTTGGGAGAAACCAGTCATCCTGTGTTTCCATCTTCTGAAATTTACCCGGGTCAAAGAAATCTGTCACCACCAGCAGGTCACAGGCATGCTTAGTACCACCCTCTTTAGTTGCAACCACAATACTGACCATCTTTTGTTGTTGTTTGCTCACCCACTAATTCAACACAGCCTAACAAACAGACTTAGGTCAAAACTACCTGTGTGTTAAGAAAAAAAATCTGCTATTGAAGTTCTCTCCACTTGCTTTCTACTGATCCCATTAATCAACTTTTATTTTTCATCTGTGACTTCTCCAAATGTTCAAATAATAGTAGACAAGACCTTCCACACAGTATTTTTCCTTCTAGATAGCAGTAAACAGGGTAATTGCTGGCATCAGGATGGTCAAGGTCAAGCAGGCAAAAAACAATGACTTGCTTAGGATGCATCTTCTAGAAATACATCACCAGCCTCATGTCTTTAGGAATATTGGTCCTGAATTAAAAGAAAGGAAAACACTTTAAATTACTCTCTGAAAAAGTCATCTTGGAAAATATCCTTCACTGAATCCTCATCCCCTTCATTTGTTCCTCCTTTCCTCCATTCCTGTTGATCCTCAGTGTGAATCTTCTCTCTTTTCAAGTTCTATGGCAGCCACTTCCAACCTTGTTGCTGAGTTGTTGCCAGAAATAGTAACAGGTTCATGAAAAGAGCAACAGCAGAAATCACTTGGAAATATTTCCTTTCAAGGAATGCTCTGACCTTCAAATAACCTTCAATCCCTGTTCTCGCCAATGTCCTGCAATGCATGTAACATCACTCTTAGACTCGTGTTCTGAAGACTTAGAACAGACATCTTGACTATTTACTCCACAGAATCCTGGAACCACCCCAAAGACAAAGGCAGGGCAAATCACCTGCTGTAACCCAGGACACACACACACACACACACACACACACACACTAAACACAATGTCACATCCAATTTAGCTGTGGTTTTTTGGGTTTGTTTGTTTTTCTAATTTTGAATTTCTATGTAAGTTTCCCTTGGGAAAAAAAGGATTGTACTGTTAGGAAAAATTTTGACTCAAGTTTATTCTCTATATTTTATAAATGAGAAAACTGAAGAGAGTAAATGATTTTCCCAAGGCCACATAAATAATGAGTAACCAAGCAAGGTCTTGAATCCAGAGTCTATGAATCTATATCTAGCCTCTTTTTAGCACTTTGTTATTTTTCTTCATGTCAAAAAATCAAACGTTTACCCAATATGTCCACTTCTGTGGCCTACATTAGTTTATCCAAAACAAGGCAAATTGATGATCAAATTATTAATTCCACCAATTATGTAGACTGAATAAATAAAAATCAGTAAAACTAAACTTTCTTCTCTCACAATTTTTTTTAAATATTCCTATTCTTTGGCAGAAACTTCCTTCAAGTATTTATTCTGATAAGTGTCAATAAAATCAAGAAAGAGTCCATGTATCGATTCCTATACATCAGCTGAGGCAAGGTAATTATGTGGTCAAAGAATGACACAGACCCAAAATGGATTTTTAAGGTTTCATCATAAGTTTCTGAAAGTAAGCTCTTGAGGAGGGGGGATACAGAATAATATGACTAAGGCTTAAGAAGATACAATTTTATTTTTAGTTCATCAACATTGTCTGTACATACAAACTGATCATGGAAGAGAAGGGAACCCAGAGAAGAAAGCCCTGCATTCCGGGCCACTTTTCCGGAGACTTCTGCTTCTTTTAGGAAAGACACTGAGATACTGAACAGACATTCTGGAAACCTTATACGATAGGGGAACAAACTTTCTCTGGTGAAACACTCTACACTTTGGGTTATAATCCCAAAGGGTTGAGTCTAGGAAGAAGGATAAACCAGAAATAGTTCAACCTTTGCAGGGACTGAAACACAACTTCATATCATATTAATTTCTATAATTAGAATGAGTTGTTCTGGGATGGCTAATGCTTCTACACTCTTGACAAGAAAAAAAAATACAGTTAGTAAGGCCAGGGATAGCACTATCATATGCTTCAAATTAATTTTATAGTTTTCATTATACATTGTTCAGCACAATCAAAAGTACAAGACAATGTAATTAAAAACCAAAAGAAATAAGAGAACAGATTTGGGAGATTCAGATGATGAAAATTTAATGCACAGACTTTAAGCCTTTATTAATATATCAAAAAAGACAAAAAATATGAAGAATTTTGACACAAACATAGACTATAAAATAAAACCAAATGGAAATTCTGGACATGAAAAATACAACTGATATTAGAAACACAGTGGATGACTCTAAAATTAAATCATGCACAGCTGAGGACAGAAATAGTGAACTAAAAGCAAAATTTAAATAAAATCATCAAAATGAAGCATGGAGATATAAAAGTAGAGAAAATACAGAAAAGAGGGTAAGCAATATAGGAGGTATTATAGTGAGAAAGTCTTAACTACTTTTAACTGAAATCCCAAAAGAACAGAGAGCTAATGGGGCAGAAAGTAGGAATTCCAAAGTTTCTGAGAAAGTGCCTTTCAAAACAGCTAAAATCAGGTAGTTTCAGCAGTATCTTTTGCAACAGTGAATGCTAAAATAAAATGATAGAATTGCCAGTCAAGACCTAAAAGTTTTATAACTAGCCTGTCATTTCTCTAAAATCAGAAGTCAACCGTGAAAGTTATTCTCCTTACTTATTTTAACTGAAATAAATAGGTATTGAGGTATATGACAGTTATATTAATGTCTTACCTTTTTAGTGATAAAAATGTTTTAATTTATTTATTTTTTATATATTTTTCTGTTTTAGTGCTTATAAATCTGATGCTTACTAGCCTACAAAAATCCAAAGCAAAAAGTATCTTACAATTATTTTAGGTAAACTTTCAAATATAACCTAAGTTTTAAGGAACAAGGCACGGCAAATATTTGGTACACTCCTCAGTTAAATATTCTTATCAAACTAAATGTGACCAAGAGGTAACTGAACTCTGGGGAATTTTTGCCTAGTGATGTAGCACTAAGTAATCAATTGGGAATAAAAAGTCAGTCCCTGGGGAAATTTGTAGTTGTAAAAGCAGACTTTTAATATTAAAATGTGTTCAAATTTCACAACATTCCTCTCTTAAGAGTTGCTGATAAAAATTTCTCAATTTTGAGTCATTATAGAAAGGTGTCTCCTGTGGAAGCCAACTGACTGAAGGCTTACTTGGATTCTATTCGATATTGCATAAAATGAGCTTGATCGGACAATTATCTAGCAGTACTTGCTTTTGAAGTTAAGGGAAATCTAATCATAAATTGCCTAACTCATTTAAGAGTGAACATCTCTGGCATACTGTTTGGTGCTGAAGTTACCTGAAAGGATCCATTTGCTTCTAAAAGGTGAGTCATTTACTCACTAGTCAGATGACGTCAATATTGGTAAATGTTTTCCAATTTCATCTTAGTAATATTCATTTTCCAGACTTACCTGAGAGAAAGAAAAATTAATTCGAGGAAAGGAAATCCACAGTGCTTCTGCATATTTGTACAAGGTTTTATCAACCTTGATGAATTGTGCTCAACAAAATAACACACAAATAAAATTTCATTACAATTATCACACATTGTAAAAGGTCATAAGATTCCACAACAATACTAGGTTGACCAGATGACAATAACAGGGGGTTCCCTTTATATCATGTGGTAATTCTATTGTTGTATGGAGAGCAAAATTTAATGCCAAAATAATTATAGAGGCAACTCCATGATAACAGTGATTTCAAAAAGGGTTCTCTTTGGAAAGTTGAAAAGAAATTTTGAAGGCCCATCAGAGATTAAAGAGGAAAGAAAATATAATTCTGAACAGAGACAAAGCAAATATTTAAACTTAGCCACAGAGCATAGTTCATGTCAGGGCCAGCAGATGAGAGGTCAACAACACTAAAACTAGAATCCAAAACAGGGTTCACAAGTAAGAACAAAAGTCAAGCTAAGAAAGATAAGGAGCCCAGTGCAGATTCTTACTACACATAAATAAGGATATTGGGCACCCTGTCTCCTTTATGAAAGGAGAACTGACTGATAATGTTGGCCCTTGGATAACGCCAATGTGGGTCAATAGGTCACTCTGCTCCCATGAATCAAGGGACTACATGGGCACTTAGGTATTGACAGGACAATGTTTTCAATGTTGGTTCTGTGATTTTAGGTGTAGCAGAATCTCTCCTCTAATGCAAAGCCTTCTTAGTTGACAAAGGTGGTCTAGTCAACATAAAAAGTAGACAAAGCATGCAATTAGAAGCAGTATTTGTTGGATTTCACTTCATAAACGAACTCACTACAGCATGTACTTAGTGTATATTTCATGAATAAAGGCTGGGAGAATAGAGAATCCACTCACATTTCAGGAATCACACCACAGTGACAATAGAGGCCATCAAATTCTGCCTCCTATTCATGGAAGGAATAGCTCTCTACAACTTCCCTGGTTAATGGTCAGGCACCCTCAACCCAAACACTCCTGGAAAAGGGTATGGGTAAATTCTTAAGATTGACAATTTTACCTTTTTTGTCCTTTTATAAAATTAGATAATTAATATATTCACAGGGATCAGATTTTTTAAACTATAAAATAGTACTAGCAAAAGTCTCCCCCAACCCATCTGCCCAGTTCAAAAACAAAGTTAAGTTAGACCAGCAGCCCCACTGTACCCCACCCTGCAACAAAGAACCAACATTATAAACGTCCCATTTATTCTTCCAGGGGTTTAATACATACAAAAGAGAATGCGAGTATTTTTTTCCAGTTCCACTTTAAGGACTTTAACTTATTAGAAAATACTCATTTGCTATGTTTCTAATTTGACTTCCTTTTATTGAACAGAAAAATTATAGAAATTATGTTCAAAGACATTAAGTAGTATTTAATTTGAACATATATGAGTGTTTGTACACTACCTTAAATGCTTTACAGTTATTTTCCTACATTATCCTTACAAAAATCCTTACAAAAAATAGTGTACGTATTCTTTTCATTATAAAGGAAATAAACCCTTGGCACAGAAAAATCAGCAAATGGCAATACAGATTAGCAAAAATATCCTGTGAGTTTTTTTTCTTCTTCTCCATCTTCCCTAATGCTCACATCTACACCGATATCATCTTTTTCTTCTTAAATTCTGCCATGTTTACCTCTAAGGGAGCCATGTAATTAATACCAAACTCTCAGTTCCTTAACCTATATAGGCTTTAGAATAAACTTTGGAGACAGATCTAACTTTGAATAAACTTTCACCATTCACGAGCTATGGGAATCCAGATTTTGTCCTTGCCTCTCTGAAAGTAAGAAATTGTGGGTGGAGTGGGGTGAGTGTGAGGGAGCACAATGGAATAAACTCTATAGATTTTTGGAACCAAAAATTTGTGATTCAGAACCATAAGTGGGTACCCAGCTTTCTTTTATTTTGTCCCTTTTTAATGTATTCTATGGTGATTAACCCAAACCATTATCATTTTCTTTTTTCCTCCTTACCTCATATCTATAACCCTCATTATCAGCATATGAACTTCAGATAACACCATATAGGCAAGTGTGACATTACAGGAAATGTATATTTAGTCTCTGTCCCTGGTTCCTGACACAGAGCTCCTAAAAACCGTGTAATTTCCTAAGATATATGGATGTTAGGAGCATCATTTTTTCCTAATACTTCAGTTTTTACTTCAGTTCCTGACACAGAGCTCCTAAATCCTTTGGAATTTCCTGGGTGATTAAAAAAAATGGTAATGCCGTTCTTTTAGAGTAAGTCTATTAATGACAAATAATTCTCTTAGTTTTCCTTCATCTGAGAATGTCTTGATTTCCCCTTCATTTCTGTTGTTCAAATGAGGCAACTCTTAGTGGGCTCCTGGATGGGGGCTGATAATCAGAAGACCAAGCCATGATTAAGAGCTTGGAAATTAGTATTACAGGGGAGCTATAAGGAGAGGTTATAGGAGCTGGAGGGGGTCTCCCAGGGCTGCAAAGCAGCGCTTATGCAAGACTGGGAATTTGAGAATTATCTGTTTAAGCCCAAATCTATCTGATGACCATATCCTAATCATTCTACATTTACTAGCAATGCTTAATCAAGAAGTAATCTTCATTAATAAAATAAGTGTTAAATTTGTAAAAAAAAAAAAAAAAAAGAGAGAGAGAGAGAGAGAGAGGGAGAGAGAGAGGGAGAGAGCTTGGAAATTTCTGGGGCACCTGGGTGGCTCAGTCATTTGAGCAGCCAAATCTTGATTTCTGCCTAGGTCATAATATCAGGTTTGTGGGATGAGCCCACATTGGATCCTGCATCAGGCTCTTTGCTCAGCGGGGAGTCTTCTTGAGATTCTGTCCCTCTCCTTTTCCCTCTGCCCCTCCCCCTGTTCACTCATATGCTCACTCTCTCTATCTCTCTCCCTCCCTCTCTCTCAAAAAAAAAAAAAAAAGTCCTTTAGGAGAAAAAAAAAGAATTTGAAACTTTCAGCCCCGCCCACATTCTTTAGAGAGGGATGAGGGTCTAGAGATTGAATTAGCACTTAATCATGCCTACATGATGCAGTTTCCACAAAAAATTCCTAAATGCAGGATACAGGGAGTTTCCAGATTGCTGAAAACATCTACATGCCAAAAAGCTGGTACACCTCAACTTCCTGGAGACAGAAGATGCTCTGCTCAGGATTCTTCTGGACATTGCTGTTTATGCCTCTTCATCTGGCTATTGATTTGTATATAATAAACTAAGAAGCATAAGTAAAAGTTTCCCTGAGTTTTCAAGCTGTTTCATCAAATTATCAAATCTGAGGGAGGTTTGTGACAAACCTCGACTTTGTAGCTGGGTTGAAACAAACCATGGAGACCCATTACTTGCAACTGGTGTCTGAAACAAGGACAGTCTTATGGAACTGAGTCCTTAAGCTTATGACTAGTTAGTGGCAGAACTAAATTAAATTATAAGATACCCAGTTGATGTCTAGAAAGCTGGAAATTGGTTGGTGTTGGTTGGGGTTGATGGGTACAAGGAACACACCTATTTGGTATGAGAAACATCAAAAAGAAATCAACACATTTTTAAAAATTGAAGTTATCCAGCGTGCATTCTCCAACCGCATCAAATTAGAAATCTGTAAGAGAAACATAACAGGAAAATATACAAACTTGGAAACTAACCAACACAATAATTCATAGATGAAAGAGGAAACCTTCAACTAAAAGAAAATTTCACTGAACTAAATGAAAACAGAAATATATCAAAATTTGTGGGCTGTAGCTGAAAGAGGGCTGAGTGGGACCTTTATAGTATGAAAGGCATATGTTAGAAAAGAAGAAGTTTCACATCAATAATCTAATCTCCCACTTCAAGAACCTAGAAAAAGAAGAACAGAAGAGCAAACTGAACCCAAAGTAAGCAAAAGGAAAGAAATAATAAAGAGCAGAAATCACTGAATTTAAAAACAAGAAAGCAGAGGGAAAAAATCAGTGAAGCAAAGAGCTATTTTTCCAAAGATCAGTAAAATTGACAAGCTGCTAGCAAGTCTCACTGACAAAGTGCAAAGAGAAAAGACATAAATCACCAATAACAGTAATGATATGGAGGATCTTACTACAGACCCTGCAGACACCTAAAGGAAAATGGGGGAAACTGAATAATCCTACATACATAAGTTTGACAAAGTCGGAGAAAAGAGCCAATTTCTCAAGCTACCACAATTAAACTAATATGAAATAGATAATTTGAATATACCTGTAACTATTAAGGAAATTGAATTCACCAATTAAAACCTACCAAATAAGAAATCTTGAGGTAGAGGTGGTTTCATTGGAGAATTCTACCAAACTTTAAAAAACAAACACCAATTTTGCACAATGTCTTCCAAATAACAGAATAGGGGAAAGCTAGCACTTTGGTGAAGTTAATATTATCTGACAAAGACATTAGAAAACTGAAAACTGCAGATCAGCATTCTTCTTGAGCATAGATACACAAATTCTTAATAAAATATTACCCAATAGAATTCAATAAAATACAAAAAGAATTATACACTACGACCAAGTGAGGTTCATTCTGGCTGTTGATAATTAAAAATCAATCAATATAATCCATCATGTTAACAGGCTAAAGAAGAGAAACCATTTTATCATATCAATTGGTGTAGAAAAAGCATTAGAAAATAATCATTATTCATTCATGGTTTTTAAAAACTCTCAGAAAACTAGATATGGAGTGGAACTCCCTCAGTCTGATTATTAAAATTTACAAAAAACTACAGATAATGACAAAAGACTGACTGTACACACATCTACCCCCACCACCCAGATCAAAAACAAGCCAATAATACCCCTCTCACCACTATAGTTCTGGAAGTTCTAGCTAGGAAATAGGATAAGGAAAGAAAGGGAGGGGAAAGGCAAAGAGACTGGAGAGGAAAAAATGAATCAGCTTCTATTTTCAGATGACATGATTGTCTATGTAGAAAGTCCTAAGGAATCTACAAAAGAACCTGCAGTACTTCCCAAACTAATAAATGAATTCATCAAGGTCACAGGACATTAACATACAAAAATCAATTATATTTCTATATACTATCAATGAACAAATAAATGCTGAAATTGAAAATGCAATACGATTTACCATTGCTCAAAAAAAAAAAAAAAAATACCAGGTGTAAATCTACCAAAACAAGGACAGGACTTATATGTTGAGAAGTAAAAAACACTTATGAAAGAAATCAAAGAAGATCTACTAAATTAAGAGATACAACATATTCACAGATTGGAACATTAGGCACAAAATGCTGTTACTTCTCCCCAAATCTATATACAAGATTTAATACAATTCTCATCAAAATTCAGTAAGATGTCTTATAGATATAGACAAGATAGTTCTAAAATTTATATGGAAAGACAAAGGAACAGGAGTAGTTAAAACAACTTATAAAAAATAAATAGGGAGGAGGAGGAGAAAGATGGCAGAGGAGTAGGAAACCTAAATTTTATCCGGTCCCAGGAATTCAGCTAGATAGTTATTAAACCATTCTGAACACCTACAAACTTAACGGGAGATCGAAGAGAATAGCAACAATTCTATGAACAGAAAAGCTACCACTTTCTGGAAGGTAGGACATGTGGAGAAGTGAATCCGAGCTGATATTTGGAAAGACAGACTGTGGGGGGAGGGAGCCTCCATCAGCCACTTACCAGCAAGTGAGAGAGCAGTGGAGCACAAAATTGGAACTTTTAGGAGTCTAGTCCACGTGGGGACACCACTCCAGTGGCTAAGCGAGGGATGGAGCCCTCACTGGGTCAGTGTGCTCTCAGGACCCTTGGGGTCACAGAAAGACTGGGGGTGCCTGAGTGTGGCAGAGCTTCCAAGTATCAGAGCGGGGAAGCCAGCTACAGAGATGGAGCCGAGGAGTGGCGTCTCACCTCGGAGTTGCCATAAACAGTGATCCAAACCACTTCTCTTCAAGCAGGGACCCCACAAATGGCAGATCTAGGGAGACTCTCTCCTTCCTCCACCAGGAGGAGTGGCACAGGAGTGTACAACAGAAATCTGATGGGTTTGGAGACTCCAAACAGACCCTGCGCCAGAGATAGAAATGCTCAGTCACAGGTTGGGTGTGATGGGAGTGTGGCTGGAGACCAGGGAGACAGGAGGGATTGGCTGCTTTTCTCTGAGGGTGCACTGAGGAGTGAGGCCCCAAGTTCTCAGCTCCTCTGGGCCAGAGGCTAGGAGGCCACCATTTTCATTCCTGTCCTTCAAAGCTCTATGGAAAGCGTTCAGGGAACAAAAGCTACCAAGAGCGAAACTGAGCAGATTACTCAGTCTGGCCCCTGACAAGGGTGGTGCAATTCCACCTCAGGCAAAGATACTTGAGAATCACTGCAACAGGCCCCTCCCCCAGAAGATCAGCAAGAACATCCAGCCAAGACCAAGTTTACTCATCAATGAGAACTGCAAAATAGCAAAATAGCAAAATAGCAATGCTAGGGGAATACAGCACATAGAATTCATGGCTTTTGCCCCATGATTCTTTAGTCTTTCAAAGTTAAATTTTTTAAATTTTCTTTTCTACTTTTTTAATTTGTCCTCTTTCCCATTTTAACTTATTCTAACTATTTTATCTTATGAATTTTTAAAAATCTTTTTTAATTCTCATTTTTATAGTCATATTCTATCCCTTCATTGTATTCATAGAAATTTTTATTTCTTTAAAATTTGGAGATACAGTTTCTTCTAACAGACTGAAATATACCCTATATCTGGTGTATGGCTTTGTTTTAGGCTCCAGCCTGATCACATTTTCTCCTTTTTTTTATTTCACTTTTTTCCACCAACTTCTTATCAGTTCTTTTTTAAAATCTTTTTAATTTTCATCTTTACACTCATATTCCATCCCTTCATCATGTTTACCCTTATTTGTGTGTGTGTGTGTGTGTGTGTGTGTGTGTGTGTGTGTGTGTATCACCAAAGGAAAGGGAAGCAAGGCAAAAATGAACTATTGGGACTTCATCAAGATCAAAAGCTTTTCCATAGCAAAGGAAACAGTCAACAAAACCAAAAGACGACCAAAAGACGACCAACAGAATGGGAGAAGATATTTTCAAATGACAAAGGGCTAGTACCCAAAATCTACAAAGAACTTATCAAACTCAACATCCAAAGAACAAATAATCTAATCAAGAAATGGGCAGAAGACATGAACATACATTTCTGCAAAGAAGACATCCAGATGGCCAACAGACACATGAAAAATTTTCAACATCACTCAGCTTCAGGGAAATACAAATCAAAACTACAGTGAGATACCACTTCACACCAGTCAGAATGGCTCAAATAAACCAGTCAAGAAAGGACAGATGTTGGAGAGGATGCAGAGGAAGGGGTCCTCTCCTACACTGTTGGTGGGAATGCAAGCTGGGACTGCCACTCTGGAAAACAGCATGGAGGTTCCTCAAAAAGTTGAAAATAGAGCTTCCCTATGACCCAGCAATTGCGCTACTGGGTATTTATCCCAAAGATACAAATGTAGTGATCCGAAGGGTCATGTGCACCCAAATATTTATAGCAGCAATGTCCACGATAGCCAAACTATGGAAAGAACGTAGATGCCCATCAACAGATGAATGGGTAAAGAAGATGTGAGATACACACACATACACACACACACACACACACATACACACACACAATGGAATACTATGAAGCCATCAAAAAATAATGAAACCTTGCCATTTGCAACGGCATGAATGAAACTAGAGGGTATTATGCTAGCAAAAATGTCAGTCAGAGAATGACAATTATCGTATGATCTCACTGATATGACAAATCTGTAAACATGACAGGGTCATAGGGGAAGGGAGGGAAAAATGAAAAAAGATGACACCAGAGAGGGAGAAAAACCATAAGAGACTCTTAATCTCAGAAAACAAACCGAGGGTTGCTGGAGGAGAGGTGGGTAGGAGGGATGGGGTGGCTGGGTGATGGACATTGGTGAGAGTATGTGCTGTAGTGAGTGCTTTGAATTCTGTAAGACTGGTGAATCACAGACCTCTACCCTGAAACAAATCATACATTATATGTTAATTTAAAAGTAAATAAATAAATCATAAAAATAAAGATAAAATCTTAAAAAGATAAATAAATAAAGAAGGAGAGGGGTGGCTGGTGGGCTCAGTCAGTTGAGCATCTGACTCTTTGTTTCGGCTCAGGCATGATCTCTGGGTCATGGGATGGAGTCCCAAGTCCATCCGGCTCCATGCTCAGTGGGGAGTCTGCTTCTCTTCCCCTCCCTTTGCCCTTTTCCCCACTCAGATGTGCTATCTCTCTCTTTCCCTCTCGAATAAATAAATAAATATTTAAACAAATAAATAATAAAGTGGGAGCAATCAGTCTATCTGAATTCAAGACTTACACTATAACTATAGTAATCAAGACTGTGTGGTAATGTTGGAGGGATAAGCACACAGATCAATGAAACATAATAGAGAACCAATTACTGAAGCAACTGGACATCCATAGGTGAAAGAAAAAAAAAAAGAACAAAAGAAAAAAAAGAAAGAAAGAAACTCGACCTAAACTTTACCGTATATGAAAATTAACACAAAATAGATCATGGACTTAAATGAGAAACATAAAACTATAAAACTTTTAGATGAGCATGTATGAGAAAATCCTCACAACCAAGGACTAGACACAGTTCTTAGACTTGGTACCAAACAAAAAATTGATAGTTTAGACTTTATCAAAATTAAACCTTTTGCTGTATGAAAGATCTTGTTACTGCAAGGTATGGACTAGAAGAAAATATTTGCAAACCACATATCCAACAGAGGACTGGTATCTAGTAATTAGAATATATAAAGAATTCTCAAAACTCAACAGGAAAAAAATCCAGTTAGTAGGTAAGCAAAAGATGAAGAGACATTTCAACAAAGAGAATCTACAGATGACAAATAAGCACATCCAAAGACACTGAACACCATTCACCATTGGAGAAATGCAAATGAAAACTGCAAGGATGTATCACCGCACACCGATCACAATGACTAAAACAAAAAAAATTGTGACAATCCCCAAAGGCAGCAAGGATACAGAGAAGCTGGATCATTCACACTTTGCCTCTAGGAATGTATAATGATACAACTGCCCTAGAAAACACTTTACCAGTTTCTTCAAAAACTAAACACAGCTACCATGCCATCCAAGAAGAGTTGCACTGGGGCATTTAACCCAGAAAAGGAGACTTTTGTGCATATAGAACCCTGAACATGAATGTTTTAGCAGTTTTATTCAAAATAACCTAAAACTGGAAATAACACATGGCACTTTACATACTAGAATTATACTCTTGGAACATTTTAGTTATTTGCTTCCATGTCTTTCTACCCAACTAAAAATGTTTGAGGTCATGTCTGACATGTTTGAGGTCAGAAGTCTTATTTACCTGTGGGACATCGTGTGGAGGGTTTAAGAATGAAACGCCAGACAGTATGGATCAAGCCCCACATGGTAGCTCTCTGGCCTTGGACAAGTTATTTGATTTCTCCATGTTTATATTTTCTCACCTATAATAATGATGATAATAAGACACAACACTAGGAATAGCTGCTGGCACATAGTAGGTTCACACCACGTACAGCTGGCTCTGGAACATAGCCCAGAGCCTGGCAAAGAGTACTTTAATAAATGTTTGTTGAATGAATAAGTGAGTGAATGAATGCATGAAGGTTCCAAAATACTCTCCCCACACTGTATAAATTGTTGCCCCTTTCTATCCCCATCGCTAAAGATCTAATCATGTCCCTTATCACATCTCATCATACGAGTATAATAAATTCTGACCTAATAAATGAGATAATGTTTAACATAGTCAGCCCAATGCCTGACCCCAAGTATTCAATGATTATAGACATGATTGCATGGCTACAGCCTTGTAAACTCACTCACAGTTCTATCACAGGGTATCACTCTTCTCTTACTCCAATCAAAAAGTATAAATCTCTTAGCATAACACTGAAGGCATGGCAATCTGACATTAACCCAGTTTTACATACAAGAAAGTGTTCAGTAAATAAAAGCCAAAATTATATTTACTTTTCCACTAGATTCCTTTCCAAGTCCTGTATTTAAATCCTACCATATTATCCACTATTTCCTGAAGAAATGATGACCCTATCTGAAATATTCTTCCTCTCTTCCTTATCTGTCCTATATTTTCTCTTCAACAAAGCCTCATACCAACATCTGTCTCTACCCAAGGCCTACCTATACACCTGACAATCTGAATCATTCTTCAAGCATTCATTTATTATTTATCTTCTTATGTCCAGGGGCCAGCACAGTGCCTGGCACATAATAATATTCACTAATGTTTGTTGTATTGAATTGAGGAAGAGAGAGAGAATCCCTAAAGTCACCAATTTTCTAAACTCTTGAAACATACATTGGTTTCTTGGAAATGTAATCATTATAATTGAGCACTATGTGCAGTGTTTGGTAAAGTGCTTGAGTTTCTAAGAAGTAGGACACTAACTGTCAAGATATTATTTTAAAAGTTGCCTCATGAATCTCCTAGGAAACCCTGAGTGTGTCTCTAAGGCGTGTGTCCAAGCTGGGTATTAAAGGAGGCGCCATCACTGTCACCCCCCCTCTCCCTGACTCCCCAGGGGCACTCCTCACAGCCGCCTCATCTCCCACTGCCCAAAGTTCCCAAACACACATATCTAGTCCACATTCCCACCATGTCCTTTCTACTTCTTCTAGCAGCCTTCTTTCTCTTTCCCATCAAATCCAACTCCTAGGGTCCTATTCACACCTATTTAAAATAACACTGATACCTTGATGACTAACACAACTTACAATATTTCTTCTACCCCTGTCAGATCATTTGAGCACTTGAGCATTTTGAAGTAATTCCTGTTTTGACTTCATAAATCCCAGCCAGGAATTTTACCTCATCCTTCAAATTACTGCCACTGGATAGACAGTGCCAATGATGAGAATATAAGCTTTACAGAACACTGAGCCCAACTTTGTATAAACCTGACTTCATTTTCAAAAATTAAAAATGTCTAATTAAAAAGGCATAAATTTACATTCATTATATAATTGAGTTAAATAACTCTTAGAGCAAAGGTATCACTCTCAAGGTATGTGAATCTACTAAATGCTTTTATTTATTTAAATTTTCTTTTGGGTAAAATTTTCTGACAAGATTTCGACAAGTGTTTCTAAATAGATTTTTCTATCATAATTTTTTCTACATCTTTAATGAGCTAGTTTTTTTTTCATTCATAAATCAGTCCCTGACCAAAATCAATCCACAGAGAATAAGAGTGCTCTTTCCCCAGCTGTTTTAATTCTTTTTCTTTTAAGATTTTATTTATTTATTTGACACACAGAGAGAGATCACAAGTAGGCCGAGAGGCAGGCAGAGAGAGAGGGGGAAACAGCCTTCCTGCTGAGCAGAGAGCCCGATGTGGAACTTGATCCCAGGACCCTGAGATCATGACCTGAATCGAAGGCAGAGGCTTAACCCACTGAGCCACCCAGGCGACTGCTGTTTTAATTCTTAATCACAGTCTCACCGAGTCTTTCTTTCCCTGCCACTCAGGGAATAGAAATATAATTGAATTTAAAAATCTAAGCCTTTGTTTTCTCTTTTCTTATACATATGATATCAACTCTGATCATATACATACATTTTCCATCTGCAACCTGAGCAGATCTCACAAGGTTCTCCCATCTCTTAACATAGAACTTCCAGCCCCCAGACAAAGTCTGTGAATGTCTCACCCAGCCAAGGCCACTGATTCACAGACAACCAGGGCTTTCAAGGTGATCTATGGAGTGATGAGGGTAATGCCTCTCTCCTACTTGGGTTAATCTCTAAAGGAGGGGATCCTCACAGGTGTTTCTCAAACTTTACCATTTATATTCTTGGTGAAAGGAATTTTTCTATTTTTACTTACTCTCTTTCCCTGTCAAAAGACCAACTCTACAATTTCGTGTTCAAAATCATTTTTCCTCTTGAATGTCTAAGACTTTATGACTCAGCCAAGCATGGGGTCTGGCTCTTTTTGCTTTTAGGATGAAGTTTCCACCCAGACATGCTCAGCTTGTATAAACAGTCCTGTGAACTGCCCGGGCATCTCACCAGACATAGCCAGCATGCCTCAGTCCTGGAAGGAGTAAAGCTCAGGTTCAAGCTAATTCCCCACCACCTACTAGGACTAAGTAAAGGAATAGGACAAAAATTCGTTGCATTAAAACCTCTTGCAGATTCTTCCATTTCAAAAGAGAACATCTGCAAATGATACTACATTCACCCGAAGAAACAAATTCCTGACAGCAAAACTTGCAAGAACAGGACAGCAGGTGAGGAAGTATTTTTAGAGTTTTTTTTTTTTTTACCAAATCACACTCTAACCAGGATTATATTGGCAGTCTTCTCAAAACATCCAGGGCTTTCTTAACTCATGGGCAGGATCACTCTTGCTGGGCATCATGGGTCCGTCAGCCCGCCTCAAGCCCTGGGTCCTAAGCAGCTCAGGTGGTGTCACATCCTGTCTCTAGGACCCGTAAATATCTGCACGCGGAGTTGGCCAGCTGCCACCCACAGGGAGAAACTTCACACGGGTTTATTGTGGTAATGTGGGGATCCAAAAACAACCTGACATTGAAGTTTTGCCACTAATCACTCTAACAATCAGCCCACTGTTCTCTCCGTACCTCCTTGAGTTTCCTTCATTTCCATCCAAGCTCTTTTTGAAATAAAAGTCATTCCCCCCCCCTGACTTCTTTTGCTTTCTCTCTGTACAGATTTGTGAAAATCTTTCCTCTGGCTTTCTTTTATTTTTAAATCTATCTAGGGATTTTCAAAGTGTGTAGACAGTTGATCATGCAGTTGTTAGATGGAGCATTTGCCCCATGTGGGGAAGGGAAAGTAGGGAACTGACATTTATAGAGCATTTCTCTGCGCTCTTTACACAGATGTGGAAGCCCCACAACTTCCTTCGAGGATGAGTTGTGATACCTTCATTTTACAGACGGAAACACAGAGGCACCAAATGACAAAGTAAGACGCTCAGGGCATACAGCTCCTAAAGCACGGAGATCAGGTTTGAGCCCTGGTCTGTCAGATTCCAGATCCCATTCTTTTCCATGTACACAAAGCCTTCCGTTAGTCAGAAAGCGAATTCTGTAAATAATTCTCTCCACACTAGGCAGGCCTTGAATTTAAGTCTAGCAGTTCACTTCACTACCTACATTTTAATGGATGTTCCTATAGTCACCATGTTAGAAGAGTATTTCTACCTTGCATTTGTCTCCAAGTAGATCTCTCTATTATTTTGTCTCATTCCTGTATTTTTTGTATCTCAGAAGGGCAATTTAAGAATTATTCTATAGTTTCTTACAAAGTCCTAGCCGCTAAATGTACTTTCTCTCTCCTGGAGACCACTCATTTGGATGAAATTACCAAGGGCTATTTAGCTAAATTACAGCTATTATTGAAGTATGAAATGAAACTGAAAGATTTAAACCTTTCTTCTGGATGGTAGGGCTAGTTGTTACCTGGAAAAGGTTCTGATAATAAGATGGTTTGGGCAAAACTGACTGGGTAAACAGTAAACCTTAAAGTCTGTAACAGTTTGATAAACTGCAATGAAGTAGGAAATAAATGTTAATATAATTTTGTAAATACCAATCAGACATATTAGGTGAAGATTACATAGAGTCAAATATTTGTATAGAACATGCCTAAAATTCTGAATATTTAACTTTCCTCTGTAAACTCTTCTGAATTTTGATTTGTGTGGGTAGTGCTGTTCAAGAATTCTACAAAGAAATACTCAAACAGTGATGTCAGCCTTAGTTAAGTATCTGCAAAAAAAAAAAAAAAAGCGTATATAAAAGAATATAAATTATTGAGTCAACACCACCTAGGGAAAACACAGCAGCTATGTAGAAATGCAACCAGACAATTTCAAAATCCCAGAGTAATTTACAGCATATTATCTAGTTACAGTAGCCTAAAACAGCATCTTGTATTACGAAGGTCTTGATTGGGCCAAGGTCTTGATTGGGACAAAATTCATGTCACCTGTTTTGGGGGGATCCTCATTTAAACAATTTAAGTTCTATAAGCAAATAAAATTTTTAGTTAATTTTTAAAATGTCTTCTCTCTTTTCCTTAAGTTGGCAGATCTGTGGTACATCAGCATACCCATTCTCAGTAAAAACACTCCCCACTGGGGCACCTGGGTGACTCAGTGGGTTAGGGCTCTGCCTTCAGCTCAGCTCATTGTCTCATGGTCCTGGGATCGAGCCCCACGTCAGGCTCTCTGCTCAGCAGGAAGGCTGATACCATCTCTCTCTCTGCCTGTCTCTCTGCCTGCTTGTGATCTCTCTCTCTCTCTGCAAAATAAATAAATAAAATCTTTAAAAAAAAAAAAACACCACTCCCTAATTTTTCCACAAACTTCCTTTCTCTAGAAAATGTTCTATCATCTTCACACACAAAAAACCATCTTCTGCTCCTAGTACAATGCTTGTTAGCAGCATCTTCCACTTACTACTTATTATATATTATCTTGTATTATTATTTATCATTCACAACTGATTATTTGTATCTTACATGTATGCAATTTGTACACCAATCATAGACTGTGTGGTCCTAGAAAAAGGAACTGTTATGCAACTTTATAGTCTCCCCAATGTGTACTTTGCTGTTGTATATGTACTGGGAGCTCAACACAAAACTGATTTACCTAGCACTGATTTTTTTAATAATTACCAGGGCTATCTTCTTCAATAAATATGAAATATTTTTGCTAAAATATTCTGCTAATCAGAACAGATTATTTTTTTAATTCACATATAGATATCTTCATTGCAACTGATGTGTATATAATGTCTGGTGCTGAAATAGTCACTAATAAAATTTACCAAAAATATAAATATAATATGTAAGAGTTCTAGAAGTAAAATACCAAAATAGGACTTGAGAGGTTGTCAAATGATCATTCTGTCTCAGCATTAAATAATCTTTTAACCATTCATTTAAAAACATAGTATAAATGCTATATCTAAAATGACTTTTTATCATAGCTTTGATGTATTTTATATGTAATTCATCAGTAACTCTAGTATATTGCTTCAACTGAAATGTTTTGATACGTATTTACTCTTTAGCTGCCAGATAACATTGCAGTATATATCTTTTTAAAGTTTTGAATCTTCCAGGAATTGATTCATTTGCTACTTTGGCAGATGTAACAAACATTCAATAATTTTATTATTTCATTTCCTTTTCAGTGATCCAATACCTTTTATATCTTTTCATTTTGATATTTTGGTAGAGAAATTGAACTGAAATTCATCATGTACTTAATTCTAACCTTGAATAACCCATAAAGTAAATACATGATGACACTGACAAGAATCTCTGGACCTTCCACAAATTCTGACATTCTTTGGAAGACAGAAGAGAGTATATATATCATAACAGTATGAGAGAATCATGACAAATGGACTGATAAAGATTGAAATGACAATTTTCCAGTTTCTTACGTTTATCAACCCTTAACAACCTAAGATTATAATGAACTTTGAATAAAAGCCGAATGTCTTCCCCTACCTGTGTCCATTTTAAACTCAAACTATATCCAGTCTGTGGGAATGGACCCTTATGTTAACTCAAAACCGAATCTCTGGAAGCCAATCCTGAAACTAACATGGAAGACTCATAACAATGAGCAGGAAATCTGCCATTCAACCTGGTACCTGAACCTCTGTTAAAACTTTAGTATTCATTAACCATGAGCCCAAATATCATTGCTGAGAGAGATTTATGAAACTTCTGTCCCACTGGAACATTTTGAAGTAAACCAGACCTAAAGAGAACATTATTGTTTGTCAGAGAACCTAAGAGACAACTCTGAAGAAGGAAATCTGACTTCACAATTGAATTACCAGCCCCCAGAGGAATTGAGACAAGTGACATCTTCGACAGAGGAGAAATCTCAAGAGAAAGTCCCTGTGAGAAGAGGAGCATAGCATGGACACAGAAACAGGAAGAAAGTGGAAATGGGGATTAAGAAACTAGGGACAGAGAGAAAGGAGGAGACCAAGACCAAACCTGGGGAGCTGGTAGAAGACAAGTCATCCAGCCTCCCCAATTTCTGAAAGCCCCCTCCCTCCTCAACTCCCTCACACACACATACACACTCTATGAAGAGAAAAGAATATTGGTTGTAATAATCCACACTGAGGTGATTTACCAAGCAAGGGAGGGAGGTAAAAGAACAATCCCTGCCCTGCCCAGTTGGGAGGGGACAGTTAGCGAAGATGAGGAGATCAAGACAGAGGAGTTGAACTTTGGAGGGGTGTTTGGAAGGACACCAGAACGCCTGTCAGCGTCTTCTTATCTAGCATGTGCCTCTGACAGACTGGAACCGTCCCAGAGCACAGTGTTTTTGCTTAGTGGTGGTTGGCCATGACCGTATGAGGGAAAGCTGTTCCACAGGTGAAGACATCTGTTTGAGGGGGTCCTCTTTCCCTCCCCGCCTCAGGCTCAGAACAAGAAAGACAGATTAATAGGGATTTCTCTTTCTAAAATCTGACTCAGATTTTTTTTTTTTAAGGCAAATCTGCCATAGACATTATTATTGCTACTTTTCGTAACATAAAAGCTAGAATTGAGATATTCCCGATTGAACTTAAATGATTAAATTTTTGTATTTCAGCACCCTCCTACCTGAGAAAAAGTAATAGCTGAGCTATAGTGGTAATATACCCCTCCGAAATGCAGGTTTTAATGCAAATGAGGGAGAAACTTCCTTAGAGAACACTATCGAAAATAGAATGGGCTGCCTTTAGAGGGATGGAGGTCCCTCTAATCAGATCAGGCAGAATCTGGGTCCTAATAAATGATTAGAGAACATTCATGGATCAAGGGTGTGTGTGTGTGTGTGTGTGTGTGTGTGTGTGTGTTCAGAGAAAGAGAGAAATAAGTATGGCAAAATGTTAGCCATTATTGAATCTAGGTGGAAAGTATACGTGTGCTTCTTGTTCTTTCACTTCTCTGTATCTTTGAAATTTTCTTAATAAAATGCTGGGGAAAATCCTATTTAAATTTAAATACTCATAACCTGAGTATTCCCAAATTATTATAAGTGTTTCTTTGTGTTCTTTTTTCACCAAATACATCATAGAGACGTCTTAAAATGAGTAAATTTATGTTTACATTATAGTTTAAAGTTGTTCATTGTTTTGCCTTAGCTTTTCTTTTTTTTTAAAGATTTTATTTATTTATTTGACAGATGGAGATCACAAGTAGGCAGAGAGGCAGGCAGAGAGAGAGGAGGAAGCAGGCTCCCTGCTGAGCAGAGAGCCCGATGCGGGGCTCGATCCCAGGACGCTGGGATCATGACCTGAGCCAAAGGCAGAGGCTTTAACCCACTGAGCCACCCAGGCACCCCTTGCCTTAGCTTTTTTAAACTCATCATTAGTCTATGAAATATTAGGTAGTTTCCATTTGATTTTACATTAAATAAAGTAGCAATAAGCATCTTATATACATACTTTTGCTTCTTTGTAATTCCATCCTTAAATAATTTCTAAAATTAGAAATACAGGACCACAAAGTACATGTATTTTACATTTTGAAACAATGGTTGCAAGATTGTTCTTCATATAATTTGTACCATTGTTTAATTCTCTCCTACAGTGTATTGAGACGGCCCCTAGCCTGTTTTGCTAAACATTGGTTATTATCAATTCTTAAATATTTTCCATGATAAAACGGTAAGCATTCTTTTAATTTACATTTATTTCAACATTGATGAGTTTAAACTTTATTTCATATGTTTAATGGCCCTGTATATTGTTTCTCATTTTTCTCCGGAAGTGTCCACTACTTCCTTATTGATTTTATACCTCTTTTGTCATACCTCTTATATAAGAAAGCTTAGTACTTTTTAATCTGTTGTTCAAATTTGTTTACAGTACTTATTTTAAAGATTTATTCATTTATTTATTTGAGAGAGAGAGAATGGGGGGAGGGCAGATGGAGAAGGAAAGGCAGAGCTTCTCAAGCAGACTCTATACGTAGCACAGAGCCTGACTTGGGGCTCAATCTCAGGACCCTGAGATCATGACTGAGCCGAAACTGAGAGTCTGATGCTTAACTGAATATGCCACCCAGGTCCCCTGTTTACAGTGCTGTCACAGAAATATTTTCATGCAACCAACCTGCAAATTTTTTCTTTAGATGTTGGCTCCAGATGCCATTTTTATTTAATTTTTTTAAAAGATTTTATTTATTTGGGGCGCCTGGGTGGCTCAGTGGGTTAAAGCCTCTGCCTTCGGCTCAGGTCATGATCCCAGGGTCCTGGGATCGAGCCCCGCATCGGGCTCTCTGCTCAGCAGGGAGCCTGCTTCCTCCTCTCTCTCTCTCTGCCTGCCTCTCTGCCTTCTTGTGATCCCTGTCTGTCAAATAAATAAAATCTTTAAAAAAAAAAAAAAAAAAAAGATTTTATTTATTTATTTGACAGACAGAGATCGCAAGAAGGCAGAGAGGCAGGCAGAGAGAGAGGATGAAGCAGGCTCCCTGCTGAGCAGAGACTGACGTGGGGCTCGATCCCAGGCCCCTAGATCATGACCTGAGCCGAAGGCAGGGGCTTTAACCCACTGAGCCACCCAGGCTTCTCCAGATGTCATTTTTAGAAAGCCTTCCCTATTCCTAGATTATGAAACTCCTGCTTAAAACTTCAACTATCATTATGGGGTTTTTTTTACATTTAAATTGTAATTGCTCTGAAATTTAATTTGACATAAGTAACTGATTGTTTTGTTTTGTTCTGGTTTTCTCCAGCTGCGGAGAATAAGTCTCTATCCTTCAGGGTTCCGTGTCTTCCCAAATGTCATTCACTGATACTTCAGGCTTATTAATTCTGTGTCCTAATTCTATCTGCTCTCTGCTCCTGCACTGACTTTACTCTCTACTTCTGAATTACTTGCCAATATGGCTGTTTGAATTCAAGAAGTACTCCTGACACAAATATTCACACAATGATATTTCAGGACATTCATACAAATTTCTCAATTTCTGAAAAATCATTTAAAAACCATCCAAGTCTTCCTGAAGTGTCAGCTTTCCTGCCACCCCACTGGCAGGAAATGGTCTAAGTGTCTCAGCTCATTTAAGAAGTGACTTAAGTAGAAGGTAACACTTCTTGCCGTCTCAGAGTTTATCAAAGTCTCCTGTTCACAGAAAAGGACTGAATTTTCTCCCAGGCCACTGCCACTTCTCTTGATCTACACATGTGACAAGTCAGAGTGTAGCATTTTCCTTACAAAGACTTTTCAGGTGTCCTCTGATCACAGACCTGACATTAGAAAGCAGGGAAACTTAAAGCCAATGGTGAAGAAAAGAAAACTGTCCCACTGTATTATCAAAAATTGGTCTCCTTTTCTCATTCAGGTTTATCCATAAAGGTTTCCTAATCAGTCAGTGAAAGCTCTGTGTCTGGAGCCTCTCTGTATGTTTGACAGAACTGAAGTGAGAGAAGGCATATTTCTATTTCTACAGAATAAAATCGAAGGTCCTTCTCCCACCCCCCCACCCCAAAATGGTCAGTGAGGTACTATGAGAGGTTGACTTTCATGAATCAAACAGAAGAAAGTTACTGTATGGGCTTTTTTCAAATCACAATGGCTCATTTTCTCTCTCATTTGATAGCCAATAATCTGTTTTGCATCCCTGAACTTGTTTTCCTTTGAACCAACTATTTTAGGCCTCAGGTTAAAAAATTACTCTGAGTTTTTAGTCACAATTTTATTTTATGTCTTCCAAGCAGGTCATAACCTGTCCCTCCAACAGTACTATCCCCCATCTCTTCCCCAGAAATTCCTTCAGGGAAAACTGGCATCATTCTTGCCTTTGTTAGTCTTTTGTTGTATTTTCTCCCAGGAAGAAGGATGAAGTCATCTGGTTAAACAGGTTTCTTTCTTCCCAGTCAAGAAGAAACAGGCCAGCCCTTTCCATAAGATAGCCACTGTGAGCTGTGGTCCTTTACAGATCTGCCACTGAGCATGTCACCTACGAAACTAAAGCAGAAGGCACTAGAAATGTTGCCACAATCCACTCACCTGTTCAGTGATGGAAGCGAGTAGAAGGACTGTGAAACTTTAAGTGCTTAACTTCGACAATCCACTTGCATTCCTGGAGTTCACCATTGGCACTTGGGTCCACTGAGGATAGGAAAGTTAACATAAAGCAGGATACCCCTGGTATATTTTTTGAAGGGTAAGCTGTAGGCCAGTCCATTACAACTTGTGCACCTGAATTGTTTTACTCTCCTTGGTCTCTGACTACATGGTATCAATCTAGACCATACTGAAAGACTGGCAGTGATACAGAAGATAGTTAGGAGGTACCATACCTTTCGAAAAGCTATGATTTAGCCATGCGGAATCCACCCTGTCTCTGATAGGGAGCTTGCAAGCTTTGGCATGTCTTCCTGTGCTGGTCTGCCAGGCTCCACGCATTCTATTTTGAAAGCATTTCCTCCAACGGCCGCTGAATTGGCAGGGTGGACCTCCTGTGGATCAGTTTTTCCATTCTCTCAGTCCTGCTTAGGCACCGTGTTCTGTTGTCTGTCAACTTTCTATTCTAGACCAGGCCCTGCCCTTGGCCTGCTAGAAGCCTGGGAGCTGTTGGAAAAGAGAGAGCCCTTTTGATGGTGCATACCATATGGTCAGACAACCGAGCCTTCCCCACCTCTCCAGCCACACTCTGCTGGCTTTACACCAGCAGTACGCAGGGGTCGAGCAGAGGGTATGTGATCATTTGGTTTGTTTAAACCAGATTCTTTCACTGAATGTTCACTGGTCTCCTTACATCTCCTGTGCACATGTGATGTGTGGCCAGAATCCCTTTGGTCCTCATTAAGCCCAGGGATCATCTCTCTAGACCCAGCCCAGAGCTATCAGTGACATCTCATGAGCTGTCCTTTGATACACTTGAGCAGAAGAACATTATTTTAATCACATTCCAAATAAAAAGGAAAATCAACAGTTGTTTACTGAGCACAGGCTCTTTGCCCAGCACCACATAGAATACTTGAGATGGCACAAATGTGGTATATAGCATGATCCTTGCTCTTAAGGTACTTAAAATTCTAGTGAGAAGAAAAGACCACAACCAGAGCCTTGAGAGAAAAACAAGTAGTAATGAATTAAATACCATGGTATATTTCTTAGTAATATGGATGATAGGATGCCAAGATGGTTGAGATGAAAATGGAAGTGAGATGGAAGGTTGGGGACATGCTTCATGAAGGAGGTTGACCTCAAAAGATGACTCAGTAGTACTTTGTTTGTAGACAAAGTCAGGAAGTAGGAAAACTGAATGCATCATAATGAAAGGCTTTGATGTTGTCAAAGGACAGTTGGATAGGAAGTGTCTTTTGCCAAAGAATACATTTATAATAATAAAAGTAAGAGTTACCATTTGATGAGAGTTTACTACGTGGCAGGCACATCGTATCATGTCGTATATAACATAACATATAATGGCGTTCAATCTACACAATAAACCCTCATACCATTTTTAGTCTCATTTGAAGGATAAGGAAACTGAAGTTTAAAGTAGCTAAATAGTTTGTTCAACATCACAGTAAGCACTAGTGCCAAGAACACAGGTCTGACTCCAGAACCAAGACCTTGACCAGCTTCATCCAGACCTCACGCTGTATTATTGTCACCCACAAAGGATAATGCTTGAACTTTGGTCATGAAAGTCAAGTCAGAGCCCATATTGTTCAAGGTTCCTAAAACTTAAATAATATAAGTTTAGACAACCTCTAATATTAGAGAACTAAATAATATTAGAACTAATTAAAACTAAATAATATTAGTTTAGAGAATATTAGTTTTGATAACAAAATCTACCTGAGGAGAACACCAAGCTCATTTGGTCATGTGATTTTCATAGTAAATGGGCTATAGGGCCCTACTGGTGAAGGACATGGATGCTGGGGCCTGTAGGATTATAGTCTCTCTGTAGTCCAGAGCAGTCCCACAATTTACAACCTAGCTTTATGTAATTGGCAATAAAGAAAATCCCATGAGTTGGATAGGAACAACACCTACTTAAGACCTTACAAATTCCTTAGTCTGCCTTAGAACAGATGCAAATATTTCAGGCCCACCTATGAAAGGTCCCCCAATAATGGGTCCGTGATTAAAGGAGCGACACTGATACAAAGCTAAGGTCAAGCAAAGCTTTATTTCGCACCAAGCATCAAGAATCAAACCGAACATTTGGGGCCGCCCCTCTTACGGAGAGGGCGACCTCTCTCTGCTTCACAGACTAGCTTTTAAGGGCAAAGGTCATGTGGTTGGGCCTGGCCACGCACAGGTGGCCAATGAAATTGTAATAAACAGAGAAAGCTGCACAGTCATGCTAGGTCACACATAAGTGACCAATTGAATTACAATTTACCCTATAGTAGACATTTGAACTAGCCTATCATCTTGGTCAGAATTGACGCCCAAAAGGCAGGGCCCATACTCCTTGGTAGCTAGGGAGACAGTATGCACCCCCACTGATTGGATACCTCCACCTGGCGTGACCCACCTTTGTGTTTGGGCTTTGTTACCTGGGACTGGTTTCCTGGGTTTGTTTTTAAGTAAGTCCTCTGGGGGGAAGGGGGGTAGGGACAGTTTAAGTTTTACTGTATAAACAACAAAATGACTGTTTAATCCAAGATGAAATCGCTCTGGCTAAGTAGGCCCTTATACCTACTTTTGATTAGGCCCTATCTGGACATCTCAAACTATTCTACTGTGGAGAGGGGCTCCTGGATCACCCAATACTGAGTCTATCTTTGACATAGACTTCAACAAAGCCTACCATGGATCCATGTGAATCTTCTCTTAATGGCCAAGTCTTAACAATTTATTTATTTATTCCACAACTATTTATTGAGTGCCTACTATGTGATAATCTTTGCTCTGCAAAGTGGTATCAGAAAAGGGTTCTTTCTTCTTTTTTCCACTTTGTCCTTCCTCATACTTATCCCTAGGGAGGAGCGGGATATGTTGTCTGGCCTAATAACACTAAAGTTATGTTGTGAAAAACACTCAGTATTACTAACAAAAGATTGTTGGTTTACAGTAGTTGCAATCTATCAATGACAGGGCTATTTCTTAGTTTTCCTAGAAAACAAAAAAACAAAAATGGGTCCCATTGGCCTTTTTAAAGTTCACTCCCTCAGCTCCTCCCATTTTAAAAAAATCTTATTCCCATAATGATTAGATAACATTCATGGTGGTTCTGTTTCTCTGGCTGAACCCCAATTAATAGAGTTCCGTATGGAAAATGCATGGGAGCATCTGGACCAGTGATATTGGCAGATCCATTTCCTGCCTGTTTAGACAATGTGAAAACTGGGGCACAGAAAAGGCTTTTTCAAGCAATTTTGAGTGTCTATATTATATAAAAGGCCAAGCCAAGTAATGAAGGATCTGCTGTCTATCCCAGCCTTGAAGATAAGCCATAGGAGGAAAGTAGTCAACATAGGCTGCAAATAAGGATGTGTTAGAAATGTGTTCTCGTGTATTCTTGCCCTCCCCCAAAGCTAAGTACTTACATTAACATCACAGAATGGGGAAATAATGGAGAAATTGAGGAGACTTGTGTGCATGACTCCTCTTTTTCCTTTTTAAAAACAAATTCTAATATTTAAATGAAATTAAAACCAATATTTATTAAGAACCTCTTTTGCCCACCTCTGGCTACACCTTGTCAAAGTTGAGCAAGAGAGATGAATAAAATATGAATCTTGCTCTCTAAGAACTTACAATCTAGTAAATAAACATCTCAAATGTATGTTACTTTAATGAAAAAGAGAAGATTAAAAAATTGCTATGAGAAAGGTACAAATATAGGTAAATAGGAGTTTAGAACAAAAGAGATTGCCTCTGGTACATTTCTGGGATCAAGGGGTACTTTCATGTTTGAACAGAGCCATGGAAATCTAATATATGTTATCCACTCAATTTAAAGTATTTATTTAAATGTTTTATTTAAGTTTAAATGTTTTTATGTTTTATTTAAGGTCCTCTTACACCAGCACATAATCACAGCTTACATAAATGCATAAATACATCATAGTGCCATACCTGAAGTTATGACTTGGAAATCAGAACCCTTATTTAGAGAAAGAGGTGTTAGAAAACTAATTAAGTAAAGGCAAGGTGATGTTCATCCTAGTAAACCATCCTTTGGAGAAGGCCATCGAAGTGTTATAACCTCTAAGCTTTATGACAGTCACAGGTAGAGAGAGGTAGTGTTCTCTCTCCCTCTCTCTCTCTTTTTTAAAAGACTGCATTCTGGGACTTAAGGCCCTATGAAGCTAGGAAAACAAAAACTCATGAGGAGAGGAAGTATTTCTTGGCAACGGACTAATCCACAACAACATTGCACTCATCACCAGTGAGTCTCGAAGGTCACAAAACCACACCTTAGTTCACACAGCCATCTAATACCCAAGTGGAACAAGACACTCCAGACCTTGAGGAAACAACTTGCCTAACAAAACAAGGACAACAGTGAGTGTCTGTTAGAAAGAACTTCCTCTGTCAGACTGAGACAACAGAAACAGAGCACTTTCTGTTCCAAGGCCAGGGTCCCTTCATGAGAGGACATGTTCACTTTGGGTTTGTTGGGGTTTTTTTGTTTTGTTTTGTTTTGTTTTCCTGTCTCTCTGATCTGGCTCTACTTCTTCAGGCTGAACCTGTTTGATCTCTGCCAGCAGCATCAGCAAGACCTGGCTCTTTCCAGCCATCCCTCTGAGCACTCTGTATCATGGCCCCTCCTTACAATAATGTAGCAAATATCTATCACCTGCTCAGACTTCATCCAGGACCAGACAGGCTCACATGTTAGTCTTTCTTCGGTAGAAGTAGAAATGTTCCTCTTCATGCAAAATGAATCTCTCAACATGTCAAACCATAGCCTGTCTTGGATGTCCTGAGAGAATGAATAGAGCACTCAGAAAGGGGTGAGATCAGTGACAATCAAGTTGTTTTTCTAGGGCTGCCAGAGCTGGCAGAAGTGAAGAGCGTTTCATACAACAACCTCAGCCTCAGGTCGTCTCTCCAAAACCATCACTTGACAGAATTGTCCTATCAACAGTGGAGTGAGTGTAGGTGACATTTATTAAATGAAACTATTTGTGAAAGTAATGGTTTATCTTAGAGGCAGTCCTGTCCAAGGAATTAGAACAAAATAAGGTCAAGGACACATCACAAGTGCTCAAGCTCACTACCATTTATGTGCTTCTGATGCCCTCTAAAATTTTCTTCCAAGTTATTATATCATCTGAAGCAACTAACATCCAAACCAGGGTATCATCTTGATACCCTTGTTAATTGAATGCTTTAGAAATCCAATGCTGTAGCAATACATACTCTAAAAAGATAAATTAAATAAAAAACTCAGTTTAAATTTTCCTTACAGGGCGCCTGGGTGGTTCAGTGGGTTAAGCCTCTGCTTTCGGCTCAGGTCATGATCTCAGGGTCCTGGAATCGAGTCCCACGTCGGGCTCTCTGCTCAGCGGGGAGCCTGCTTCCCCCTCTCTCTCTGCCTGCCTCTCTGCCTACTTGTGATCTCTGTCTATCAAATAAATAAATAAAGTCTTTTAAAAAAATAAAAAAACAAAAAAATAAATAAATTTTCCTTACGTATGTAAAGAATCAAATACTGATTTTATATGACCAGGAATTAGACAGAAGAAAAAGAGATATTCACAAACAAGAGCAATAGTTCTCTACTGGGGGCACCTTTGCCACACACACACCCTCCCCAGGTTCGGCAAGTTCTAAACACATTTTTGCTCATCACGACTGGGTGGGAGGGGGTTGCTATTGACATCTAGTGAACAGAGACCCGGAATGCTTCTGGACCTTCTATAATGCACTAGACAGATCCCTTCCCCTAACAAATAATTATCTAGCCCAAAATGCCAAGAGTTCTGAGATGAAGAAATCCTGGAGTAGAGCCACCAAAAATCATATTATTTTCAGCAACCATGAATTTTAAAATATATTTTAACAGTTCTAATCATACTCTGGGCCTCTCCTCATTGTCCCAAAGCCCTTGTTCCAACCATTGCATTGATAGATAATATATGAAGGAGAACATCCATACACAAAACTATGCTTACAAATAAGATAAGCATCTTTGTGCAGCAGAAGCAGATAGCAATATGAGATGGAGAGTCTACCAGACTCTGGATACAGGTGCAGACAGCAACAGCCAGGAGTTCGGTCCCTGTGCACAATAAAGAAGGTGGATTGCAACAAGTTTCACTGCAGAAAGGCAGGTTGTAAAAGTAAGTTAAAGAAAGCTGTTACATATAGCTCTGTGAAGCTAGGGCTGTAGGAAGCTGGATCCCCAGGAGATAAAAGAAACATATAGAGACTCTTTTTTTTTTTTTTAAATGAAGTCGCCTTTTTTTTTTTAAGATTTTATTTATTTATTTGACAGATCACAAGTAGGCAGAGAGGCAGAGAGGGAGAGAGGGAGAGAGAGAAGCAGGCTCCCCACTGAGCAGAAAGCCCGATGTGGGGCTCGATCCCAGGACCCTGAGACCATGACCTGAGCCGAAGGCAGAGGTTTAACCCACTGAGCCACCGACATGCCCCGATATGCATACTCTTAACTAGGACTCAAGCCTAGCCACTCAATGTTCAAGAATCTATAAGATCCTTAATATCACCATGGGACAGGAACCTGAGCCATCAACGTAAGACCTGGTTCTGTGTATGGGGCTCAGGAACCAAAGACAGTGACTGCAAAAGCACTAGACAGGAGAGGAGTGGGAGACAGTAAATCTGTACATTAATTCCAAACACAAGAAGAAATTAACACTGAGAAAATTAGTTTAAAAAAAAAAAGCAGAGCATAAATTCATTCTGAATTAGTGATTCTCAACTGGGGATCGTTTTGTCAACCAGGGGACTTTGGGCAATGGCTGGAGTCATTTTTGGCTGTCTCAAGGGTAAGGCCAGGGGTGTTACTGGTGCCTTGTATGTAGAAGCCAGGGGCACTGCTATATCTTACAGGGCATGGGACAGGCCAGAACAAAGAGTGGTCTGATTCAAAGTGCCAATAGAAACTCTGCTCTAGAAGAAACAAACATGAATGAAAATGTAAAATTCCTCAGGTCATTGAGATAATAACATCCATTTTTTAAAAAGGGAAGTTGTGAAATGAGATCAAAGAAATGAAACAAATGTATTAAAATCCTAGAAATGAAAAATACCAATATTTTAAAATTCAAAAGTCTACATAATATAGAAAATTAAATTAGTATAGAGTACTGGAAAACTCACCAAAATTCAAAATAGCACGACTAAAAGAACTTTTTTTAATATGCAGAAGTGGGTAAGGGCCTGGAGGACAAATTAAGAGGTTCCAACTTCTAACAGTAGTTCCAGGAAGGATGTTAGAGGCAATTGTGCTAATTTAATATTCAAAGATAGAGTGAATAAAATAGTTTAAGACACGAAGAAGGCTATCAGCATTTATTAAAAGAACTCTCTGAGTACAGGGAAGATGAACAAAGTTAAATCTGTGTCATGACACATCAGAGTAAATCAGCAGAATATTAATATGCAAGGAGAAAACTTTTAAGAACTACCAAATACCAATACTTTTTAGGCATAAAAAGTATTGACTATCAACACTTTTTAAAGTATTTTCATTGTCAATAGATTTTGCATTGGTAGCAATAGATGCCAGGAAATGATGGAATGATAGCTTCTAAAACCTTAGGCAGAATAACATTCAACCTAAATTCTATACTCAGCCAAGCTATCTTTCAAGAGTATGAGAAAAATAAAAATACTTTCATACATAATAAGAATACCTATAGACTGAATGTAGATAAGAATCTCTGTATGTACATAGAGAAGCAAAGGTGTATGTATATATCCTACACATAAAATTGTATATAATCATATATGTATATATATGGATGTGTATCTATACATATATAGTTTTAGCTTCTAAACCAGGGTAGGAGCAAAAAAAAAGGGAGAATATGTAAGACTCTATCATTTTAGAATGGATAAAGATAATGTGTGTGTGTATATATATATGTACACACACACACACACACACACACACACACATATAATTCAACCATAAAAAAGAATGAAATCTTGCCATTTGCAACAGCATGGATGGATCTAGAGGGCATAATGCTAAGTGAAATAAGTCAGTCAGAGAAAGACAAGTACCATTTGATTTCACTCATATTTGGATTTTAAGAGACAAAACAAAGAAAGAAAAAAAGAGACAAACCAAAAAACTGACTCTTAACTATAGAGAACAAACAGATAGTTACCAGAGGGAGGTGGGTGGGGGGATGGGTGAAAAGGTGAAGGGAATTAAGAGTACAGTTATCATGATGAGCACTGAGCAATATGTAGAATTGTTGAATCACTGTATTGTACACCTGAAACTAATATAACACTGTATGTGAACTATATTGGAATTTTAAAAATAAATTAATCTTAAATCTTTCATTTCGAAAGAAAGAAGAAGAGAGAGAGAGAGAAGGAAGGAAAGCACAAATGGGAAGTCTAATAACCCCAAAACATGAGATAGCAAAAAGTCCAAACATACCAATAAGCATAAGTAAATAGATTAATGGGAAACATGTTACAATGAAATTATGCAGAAAGTTTGGAAACAAAGAGCTAGAAAAGATGTATCATGAGACTATTAATCAAAACAAAACTCATGTTTCAAATGAGTAAATGTAAATGTTTTGAAAAAAATAATGAGAAAGTTGGGCACTAAATAATAAAGAAAGAACATCCCACTGTTACAGCAATAAATATATATGCATCTAATAATCTGGCCTCAAGTTTATAAGCTAAAACTAACAGAATAACAAAGAACTAGGCAAAGCAATGACAGTGAGAGATTTTAAAACACCTTTATCAGAAACAGATCAAGTAGGGAAAAAAATTGAGATTTAGAAAATTCAAACAACATAATTTTACAAGCTTAATCTAAGAGACATAAAGAGAATCCTGCACCTCACAAATGGGTAAAATTTTTATTCATACGTGGAACATTTGCTGAACAAATTTACTGAATATTTTATTAATCTAAACAGGCATGTGCTTGAGCTCGCTTCGGCAGCACATATACTAAACAGGCATGTGCTCAAACTTGCATATGCTAGTCATTACCTAGACAGAAGAGCTCTTGAGAAGAGGTAGCTGGGGGAAGACAGAGATGAAAGAAATATATTTTAGTTTATTTAGTAGACAAATAACTGAGCATCTAGTATGTTACATACTCCAAAATGGTTTAAAAAAGAAAAACTTTCTAAGTCCTCGCCCCCAGACCACTGCCATGCACATACTCTCATTCTTCCAGATGCTTCTCAAGTTCCTTCCCTGAACAAAAAGCAGAGATCACTTTTGAAGGATTCCCTCCTGATAAACAGATATGTAATTCTTTTATGTGGGGTATTACTATTCTGAACTACAGAAAACTCATAAGAGACAAAGGAGTACGAATTTCATTAACGGGCTAACTTGTTTGTGGAGCCTAATCAGCGAATCACCATTAGTGGTTTTAGATTTTGCTTGATTGCAAGAACTGAGATCGGGGATAGACACACGATTTTCAATCTTTTTCCTGTCTCAAAACCCACAAAACCAAGAACCTGCTCCAAAAATTGTCTATGGGGCTGATGGATAGGGGGCAAGGAGATAAGAGGCTTTCGGCGTCTCTCCACGCAGCAGCGGCAGGGTAAAGGAGCTACTTGACAGGAATCTGACTCCACTGCTTGTTAGTGCACAACCTCTAGCAAGTTCTTTGCCTCCCTGAGTATCAATTTCCTTCTTAGTGAAGGAGAGATAATGCTGCATCATAAAGCTAGTCTTCTGAGATTGTGGTAATGAGTAAATGACATAATGTTCAAATGTGTAGCACAGGCCTAATGCATAATAAGTACCCAATGCCTGTTATATCCGAATCTGCCATCCTGAAAGAGTGTGCCGAGAGCTCCCAAACCAACTAAAGGCTGCTCCTTTCCTTAAAGCCCCACGCCTGATCCTGTGAGCTGGCCCCACCCTTTCCTGAGTGGGTGACGTCAACTTCATGACCACTTCGCTGTTTCCATGCTGGGAAACTGGCAGCTTCAATTCAGGAATAAAGAGTCTGTACTGGATAGTAATGCCGATCAGAGTAGGGTACTCAGAGAATTTCATGGGTGCATTAGGAGGATATGGAGACTAAAATCAGAGCTCTACAGCCCTGGGATTTTGGAAGGAAGGATGCTTGTTTTCTTTTTGTTCCATTCCCCTCAGCGTCTATTTTATATTACCAGGAGATGGATATGCTAGAAAAAACAACTTTATGACTGACAGAAGATCTAAGGAGAGGTCTCATCATTCTGTTATTTGCAAATGGGGTAAAATCCTAAAAATCCTGCTAGATGGGAAAAAAAACAGAATGTAAAATATTATTACAGCTTTTAGAATTTTCAAATGACACTGCCTCAAATTCAAAATAGTAGCTTATAATTTGGTCTGAGTTATTTCAATTTATAATCTTCAGTAAAATATTCCTAGAATAAGAACATCCAACTACATTTGTAAAGGTGAAAATTTTGACCACAAATAGAAGGTAGAATTTGGTTTTGACTTTGTATGATATGAGAGCTACATCTTTTGAGCTGTAGGATGTGCCAGGCTTTCTAATGGTTTTTCCTATATGTTTGTTGGTTTGTTTTTTCTTATCTTTTGACAGGTTCCAAACCAGATATCTGCCTTCACTATCATGTTTAGCAAGAAAATATTTCCCAGTTCTTTCTCTCAACCCAGTGTGTAAGCAGCTGCCACTTGGAATCAACGCTCCCCCAAATCCTGGAGCTAGCAAGCAATGAGACATTGGCTCTCACATCAAACTTACGTGTGAGTTTTAGCAAGATGCCCTCTGCCCCAGCTTTCTTTTGATGTAACAAAGGAAAAAGACTACTTCCCTCTTAGGAAGTGAAAAAAGGGTCACCAAAAATGAAAGGAAGTTGTTTCAATGGAAGGAAAGGGAACATATCACCCTTGTAATGCCATCTCTTTTGCTAAACCGTAAGCACCATGAAGACAGAAACTACAGCTAAAGTGGAAATAATAATACCTTCCACAGCAGAGTTCTGTAACAGACAACAGAAAGCACCCTGGCTAGGAAAAGGACAAAGGGATTTATCAGGAGGTATCTGGAGCTTATGAAATTATCGGAATTCAGCAGATTATAGGCTTTTAGGAAACACCTGGACCCTCAGAATCATTCTTCCTCTGCAGAAGTCTGCTGACCAGAGGACCACACTGCCCCTGTGTCTCAGCCAGAAAAGCAGAACTGCTAGGAATAATATAGAATATGGGCTCTATTGTAGGGACTTGATCTTACACAACTATGGGAGTAGATCAGTGGTTTATATATGACCACCGTTCCTGCGCCTGGAGTTGGAGACTGATGGCTCCAGGTCCCCAAGACGGGTGGTTGGGAAGGAAAGGCAAAGGTGAAGTTCACGAGAACCAGGATAACCTAGAACCGGTAAGCATGAGCTGGGGCCCACCAGAAAAACTGAATCCCGCATTGGCCTCTTACTGCTTCTAAGCCTTCCACATGAATAATGGGGTATCCTGTAAGAGAAGCCTTCACACACAAACCTGGGCCCAGGAATTAAAGCTGAAAGGGAGGATTTAGTGGGAGCTAGAAGAGCTGTGGGTTCAGCTCCTGCCACATGCCGGAAAGGTGACCCGCAGACAGTGACAATATATACAACTGCAACGGGGCCAGGTGTCCTCCACAGACCTTCTGAGGGTAAAAAGATGACGATTGCTGCTTCATTTCCACCTTCCAGATCTCAGGTAAGATCACGTAGCCCACGCTAACCCAGAACTATGCAGGGAAGGGAATTCTGAGAAAGGTAGTTCAAGTTTAGCTAAATTAACAGAATATAAACCCACTGCTATGAAATGGTTGCCTTGTGCCTTACTTTCCAAGTCCTGCCTCAAGCCAATGCATGTAGTAGAAAGACTCAAAGTCATATATGGCACCCTAGTTGCAAGGAAGTCTTGGTCAATGCCCATCTTCTAGCTTCGTGGAGAGGCACGCTAGGAGGAGATTGGAAGAGAGGCTGAGTCAACATTTATTGAATCTTTGTTATGTGGGACATGCTATACTTAATATTTCTATGTATCATTATTATAACTTATAAGAAATAGGCTTGCATGATTACAGAGGCTGAGAGCTCCCCCTTGCCCCTCGTAATCTGCCATCCCAAACTGGAGAGGCAGCAAAGCCACTGGGGTAGTTCAGCCTAAGAGCCTTACAGCCGGAGAGACGATGGTGTAGATTCCAGCCCAGACCGACGACCTAAGAACCAAGAGCACGAGGGCAGGAGAAACCAATGTCCCAACTCAGCCAATCAGGCAGAGAGCAAATGCAACCTTCCTCTGCCTTTTTGTTCATTTCCGGACCTCCGTGGATTGGATGATCCCACCCGCAATGGGGAGGGCCATCTGCTTTACTCAGTTCACCAATTCGAATGTTAATCTCTTCCGGAGACACCCTCACAGACAATTGCAGAAATAATATTTAATCAGTTCTGGGCATCCCATGATTCAGTCGATCTGAAACATAAAATTAACCATCACAGACGTTTAATTGGGCAAACGCCAGTTAGCAAACCCAGATGGGCTTCACAGGAACCAACCCTCCCTTCCCTCTTTTTGTAATTTTCTACTTCTCCAGCTCTCTTGCATCCTTCTCCCTCTGCTCCCTGGTCCCTCATTCTCCCTTTTAAATGCCAGGTCGCCACTTTACAAATCGAAGTTGAGTTCAGCTCCTGCTGTACTCTTTTCCCTATTGCAATAGTATATTACAGATCAAAAGCTGTCTTTACCACTTTAGTATTCAGCTGTGTTTATCTTTGGCAATACTTAAATATTAAAATTAAATGGCTTTCAAAACTGTCAACTTAAAAAGTGGAATTTTTCCACTTTCTAGGAACTGTACAAGAAAAACCTATGAAGAAGAAAACAAAAGAAAAAGAAAAGCCATACTGGAAATTTCAATGCTTAATTGATTGACTAACACCATTGAATTTATAAGAAATTTTGATGCTAGTAAGTGTGAATCTTTTTTAGTTCCTCTGGAAAGGAAAATATTAAAATTGCCTCAGAAGTAAATACAGAGGACCACTGCAAGCCTTCTTCCTTCATTTGTCTGTTCAACAGATTTTACTGAGTACCTAGTACGTAGAGTACCAAGTAAGAAAACAGAATAACTTGGCAGCCAAAAACAAGATAGAAATCAGAACCCATTGCTTCTCAGCTTTTTGGCTAAGATCAAGTATAGAAATCAGAACTCAAGCCTGATGGAAGAAAAGGAAAAACAAAAACAAAAGAGGGTCATGCATAATTTTTTATTTATTATCCTTGTATCTTACATTTATTGAGGACGTGCTAAGTATTGGTGCTGTGCTAAATGCATACATATATTAATGGAAGACACACCCATCCCTAGATCATTTTAGCAAATGAAATTATTTCAGCCTCTGACCTCTTAACCTCTTATATTCCCTCACATAGTTTCATATTCTGTTATTTCTCTCTTAAAAAGAAAAAGAACTTGGTATCATTCTGATAACGCCTTGGATTAATTCAAATTCCTCTAACCTGGGAAAGCCAACTAGCATCGCCATCAGATTGAAAGGACTGGACCCCATCTGGATCATTATTTGCTCAGGCACACCTGAATTGTGTGCCCCCACCCCAACACGCCCCCCACCAGCATTCTCAGTCCTACAAGTGTGCACATTTTACATAGACTGTAGAAGATGGTTTAGACTGAAGCCCATCCACCCTCCAGGCTGCCAGAAGGATGTTGTAGAACTCCAGAGCCAACTTGAGGCTCTATCTAGACTATCTAGAACAGTCTAGATACTCACTTTACTCCCAACAAAGTTCAACTGAGATAGTCTATGTGAGTAAGCTTTTTAAATGCTATACAATACCATATAAATGCTCCACTTTATATCTCCCCACCAAGCTCCAGACTCCACATGGTTCAGGACTGCAAAGATCCCCAACTAGACTCCAAGTGACAGGAAGTTAAGAGACTGGTAAAATTTATTATCGTGGCCTACAACTGTAAGAAGTAATTTTTTTTTCTTTTTTGCACAAGGGCCAACTCAATACAAATGAAACTTACACAGGCTGCCAAAAATTGTTGAAGAAATGAAGAGATTTTCTACAGACCCCACAACGAATCAGTCCAGAGCAGTAGCTAGAATTAATCCATTTCATTTAAGGCAATATTTACTGATGGGTGCTGAAGAAAGGAAAATAAATAACCTGAGCCCTGCATCCCCCACAGTTAGCCTCCTCATGGCCATAAAAATCTTCATTCTTGGTTGGATTGTGCTCCTAGGAATGACACCATCGCCACCAGTTTCCTAGAAGGACCAGCTGGCCGGGGGCCTGCTGAAGAGAGTGTGCAACTCTCCCATGATTCTGATGCCGGCAGGTCACACTGGGTCACGGCCCAGCTCTGTCATCCAGGATCTTCCACTCCCAAGACTGCACCTCTACCTGCCACCCTGAAGACCAGCATTTTTTAAAAAAATATGTTATTTATATATTTGAGAGAAAGAGAGAGTGAGCGAGAGAGAGCGCACAAGCGGGGGGAGCAGGAGAGGGAGAAGGAGAGGGAGAAGCAGGCTCCTCACGGAGCAGGGAGCCGGACACAGAGACTCAATCCCAGAACCCTGAGATCATGACCTGAGCCGAAGGCCGACGCCCAACGGACTGAGTGACCCAGACACCCCAAAGACCAGTTATTCTTTAAGATTACTCTTCTGGGGGCACCTGGGTGGCTCAGTGGGTTAAGCCTCTGCCTTCGGCTCAGGTCATGATCCCAGGGTCCTGGGATCGAGCCCCACATCGGGCTCTCTGCTCAGAGGGGAGCCTGTTTCCCCTCCTCTCTCTGCCTGCCTCTCTGCTTACATGTGATCTTTCTCCCTCTGTCAAATAAATAAAATCTTAAAAAAAAAAAAAAAAGATTACTCTTCTGGTTGTCCTGAAGAGTGTCTCCCCAGTTCCTTTTCTTTGTATTAGTTGAAGAGCAATGGTTTGAGTTAAAATTAGAGGGTCACTTGCTCAGGCTGCTGGATGCTTCTGAGTTAACTGAAGTTTTAACACATAACATCCAACACAGAGGTCAGCAGTTCTGTCCGGTTGGACCCTGCTCTCATGGTAGTAGGGTAATATAATGTAGGTCACAGGAGAAAGTCTAATGAGGAAGAATTCCCTTGGCAACCTCTATCATCAAAATATTTGAATTTGTCCTCCCAAAATAAGAACCCTTACCAATCTTTAGTGACTTGGAGGAATTTGATCTATCTGAAGAATAAAACTAGGTTAAAAAACTTTTTTTCAAAGGAAAACAGAGTATCAGACAGCCAAGTCACTGGAGCCCAACAAAAACACTGAGGTCTGAGACGAGAACATTCACAGAAGGAACCCTTGGGTATGAAGAAAACAGAGACCACGAAGAAAAGTTCAACCCAACCCTGTAGCTTCAAAAAGCAGGGCAAACCAGGGGACATCTGAGGATGAAATGTGTAACAGATTGAGAAGCTTCATCAATAAAGTGACTGAATTTGAAGATATCAAGGGGAGGGGAGGCAGAGAAACTAAATCAAAAGAAACTACGCTTTTCTGCACAAAGCACACAGTTTTTTTGGAGAGGCCCAAACTTCACAAGGAAAAGGTTCTTATTATTGTTTGTTCTTTCCCATCACAGCAGCCTAGCTGGGAAGCAATAGAGTCAGCTAGAAAAACACAATGCAGCCTTCTGTTCTGGGGGAAGTGGAAACAAAAAAAGAGGTCCAAGGTTGCCTCCTTCTTACCCACTCTAGAGGCACATTTTTATGCCATTGTTGTGCTGTGTGGTTTTCTTCTGGTTGCCATGGCATCAGAGAGACAAATGCCTTGCTTCCATTTTAAAGCTGAATTCTTTTACAAACAAAATTGTTTCCATTTGAGATAGTCTCACCCTCTCTCTCCACCAGAACTGCTTTCAAAAGAACGTGTCTTTTTAAAATATAGATGAAATTCATTGCACCCTTCTGATGACAGAAAAAAAAAAACACATTTTTCTTTTAAAAAATTAAAGAATGCCCCAAAATATCTTTTTTTTAAGATTTTTTTATTTATTTGACAGAGAACACAAGCAGACAGAGAGGCAGGCAGGGAGAGAGAGAGAGAGGAAGGGAAGCAGGCTCCCTGCTGAGCAGAGAGCCCAATGCGGGGCTCAGTCCCAGCACCCCAGGATCATGACCAGAGCCAAAGGCAGAGGCTTTAACCCACTGAGCCACCCAGGTGCCCCACAAAAATATATTTTAAATGAAATGAAATTGCCCTATGTGCTCTTCACTTATGGATGACCAGTAATTCACATTTTGGCATATTTATTTCAGGTCTTTCCTCAGTGTGTATATGTATATATTTTATATTATATGGTACATAATTGTAGCTCTGTTATGTATCCAGTTGTGCAAGTTCTTTTTTCTTTATATCCTATAGATTCACTCTCCAAAAGCAGGGCTATAAACCCAGCTAAGTCCTTATAGACCTTTTGAATCCTACATATCCTTATCAGAAGAATAATGTAATAAGACAGAAGTTTGGCCTTTATGTCCCCATGAATCTAAAAGTTTATGAAAAGTTAGCAGCAGAGAAGCATGAGTTAACTGTATTCAGAAATGCTTGCAATGGTCATTTGCTTTCCATTAATTCATGCCATTAAAGAGGGAGTACAGATCACATCATACATTATCCTGGGTTTGTCTGAACAGCAAAAAAATCTGAGAAGGTAAATATAAATTTTTCTTTCAATAATTACGTTTTCTCTACAAGTACCACAATACTTTACGCTTAGTAATTCATTAGCTCATTCATTCTTTTTTTTTCTTTTAAGATTTTTATTTATTTATTTATTTGAGAGAGAGAAAGAGCACCAGCTGGGGGGAGGGGCAGAGGAATAAAGACTCCCCGCTAAGCAGGGAACATGATGACACAAAGGGGCTCATCCCAGGACCCCGAGATCATGACCTGAGCTGAAGTCAGATGCTTAACCAACTGAGCCACCCAGGTGCCTTTAGCCCATTCATTCTTGAAAAACAAATTGAGATTACTTGGCTAGTCCCATAAGGCAGGAAACCAGACTCTGATATATGTAAAAACACCAAACAAAGACAGTTTGTATCCCACTTTTGCACCACACAAAAGTGGTTTCAAATCTAAGCCCAGAAATTCAGTAGCTTTGTGATCTTGAACATATTATTAAAATTCCCTGAATCTCAACTTCCTTATCTCTAATAATCTGTATCAGAAAACTACCCAGTCACAGGATTGCACTAAGAATTAGAAGAGATGAAATATGGGTGGTGGGGGCAATGTCTCATATCATGCCTGACACATAGTAAGTACTTGGCAACTATTGATATCCTTTCTGTGGCAACCTGGATTAAACTTTAAACTCTTCCTTGGACCTACGCCATTTCTGTAAGCAATGGTGTTTACATTGTTCGGCACGAGATTAGTGATTTTATTTTGTTCTTCAGTTCTTCATTAACAAGAATGCTTGATAAATCCTGCCTCTATTCTCCTCTTAGTAAAAGTTACATAATGTAAAAATTTTCTAGTGAAACTCAGAGTCAGGAAGAACAGAAATGTCCATATTTCTAACAGGTTCCTTTTTCAGAATTCCCAGCTCAGTAGAGGAAACGGGTTAATTTGTGTATAATCAAAACCAAAAGAGAAAAAAAGACTTCCCTATTCACTGTTTAGAAATCTCCTTAACTATTCTACCGGGGCTTCCAGAATCAAGATTTAAAAGAAAAGGGGGAAAAAATGACATTTCCACACGTTTCGCATCAATAGAAGGATGTTGAAACTGTGCTGGTAAACAGGCTAAGGAAGCAAAAGCCTCATTAGAACCTAATTGTTTTGTAATTAACCATACTGGAAGCAGATGCTATCAGGGGGGTTGCTGGAAAGATTTTTGAAGATCACAAGATCAAGTTAAACCAATTTAGGAAAATCAGGAGATTTTATATATATAGCAGACACCAAAAAGCATTCTCATTTTTTAATATTGTCAAGATTGGTCTAAGTCCGAATAAATAGAAAAAGTGTGATTATTTTTCTTTTGGATACTAGATTTGTTTATTTTGCATGTTTCAATAAAGGTAACTAAAATAAAAACCACTTGTATAGATAAATCAACGTAACATTGAAAACTGGAACAATTCACACCCTGTATTTGTATCTACCCTGAATACAAATTACTACTACTATTTCTACTGAGAAAGAGAGAGAGATGATAGATAGAAAATAGATAGAGCAAAACACTAAGTGATTTTATATATATATATATATATATATATATGTATATGTATATATATATATAGCTGCCCTAGGCTACTCAGATTATCTATGAGCTTCTTTATGCCAATGTCATTTTACTGATGAAAAAACAATACCCAAGAAAATTTTCAGATTTTTTAAATGATCTAAAGACTTGAAAACCAAAGTTGAAGTATTTGGATTTCCTCTCTGGGATAATGACAAGTCATGGAAAGTTTTTGATCATGGTTATATTGTCACTAAGATGTCTTAGGAAGGTCAGTTAGGAAGTACTTTGCAGAATAAACTGAAAGAGAGAGAAGTTGGTGGCAGGGAGAGAAAAGATAAGCCTAAATGAAATAATCCAGCAAAGAGGGAATTTTTTTTAAAAGAGTGATCTGCACCAGGTTTGCTTCCACTAGTAATAGTTCGGTTTGGTTTGGTTTGCTTTGTTTTCTGGTTTGTTTTGTTTTTGTTCTCCTGTCCCATTAGAAATACCTTCTCTATTGTCTCTTCTACTTTAGAGGAAATCTGGCCACTGTCCCTCCCCCTTCCTTCCCATTCTTGGGAATTCCCGCCTTGTGGCATCTCATTCTGGCTTCAGATTCCAGCCTCTGGTTCTGAAAACTCTCTGTCTATAATTATAGGTGCAGATGTCAGGACTGTCCATAATGTGTCCTATTCCCTCCTCCAGTCTCTCCACTTGCAGTACATACAAGTTTGGGCCCCTCAGAGAAGCAGCCTCCTTGTGCAGCTGTAGACTATAAATCCTTTGTGAGATTACCTCTCAACAAAAGAGAGACACAAGATGTCTATCATCCAGCCCTCCCAAGTAGGTCTTGACTTTTCACCCCACAAGCTCTTTAAAACTGAGATAAATCTCTTTGCAAAGAGAAATTGCAAATCCACAAAAAATGTATTTCCTTTTAAAACACCCATTCCTGAGGTTGGGGGGAGCCAGGGTAGGCTGACTAGAGGTGCAAGTGTAGTGCATGTGATTTGGGGCCTGCATTTCAGGGCCCAGGCTTCTGAGGAAAGTAACAAGTTTTCTCATTCTTTTGAGGTATGCTGTCTGCCTTAGGGAATATATGAGGGTTTTTCCCTCCTTTTCCACTGTGAGAATATCTTCCCTCTATGGGATAAATTTTTCTATTTCCCATAAACTGAAAAAATAGGAATCTTGATGATGAAGGGAAAATATAATCATGTTTATTTTATATGATCAACAAATAAACCTTTACACTGATCTAATAAATAGGCAAGAAAATGTCACATACTTGACAAAGCTCGCTAACTTTTAAAATTGAAAGATATTTTGAAGAATGTATGCTCTGATTTTCCATTTTGTATTTGAAAAGAGGAAACAGCTCTCCACCTCACCTAGTAAGGGAATAATTCCTTAATGAACAAAGTATAATAAATTAAAGAATATCCCCAAATTTCCCTGATAAAAACCTTTGAAATACTTGGAAAATCATTCAGAGTTTAAGGATTACCCAATATATGGGGCACCTGGGTGGCTCAGTGGGTTAAGCCTCTGCCTTCAGCTCAGATCATGATCCCAGGGTCCTGGGATGGAGCCCCGCATCGGGCTCTCTGCTCAGCAGGGAACCTGCTTCCCCCTCTCTGCCTGCCTCACTGCCTACTTGTAATCTCTCTCTCTCTGTCAAGTAAGTAAATAAAATCTTTAAAAAAAAAAGGATTACCCAATATAAAAAATAATCTGTATTGTTTTTAGACTACTGTGTTTTCTATGTTCCAGGATCTAGTTAACATGCCATGTCTATTAATTTCAATATAGAGGAAAAATATTTTTTAAGCCTCTGGCACTTTCTCAAAGTGCTTATCAGATTGTTTTGAACTTCTCTATCGTCTTTTTTTTTTTTTAATTTGTTTATTTATTTGACAGAGAGAGACACAGCGAGAGAGGGAACACAGGCAAGAGGTGTGGGAAAGGGAGAAGCAGGCTTCCCACAAAACAGGGAGCCTGATGCAGGACTGGATCCCAGGACCCTGGGAGATGCTCAATGACTGAGCCACCCAGCCACCACCCCCCCATTGTCTTTATCCACTACTAAACCATATGTTCCGGACAGGATAGCATCTGACAAGTGCATCGTTTTATCAGTGACTAGAGATCATAGGCTTCCGCAGGTATCTCTTGAATAAATTCAACAACTAACTAATCAATTCAGATTTTAACAGCAGGGCTGTTTTTTAAATAAATTGGTTATGTGTTATAATATCTTGAAGATTACAGACAAGTAGTGAAGATAGTGCGGAGAGTTCTGGTATATCTCCCTTACCCAGTTTCAGTTTCCTTTAAATGTTATCATCTTACCATGGGACATTTCTCAAGTCTAAGAAGCCAACAATCGTATGTTATTATGAAGTAAATTCCAGGCTTTTTTTCAGATTTCAATTTCATTCTCCCATGAGGGTCCTTTCTCTGTTCCAGAACCCAATCCAGTGTACCACACTGTTTGTCATTGTCACGTCACCTTGGTACCCTCTGGCCTGTGACAGTTTCTCAGTCTTTTTTTGGTTTTCATGACCTTTAGAGTTTTAAGGAGTATGGTTATGTATTTTATACAGTATCTCCAAAATTGGCTTTGTGAATTCAGACTGATGTCTTCAACTCTAATCCAGTACCCCAGGATTCATTTTAGCCTTCCCCTCCTGTGACCTCCCACTCCAACAGTGAGAAATAGGGCACCCATCACCCACTATCCACTTACTTATTGGTTCAATCTCTGTAAATGTGAAGCAGTTTAATAATTGTTAACCCATACCTCCATGAAAAGCAAACTCACCAGCTAGAATACAGTATACATATAGTTCTTTTGTCTTCACGCTTAACAGTTTTGAGGTGAACTCTATTTTCCAACTTATATCAGCTTCTTTTCCCCATACACTGGTGTTATCATGTCATACATTTGTACTATCATTAGAATCATTGGCAAAGTCTGCATTCAATCTTGGCAATCTCTAATATCCTGGTGTCAGTATAAATAAAATGCATTTTCATGTTGCTATTACTTCCTCTGTCCATGAAATCATATATAGTTTCTGAAGAGCTGAGCTCATTATGGGACTTATTCTCCATTTAGTAAAATTCATTTCTCCCATTCTTGTCTTTGCTCCCCACCAGAAAAGGACAAAATGATAGACTTCACCATTCTAGAGCTTGTCTGTATCTATAAATATCATGCAAACTAAAATTCTTAAAAATTTAATGTCATCTTTACTCTTCATCCCACAACCTTATTAACAGTAATGACCTATAACCTTTATATCAAACTCTCTTCAATGTAGACCAATAAAAAGAACCAGGAGAGGTAATCCCTTCTCTGAGTTCAGGATCCAGGACCAACTTCACAGTTAGGCAACCCGGGCAGACACCCAGGGCTCCACAATGACAAAGACCCCACATTTGGTTTAATGCTCTGCTGTCTCCGTCTTGAAGCTCTTAATAATTTTTGAACAAGGGTCTTCTCATTTCCATTTTGTACTGAACCCTGAAAATTATGCAGCCAGCCCTGTCAAGATCATATCTTAGCCACTAATCAAGGCACGGCAAGGATGCTCTGTAGAAATGTGCCCAGTTTTCCTTCCAACAGGATCTGTTTTTAGGGTCATAGCCTCCTGAATCAGCCAACTTCATTTTGCAAAGACTACAATTCTATGAATTCCTCTCCCCTTGTTTTCAGGGGAAAACAAGGAGAAAAACAAGGGAAAAACAAGGAGGAGCTTGATAGTCAAAAGCATCTTTGCAGTTTTTATATTAAAAGGGATCTTCCTGGGGCACCTGGGTGGCTCAGTGGGTTAAGCCTCTGTCTTCAGCTCAGGTCATGGTCTCAGGGTCCTGGGATTGAGTCCCGCATTGGGATCTCTGCTCAGCAGGGAGCCTGCTTCCCCCTTTCTCTCTGCCTGCTGCTCTGCCTACTTGTGATCTTTCTCTGTCAAATAAATAAATAAAATCTTTTTTAAAAAGGGGGGGCACCTGAGTGGCTCAGTCATTAAGTGTCTGTCTTTGGCTCAGGTCATGATCCCAGGGTCCTGGGATTGAGCCCTGCATGGGGATCTCTGCTCAGCAGGAAGCCTGCTTCTCCCTCTCCCACTCCCCTACTTGTATTCCCTCTCTTGCTGTTTCTCTCGCTGTCAAATAAACAAATAAAATCTTTTAAAAAATAAAGGGGGAGACCTTTCTAATGGTCCAGGTTAATGAAGAGGCTCCTGATTTAAGGGGTTACCTCTAGTAATCTACCCTGTTCCCAGGCCTGGAATCAGAGGAGAAAATGTGTGATAGTTGAGATTTTCTATTAGTAGACCTGAGTGTGAATCCCTTTTTCACCACTCACCAGGTTTTTGATCTTGGACAAATTATTTAAACATTGAGGTTCAGGCATTTATTTTTTTAATTTAAATATTAGAGATAATGATACTTCTCTATAAACTTTTATAAAGTTAGAGAAAAAAACTAAAACATGCTATATGCTCAGTATTACTGAGAAACCATTCCATTTCTAAAATTTGAAAATACAAACAAAAAAATCACACACCCTTGGATGATTACGATTTTTAAAAAGACTATTTATTTATTCATTGGGGGAGGGGTAGAAAGATGGGGGGTTAGAGAGGGATAAACAGACTCCACACTGAGTGGGGATCTCCATGCAGGGCTCCATGTAAGGGCTCTACCTCACGAGCCTGAGATCATGACCTGAGCCAAAACCAAGAGACACTCAACCAACTGAGCCATCCAGGCACCCCTGGAACATTATGATTTTTTTAAAGATTTTATTTAATTATCTCCCAGAGAGAGAGAGTACAAGCAAGTGGAGCAGCAGGCTTCCCGCTGAGCGAGAAGCCCGATACAGGACTTGGGCCCCGGACCCTGGGATCATGACCTGAGCTGAAGGCAGAGGCTTAATCAACTGAACTACCCAGGCATCTCTGAATGCTGGTGATTTTAAAGACTCCTTAAATCTCTTTCTCTTGGACTACACTCACTTCAGGGCTCTTTTCATCACACATATTTATATCCTAGCTGAAAAACACAAAGGGATTGAAATAGGCTCCAGAACATAGGTTCCTTATACCTGGCAGACCCTTATTAAACTATTTGGAAATGAATAAAGGAGATAGGAGGAGTGCGTCAAAAACAACCTTTATTCGTAGTTTTCAAGAACTGGACTACCTGTCTCATTAAAACTCTATAAATCCCCATCCCTTTCTTGAATAGGATTGTTCTGGGTTTCTCCTTCTCACTAGTTAAGACAGTAGAAGTAAGAAGAGAGTTCTTTCATCTACATTTTTCTTATAAATCTTTATTTCTCCTTGGGGAAAAAATTATCTATTTTTGAATTCCTCATCCATTCCCAGAAAAACTAAATAATATGGTTTACTTCGCTTTAAAAAATCTACATTTTCAATGTCTTTAAATTGAAAAAACTAAGTTAAAAATTGTTTCAGCTGTTATCATCACCAAGTGATGTAACTAAATTCCAACAGGATGCCTTCACAGAGGACGTTCAATGTCAAATATGTTCAGAGCTATTTATAATTAAGTTTCAATATGATGAAGGTCATAAGCAAACAATCTAAATGCTTTATCAAATTCCACCACCAAAACCTACCCTGCCACTTATGCATTGAAACCTTAACTCAATGACTTTCTTTGTATGTGCCTGGTTGTTGGCATTGACCCATGAGAGGAAATTACATAAAACAAGAGATGGCCATGGCTAGGAGTACAACCAGCCCTCTCAACCTTCCTCAAAAAGTTCAACTCACCTAAAACCTGATTAGCTGATTAGTCAGCTACAATAGGTCATTTCAATCTATTTTTCAAAATTGTTCATTTCTAATATGGCTCTGTATTATTTCTCAGAATAAAGACATCAATACTGTTACTTAATGAACCTGTTTTCCCATTAAAATTGTCATTGAAGTTTAGATTTAGTACCTTTGGAATTATCTTATGCATCCCCTTTATTTTACAGTCCAGAAAACTGAGACCAGATAATTTACACAACTTGTTTAAATCTTGCAGCATGTTAATAGCAGACCTGAAGCTAGAACTTGTCTCCTGACTCCTGGGTCTACTGTCCTTTTTATTAGCAAGTGAAGCCTTCTAAAGTATATCATATCTGTCTGTGTCTTTTGCTAAAAACTGCCTGTTGCTCACTTATATCAAAATCTACCCAATGTCAGGGAAGCCAGAAGCTCAAGTATGGATGTGGATCTCAGGTATAGTTAGAACAAATATTCTTGCCCACATATGAGTAAAAACTAGGAAAATCATTTCTTTTAAAGTATGAAGTTTTTCCCATGGATTTGCAGCATTTATAAGCCTGACATCAGCTGCCACAAACAAGTAATCTCCAGATGGCTACAGCAAGCTGATAAGATTTGAACTTCTCCTCATATCTTCACCATCTCATCAAGGGTCTGGATATGCATTCATTCCAGTATGTCTTGCTGTTTTCTTTTGTTTTGTTTCATGTTTTGGTTTTGGGTTTTGGGTTTTGGGTTTGGCTTTGGGGTTTTTTTTTTTTGTTTTTGTTCTACTAAAACCAAAATACACATGGAATAAGTTCGAGAACTTCCTAGAAACCCCTAAGGTAACCCTAGATGTAGCAGGCAAGTTATGTGACACCAGGGCCAAGGGAGCCATCCAAACGTTTAAAACACGGGGTCTCTCCCCAAAACCCTGTTATTACCATAGTACTATGCTCAGCCTCCCCTGGTTCAATCTCCATCCCCATCCCTAGATCACCACTAAGACCTTTGTAGTCTAGCATCACACTGGAATTTACCAGAAGGACATTCTTCTCATCTCTGTATACTTGTGGAATTAGAAACCTTGGGGGTGGGACCCAGCAATCTCTGTCTTAATAAGGCCTCTAGCTGAGTCTCAGTCACCCTAAGGTTTGAGAACCACTGATCTAGCCTACATCCCTTTACTTTAATTAACATTGGTAACAGGAAAGGGGTGCCTAGGTGGCTCAGTCGGTTAAGCGTCTGCCTTCGGCTCAGATCATGATCTCGCAATCCTGGGATTGAACACTGCATCTGGCTCCCTGCTTATACTCTCTTTCTCTCTCTCAAATGAATAAGTAAGCTCTTTAAAAAAAAAAAAAAAGACATTTCTGTAGCAGGAGAGAGAAGCATAAGGCAAAAGTAAGGGCTTAATGAGACTGGAAAAAGACTGTAAGCAATTCAATGAGGGGTGAATAGAAATTGAACAAACAGTTCAAAAAATTTTCAAAACTTCAAAAAGTTTTTAAAAACTGTCATCAAATAACAAAGATTCCATTGAATTTGGTTAATGCAACATGCAAAAAATTTGCATCTTATCTTGCAGTTAAAAAGAAATAAAGAGTGTATGGGGTGGGGGGTGGAAAGGAGCACAGTCCAGTCTGGTGAATTTGTATTATTGTATTAGTCAACTTGGCTAAGTCTCTCAGAGTTCCCTTCTCTACGTAGGACTAGGTGACTCTGGAGCACAAGAGATGACAAAAGGCAAAAGAGAAGGAGCAGTCATCTTCCTTTTGTGCCAGGAAAGTCAGTGTCAGGCTCAAAGCTTGACTGCACCTCCTGGACATGGTGCTTCCGCGCTGTTCCCTTGGGTGGCACAGAGCAGCAGCCAAGTGCACAACTTCTCCATCTCCCAGTAGATTTCCCACTTCAGCTTCTGCGAACCCTGGGCCGGGTGCACGTTTAGCTCTGTGACAAAGAGTGCCAGCTTCTCTTGTAGGATACACCCATCACCCGAGTTAAAGGGAGTCAGGAAGGGACTGACTCAGGATCAGTTTGTCTTCAGGACTATGTCGTATATTTTTCCCTCTCCAACTGCCTATTCTGTGAACTTCAGGCCCATTACCAGACAAAGAAACAAAAGCTGCATATAAATTGTGCATAAATTGTGCACATAGATTGTGCACAATTGCATGATGTCAAATCCCTAAAATAAATTTCTTTACAGTGTGTGAGTGTGTGTTGATTTTTATATATTAAGGGACAATGAGATAGATACAGATGATGTCAATGATAGGTGGCTATGGGTATCGATGCAGCTATAGAAGTAGTATGGATTTGGATATGGATGAGGATGTGGTGTGGATATGAATATGAACACAGGACACAGACATGACACAGACATAGAGCTAGAAAATGGTTCTTTGATCAGAATCTAACTGATATACATTTAGGTACCTGGAAATGGATAGTACTGTAACAAAAATTTAAAATGTGAGTGAGTGGCTTGAGATAGGGTGATAGACAGAACTGGAAGGACCTTGAGAAAAATGTTTGTAAGAATCTAAAGGACTTGGGGGTGCCTGGGTGGCTCAATGGGTTAAGCTTCTGCCTTCAGCTCAGGTCATGATCTCAGGGTCCTGGGATTGAGCCCCGCTTCAGGCTCTCTGCTAAGCAGGGAACCTGCTTCCCTCTCTCTCTCTCTCTGCCTACTTGTGATCTCTCTGTGTGTCAAATAAAAAAAAAAAAAAAAAAAAAAAGGAACCTATAAGGACTTGGAAGAGACTGCTGTGAAAGCCTGATGTGCTTAGGTAAGTTTAAAAGATAGTGAGTGGAAAGAAAAGGATAGGATAGGATAGAATAGGATGGGAAGGGAAGGAAAAACAAATAAAAAATAAAAAATATCAAGTGAATGGGTAAATAAACGGTGGTACAGCCAGACAACTGAATATTATTCCATACCAAAAAGAAATATGCTGTCAAGCCATGAAAAGACATGGAAGAACTTTAAATGCATATCACTAAGTGAAAGAAGCCAGTTTGAAAAGGCTGCATCCTGGATGATTGCAACTGTATGACATTTTAGAAAAAACAAAACTATGGTGACAGTAAAAGATCAGTGCTTCCCAGAGGTTAGGGGGAAGGGAGGGATGAATAGACAGAACACAGGATTTTCAGGGCAGTGAAATTACACTGCATGATACTACAATGGTGGATACACGTCATCATATATTTGACAAAGCCTACAGAATATACAACACCAAGAGTGAACCCTAATGTAAACTATGAACTTTGGATGATAATGTGTCAGTGTAGGCTCGTCGATTGTAAAAAATATACCACTGTGGTTGGGGGCGGGGGGGGGCGCTGTGTCTGTTTGGGTGACGAGGGAGCAGAAGGCTGTTTGAGGACAAACCACGAGCTGACACCCTGCAACTTCCCCCTACCCCAAACTCCTGGTTGGAATGTGTGAGACATTTCCTCCAGGAAGCTCCCAACCATCTTAATCTTAATGCCTTGCTAGAGGGAAAAACAACCTTAACTTGACAATGGCAAGGCCTCCAGGATCTTGTAGGTTCTTTTCAGCATTAGGAAGTTTTTTTTAAAATCTTCCTTTTCCTTACCTTCCGCAACCCCGCAGTATCAATTGCTCCTCAAAACCCCAGTGCAGGTCTTTGTGCCCAGGAGTCCTGTCCCCATGGTTTAATAAAACCACCTTTTGACACTAAAGAGGTCTCAAGAATTCTTTCTTGACCATCGGCTCCGGACCCCACCCCAACAAACCTCACCTATATTCCAAAACTACATCCTGGGGACGAAGGCACCTGAGAACTCTACTTTCTGCATACCTTTGTTATGAGCCTAAAACTTCTAAAAATAAAGTCTATTTTTAAAAGAAAAAATAAGAAAGGAAGTGTGAGAAATGTAATTGAAAGCTGGAGGGAAGAGTGTCCTTGTTACACAGTGACAGAAATGTGAGCAGTTGTCTGCAGTAATGGGCAAAGTCAAAAATGTATCTAATGAGCTAGAGGATCTAGCTAAGGAGATTTCCAGCAGGTTGTTGCCAGTGCCACCTGGCTTCTTTTTGCTCCTTACAGGAACATGTGAGAGGAGAGATGAGCTGAAGGAAAACGTTTAAATATAAAGAAACCAAGGCTTGCTGAGTTCAAAAATGAAACTCTCCCATTCTCACCCCTCCCAAGATTCTCAAAAAATCAATTCAGGACAAAGGCCAAATCCAGTGGAGAACCATAATATCCTTTCTTACGACTTTAGAAAGAGCTCGGTCAGTACCTGGAAAAACTACTCAGTCAGACAAAAGGTCCTCTAAGGTCTAAGACTAAGAGGCACAGATTTGCTCCTTTAAACAAAAATCCCTGAAGACTCTAAAAGGGGATATCTTGGTGAAAAATTGACATGACTGGTGTCATTTTAAAATAAAGATGGAGAAACTGCTATAGAGAAACTACTTTATCCACCTTTGTTTGAACTAGGCTGAAACCTTTGGACCAGGCAAAGTGGCACTTGTTTTAAACCATTACTTGAGAAGTCAGCAGAATGGACATCCTGATCACAAGACTGATGGCTGTGGACTTTCTGAAGATAGAATCAGTGGTCAGTCGATGTATAACCCAGAGTAGCTTAGTCTCTGAACACACAGAGAAAACATTGTTTTCTCTTCTTAACTTATGCAGTCTCCCCAACCTTGCTTCCTTTTCCTCATAAAAATCCCTTGCTTTCTCCCTGTTAGCAGGAGCACTATTTAGGTATCTCCCTGAATTGCAATTCTTCAATCCTAAATAAACAGTCATTTGTCTGTCATTGTGGCTCATTATTTTCTGGATGACATCTTTCAGTAACCTTGAAGGAAGATCAAGGTGAAGGGGAACCTACCTTGAAAAATGTGTTTGTGTAGCTTCAGCTTAATAGACTGGATTATAAATCAACTCATTAAAGACTCACAAAACTTTAAAAAGAATTATATCGTCTTGGATTTGAAGGGACAGAGACAACACAAAATGAGAGACCTTTGTATTCCCAAACAGCTTGGGTGAGAAGCAGGTTGGAAAAAAACCACTCAGCTGTAAATACTAGTCATTCCGTATGAAAAAGGAAGACTCAGAAGGTAAACTCAGGAGCCCAGAGAGCAGAGGCAAGAGCCTTGGAGAATCCTTCCCAGGCAGTAGAGTTGAGCCCTAATGAAGGAACTGACAGTATGTGCCTAGCTGGATTGTAGAATTGCCACAGACCACTGATCACTGTGTGATGCCTGTTTTCTCTCCTTTCTGAAGAGTTAGATTGCTATTATCCTATGTCTTTCCCTTAATTGTTGGATGCTGAGTATTAAGGGGACAGAAAAGTTGTCTCCTTAGTTCATAAGTCTTCAGATCTTGAGGAACATTATTAAGGAGCTTTACCCAGATCTGACCTAAATGATGCAGTTTTGGACTTCGAGCTGATACCATAATAGCATGAGATTCAGGGATCTTGTGGAAGGGGATTAATACATCTTTTAAATGGGAGAAACAGAAACCATTGGTGACTGGTCTCAAAGACGGCCTCTAAAGACAGCCCCCACCCCCCAAAGGGGATTAATACAACTTTTAAATGGGAGAAACAGAAACCATTGGTGACTGGTCTCAAAGACGGCCTCTAAAGACAGCCCCCACCCCCCAAACAGAATCATGTCTGCCCCTGTGTGACTAGTACAATATGGCAGAACTGACTGTGTGACTTCTAAGACTAGGTCATCAAAAGCATTTCAGCTTCTCTCAGTTCATTCACTTTGGGGGAAGCCAAGTATCATAGAGTAGGAGACCAGAATTCACTGCCTGTCAAGATTATTAATTAATAATCACTGTTACTAATAATTAATAATCACTGTCAAGATTATTTTGAGAAAGAGTGTACACAGGAGAAGCTCTAAAAACAGAACAGAAGTTACCCTTTTGTAAGGCAAATTTATATTTCCAGGAAAATCTCCATCTATAAAGATGTCTCCCTATTTGTACCTGGAAGAAGATCATTCTAATCACAGAAGACTCTTATCAATGGAGTAGACATTTAAATCTGCATAATAAACCTACTCTTACTTACCGTACTTCTCCTTTTCATCTTCCCTTAACTGGCCTCCACCCAACCCTTCTGTTTTAGCTAAAGATGGTATTTAAACCCCAATTCTAGCCACCTCTTTGGATTACTCAACCCTAAATTTTTCCCATGTATATATGAGATAAACATGTTAATCAAGTTCTGTTTGTTAATCTCTTGTTAGTCTTCTTTTGTTACAGGGGTCCCAGAACAGAACCTAGAAAGGCAGAAGGAAAAAAGTGACTTTTTCCTTCTCTACACTTCCACGAGAAAACAAACAGCCCGTGAAGAGGCCCATGGGTAGAGGAACTGAAGTGCCTAGCTGAGAGCTGTGTGATGAAACCACCTTGGGAGTGGATCTTTCAGTCCCTGGTTAGCCCTTCGGGTGACAGGAGCCACAGCTGACATCTGATTGCAATAGCAGGAGATACTCCTAAATTCTTGACCCACAAAGCAATGAAAAATAATAAATGATTATTACTTTTTTAACGGCCACAACATTTTGGAGTGATTTGTTACACAGCCATAGATAACAGATACAGCAAGATGGGAAATGTAGGACACTGGCAGGGGATAGGACCCAAACATGACAGATAGCACGTCTTTGATGTGACTAACGACAGGGCCCAGGCTACATAGGAAAGAGAATGATGTTTCAAAGGAAGGCCATAGTTTTAATGGGGAAGCTTAAAATGAAGTCTCTGTGTTCTAAGATATTCTGGCATCCCTAATAAACGAACTGAAATGGCATAAATTCCTGTGGTTAGAAAAACGCAGTTAGGGACAGCTGGGTGGTTCAGTCAATTAGCGTCTGCCTTCAGTTCAGGTCATGATCCCAGAGTCCTGGGATCCAGCCCCACATCAAGTGCTCTGCTCAGCAGGGAGCCTGCTTCCCCCTCTCACTCTCCTGCTTGTGCTCTCTCTCTATCTCTCTGTCAAATAAAGGAATAAAATCTTTAAAAAAAAAAAAGCGTAGTTATGGTAATAATCATTCATTTGAAAAAGACTTTATGAGCAAATATTCTTAGTAATTTACATGTATCTGGTCTTTGCACACTTAATTTCACTTATCTTCTGATGTTCAATATTTATAATAACTGTGTGAGATAGCTATCATCAATTTAATTCCATTTTATGGATGAAGAAGCTAAGGCTTGAAAAAGTCACTAAGGTCACAATTAGGAAATGGCAGAGCCAGGATTAAAATTCAGGTCTTCTGGTTCAGTGCATAGTTTTTGTTCCTTTGATCAAAGTTGCCCTGTGGAGAGTACAAAAGAAATGGTAAGTCTTGTAAGCCCTATCCTGTCAGAATATAAAGCTTTGTTAAGGTGAAGAGATATAAATATAGAGTAGGTAATTAATGATAATTAGCACTTTATTCTCAGGGAAACAAAGGAACAATGTAGATAGCAAATGTACTAGGAATTCAAAAAAAGAAGAGATACGTATGCACTAAAGAGAAGCTTCATGAAGGGCACTGGGGTCTTTTAGTGGAGGAAAGGTAAAATTTGGGTAGTGGGAGGGGAAGAGATATTCTTTTCAAAGGCCACAGAATAAATCAGGAACAAAGCTTCAAATCAGGAAGCACAGCATACTCAGGAAATAGAAATGAGACTTCTTAGATCCAACAAAAGATCTCTACTGGATCCCAAAAGAACAACTAGAAAAAATTGGAAGCTGATGTGAAGAATTGAAGGTTAAAACCATATGCAGTGGGAATTCACTGGAGATTTCTAGATGAGGTAATGACCCATAGAAATGTCTATTCATAGATGTAAGACCTTCTTCCAGTTTCTAGCATAAATACAGTCAGACCGCCTTTACCCTTCCAACTTGTTGCTAGAAACTGCATTGGCCCCCACAGGAACTCCAGTATCCATCTCCTAAAAATAGCATCCTGTCCTAATCCTGAATTGTCCAAGAATAACAAGGGCTTTCACAATTCAATTCAAGGGTCATTTTACCCCCCAAATGTTAGGGAAAGGAGAGAATGAAAAGGCACATCAGTCCACTAGCACCATAGCTGGGCTCACTGTCAAAGTTCTTGTAACCAGCTAACCAGCTGTCCACTGCTGAAGTGACATCCACACTGGACCAGATGACAGTCACAGCCACAGTGTGTCCCTACATTTGTATTTCATGGATTTTCTCCTTTGATTCTCACGTGCTTCGCCATTGTCCCCAGAACACAACCTCATGTCAGGGCAGCTGGATCCAATAGAGCCCCTGTCACATGCTGTTTAGAACCGATCACCCCTCGTCCTCCTGTATTTTTTTTAAAGGTTTTAATTTATTTATTTGAGAGAGGGAGTGGGGGAGGTTCAAAGGTGAGGGAGAGGTCATCTCAAGCAGAGTCCATGCTGAGCTCAGAGTCCAACGTGGAGCTCAGTCTCACAACCCTGACGTCATGACCTGAGCAGAAACCAAGAGTCAGACACTTAACCAACTGAGCCACCAGGTCTCCCTTCCCTCCTTTAATTCTTGCTTCAGGTACTGAACCCAGATCACTAACCATTTAGCTCTTCCCTTGAGGTGATACTAATAGGACTTACCCTAAAGTAAAAACTGACAGTGTCAATATATGCAAGGAAAGTACACTGTGTGGTGTTAGCAAGTTCTCACTGAGTGTTACTATCACTATCATTTTACATTTGAGCAGAGATATAGGCCAAGCCTATTATTGTTACCAAAATAATCTCTATCTCTTCTACTTCCTTAGAAATAAAATTTAGTCACTCTCTCTTCCCCAGAGCAAAAGCTGAGTACCATCAAAAGTACTTTGTCCAGGGCACCTGGGTGGCTCAGTGGGTTAAGCCTCTGCCTTCGACTCCGGTCATGATCTCAGGGTCCTGGGATCGAGCCCTGCATCAGGCTCTCTGCTCAACAGGGATCCTGCTTTCCCCTGTCTCTCTGCCTGCCTCTCTGCCTACTTATGATCTCTCTGTTAAACAAATAAAATCTTTAAAAAAAAAAAAAAAAGAGTACTTTGCCCAGAGGCACGGATTCAGCCTAGGTCGTTATTAAAAATGAGAACGATGAGTCAGGGTTTCCAAGCCTAGCAAAGTTATATGTGTTATAAATAGGTCTTTTCTAATAGAGGAAGCAAGTCAGGGCAAAGCAACTTTAGTGAAGAAAAACTAAAAAGAGAAGTGGTTGTAAAGAAAAAAAGAGTCCTAGCCGTGGAGCACAAGGGACAAGATCCCTTCACGAAGAATAATGTATGACTGGTACGGTGTATGTGGTTTCTGTGCTGATACTTTCACATCCAAATCCTTCCTGGTCCCGCCTTCCAGACTTCACTCAAGTTCCGTTCAGCACATCGGTGTACATCAAGGAAACTCCTGAGGACAGTGTCACATGGTGTGCCCAGGGTCCCGGCCGTGCAGAAGCGTGAAAGGGCCTAGGAGAGGACAAGTCTCCTCAAAGAAATCCAGGCGGGGGAGCAGTCAAGGTTACAGCGCTATACTCCCCATGCTGCCTTTGAAGCAAGCCCATTTTTTTAAAACTCACCATCTCAGGTAGCAGGCATGACTTCAACAAAGGGCACTTCCTGAGGATTAACTCTTAGGAAGCAGGGAGAATTTCTCAAACTCTCTGGCTCCTTCTCCTCCTCAGGAGATGCCAGGCCCTTTGACAGCTACAACTTAAGTGGATCCTGCCAAATCATTTCATTCCTAATGAATGCCAACTCCCCATTTTTATCCATGTGCTGAAATCATTGTTTAATTCAAACTGGCATTCTTTTTTTTTTTTTTTTAAGATTTTATTTATTTATTTATTTATTTGCGACACAGAGAGAGCCAGGGGGAGGGGCAGAAGGAGAGCGAGAAGCAAGCTCCTTGCTGAGCAGGGAGGCAATGCGATGGGCCCCCCACCCCCAGTCCATCCCAGGACCCTGAGATCATGACCTGACCTGACCAGAAGGCAGACACCTAACCCTTAACCAGCTGAGGCACCCAGGTGCCTTAAAAATAGTATTCCAAATTATTCCAAATCCACCCTCCTCCGAAAATCCATTCTACATCACAAAGACAATCATATTAGTACTGAGAAAACTTGATCCAAATCATCTCTTCTCTTTTGAAGAATCTGTTTTCCTTCATGGGGCCTCTTTAAGTGGCACATCATGACAATTTTCTTTATAATATTTCACCAGGTTTCGAGAATAAAACTGCCTTGGTAAGGAAGAAAGTAATACTCTAATCAAGTGTGACTGTGGGTGTCTGCCAGTCATACGGAAACAAAGAAGAAAGCTCTGGAAAATAACATGAAACTTAATGAGCTGGCTCTGCAGGTAGTCAGCCTGTGTTCCCCGAGCCCCCTGCTGGGAGAACATAGTCCTGCCTGTGCCCTGGCTATTGGCACCTGTTGTCCTGTCCTCTCCCTCTGGGGTTCCTGCCCTGCGCCTCCTTGCAGACTCCTGTGTCTGGTGAGCTCTGGCTTCCCCCTCTGGCTCCTGCAACTGCCCAGTGACAAAGAGGGGATGATTGACAAAGAATGGAAGGCCCCGAGTTTCAGAAGGCGCGTTTTAAATTCCAGGGAAATATCTGTGAGCTCTAAAGGAAATCCCAGGGGCGGGGAGTGGGGGGGTGGGAGGGGTGGTCAGCAGCTAATCACACTCTTGATGTTGTCGTGAGAGGGTGTCATCGTAGTGACAGTGTTGAAATAACTAGACTCCCTGGAACCGGAGGGTCAGATCCAGGCAAAATTAGCTCAGCTTTTCATCAGGGTAATGACTATAATCTTTTGCATTCCCTAGAGCGCTTTATAGTCAGGGATCTCAAGGAGAGTTTGCCAACAATTCATCTCAGCAGAGGCCTGTGGGTTTCAGGATGGACAATAACACTCATTTACCTCCTTCGAGTCCATGGGGTGATCTCACAAAGGGCCGCCTGCAAGGACCATGGCTGTCAAACCAGAAGATGACCAATAATATTGCACCTTTCAAAAAATGGTCTTATGGAAGACTCAGCGATCCCTGCTGAGTCCAAGAGTGGAGAAGCACTGAGTCCGAGAGTGGCTGTAAAGCAATGCATTCACCAAGAATGGGACGTGTCCCTAGCCACCAGACTGTCCATCCGTCCCAGTTGGGCTTGAATCGAAACAGAAACTGGGTCTGAAACAGACCTGTCTTCTATGAAATGTACCATAAGCAGAATACTATTTTAAGTCCAGTTAATATTTCCGAGAATACAAAAGAGAGAGAGATCAACCAAAAAACAAACAAACAAACAAACAAACAAAAGAAAACCCTCTGCAACATGAGGAAGGTGACCATGTTCTCAAGAAAGTTTATAATCAGTAGTTTTCATTTTTCCCAGAAAAGAGACAGAATCATAGAATCACCAGACTTTAGAATAGGAGGGGATCTTGAATATCATCTGGACCAATTTCCTTATTTCATAAGAAAACATGCAGACTACTTTTTTTTTTTTTTCCTGCCAGCAATCAGCCAATTAAGAATAGGTTTCCACCGAAGGGGAAGGAGCCAGATTGAGCCCAAGCATAAGGCACTTCCTGAAGAGGGGAGGGCTCTGTGGAATTCCCCTCCAAACTGGACACAAGTTGTAAGATGCTGAAAGGGAAATAAATGCTGGAAGGACAAATAGAAGGAAACCAAAACCAACACTGCTGTACTTCCCAGAATCTCCTAGACTTTCCTTGAACCCAACCCTGTAAGCCTGCAAGCAAACGATGAGGATCCTGACTCTAAAACGAATTCAACAAATTATAATACAATGTCAGATAAAATTGTCACATGCATTTCTGGGAAGCCTGGATGGTACTCCTATGAAATGTGGCAATGAGCACGTGTCTTTTGCCAAATATAGACCTTCGCTCTATGTTCCCTCATAGTAATGTTAAGTAAGACATGAATGATGAGAGGTAATTAATGACACCGGAATGCAGGGGCCTACAACCTTTTCCATTTGAATATAGGACAGTGAAATACATAATTAAAAATATATTTTTTTGACAATTAAAGAGTACCATTTCTCAAACTCTCTGACAGTGCTATAGTCTCACACTGCTTCTAAAAATTCCTCTCACAGTTGCTACTATAGAAGTTTACGTTCTGCACTATTCTTAGCTCTCAGCTAGGTCTCAGCAGTTGGAGAATTCCGGGGAGTCCTCAACGCCAAATTCCAAGGCATGAAGCTCATATCACCCCTTCAAACTTCTCTTTTTAGAGTAAATGCATGATTTTAGTTTTTAGTTACCAAAAGAATGCTGCTTTTAAATATAATGTAGATTAAAACAAAGATTTTTCTATATCAAACTCTTAAAATAACAACCATTTCAACAAAAGCTAATGGTAGGGTAACAATAGGGGTGATAAAAGCATACACACACACACACACACACACACACACACAGAGATATGTACAGATACAGATATATGTGTGTATATATATCTTTTTAATAAAAGATATTTTTAAAATAGGCATCGGATTTAACATATGGTTCTAGTACCAAACTTTCAATGTAAATTGATATTTCACACAGTAAAGCAATTTGATCAATAAATTTAACAGATGATATTGGATGCATTTCTCAGTTTCTCAGGTCAAGTTGCTGATCAAATATTTATTGAACATCTACTATTAGCCAGCACTGAATGGTTGTGGATAAAACAAAAATCCCAGACTCCATGGAGCTTACATTCTAGTGGAAAAAAAACAGACAACAAAAAATAATTGTTTAAAAAAAAAGAGAAATTATACAGTGTATTAGAAGGTGGCAAACACCATGCAAAAACAGAAAAGGTAAGAAGATCAGGACAGAAATGCTATACAATTTTAAATAGGGTGGCCTAATGTACCTCATTGGGAAAGGGATGTTCAAAAAGCTTTATGGCAAGTGAAGGAGCTAGTCTTGTGTGTATCCAGGGAAGAGAATTCCAGGAAGTGGCCTATGCAAAGACCCTGAAGTGATACACATCAGCTTGTGTGAGTAGGAGGGAAGGTATAATAGAAGATGAGGTCAGAAATGAATAGGGGCCCAATTCATATAGGAATTTGTAAGCCATTGTTAGTATTTTGGCTTTTATACTGAGAGTTTTATGCAGTAGACTGACATGATCTGACTTATGCCTTACAAGAATCAATCCTTATTGAAACAAATGGTAAGGAGCAAGGATGGAAGCAGGGAGACTAATTAAGGGTAAGAGTGATAATCGTGGGCTTTCACCAGGGTGCTAATAGTGGAGATGACAATTGATCAGATAAAGCATGCAGTTTAGAGGCAGAGCAAATAAGATTTTCTGACTAATTGGATGTGGGGCAAGAGAGAAGGAGAAGATAAAGCATTGCTCTAAGAATTGGCTCTGAGCAGTTAAAAGGGTGGTTTTGCCATCAACCAAGATGGAGACAAATGGAGAAATACTGCAGGGGTGAAGATCAGACGCTCCATTTTGGATCTATTGTGGAAGACATGGATTAGCTTTTCTAGTGGAGATTTCAACAAGGCAGTGGATAAAGGCAATGGCTTCAAAGAATTTTTTTTTAAAGATTTTATTTTATTTATTTGACAGAGAGAGAGATAGAATCACAAGTAGGCAGAGCAGCAGGCAGAGAGAGAGGGAGAAGCAGGCTCCCCGCTGAGCAGAGAGCCCGATGTGGGGCTCAATCCCAGGACCCTGAGATCATGACCTGAGCCGAAGGCAAAGGCTTAACCCACTGAGCCACCCAGGTGCCCCGGCTTCAAAGAATTTTGCTGTAAAAGAAAACCAAAAAATGGGGTGGTGACTGGAGGGGATGGTAGAGTCAGTAGAAAGCTCTGGTTTTCATTATTGGTTTTTAAGATAGGAAATAGAATATTTGTATTTTTTTAAGATTTTTAATTTATTTATTTGACAGACAGAGATCACAGGTTGGCAGAGAGGCAGGCAGAGAGAGAGAGGAAGGGAAGCAGGCTCCCCGCTGAGCAGAGAGCCCGACACAGGGCTCGATCCCAGGAGCCTGGGATCATGACCTGAGCCGAAGGCAGAGGCTTTAACCCACTGAGCCACCCAAGTGCCCCGAATATTTGTATATTGATAATAAAATTCCTAGAAAGTGAAAAATTGATGAGGCAGGAGAAAAAGTGGTGAATTGTTGGGTCAACGATTTTAATAGATAGGAAAGCATGGATGCAGATGGAGAATTATCTTTCAGTTGTGATGAAGGGTGATGGAGAAGGTATTTGAAGTTTGAGGAGAGATGTGAAAAAAATAAACTAGAAATGTGGGAAAGCCAAGAGAATACATATAATTTTCAGGCAGCATTAAGGAAAAAGCATAAAGCTCTGGCGGATCACTTGAAGGTAGTCACTAATTTACAGTGGGATAAATTTGTACAAAGGATACAATCAGGCACAGTTGTCTGTTTTCCTCTCGTCCTGTGCAGATTCATTGTGTAGGGGTGTAGGAGAGGAGAGAGAATTAGTGGCTTGAGCAAGGAATAATACCAATGGCAAGTATAGGCTAGGAAATTGGGAATAAATGCAAGGGAATAACTATACTGACTACAAATGGAATTTAAGCTTGGTCAAGATGGAAAAGAGGACATCGGAAAGGTGACAGTGACAAGGTAATAGGATCAATGGGTTGGAAATCTGGATGGGATCAAATTGTTGGAATCATGATTCTAGAAGGAGGGAGCTACTAGACAGAAAGTGGTTGTGAGAGAGTAGGAAGACATTATGAAAACTTTGCAGTTACGAGTAATGACAAAATTCAGAGTGTCAGTCTTTTTATTTACCCATGAAAAATTACTATAGAGAAGTAATTGAGTGACCAGAAGAAAATGAAAAGGGGGCTAAACACACAACTGTTGAAAGGATGAACAGCTTTTCAGAAGTGACTGCTACATCACTTCTTTGGGAATTTGGTGGGAGTATAGAGAAAACAGTGACAAGGTGGCAGCCAGTGTCAGAAAAAGGGTACTGGGAAGACTTCCTTTCTCACAAAGAACTATCTGCAGTTATTTCACCAATTGGAAGTTCATTTGACTTCTAACATTCCTCTCCTAAAATGCACGTAGTCCATCAGCCATCTACACGTCGGTATGAATTCTGATAATTAGACCGTTCTGATATTCTCCTGTCTCTGAACTTAGATTTGCGCAAGTGCAAGTTATGAGTAGAGAAATGAAACAGTGGAATAAGAAACTTGGGATGACGTTCATATAAGCATTATTCATAAGAGCCAAGAAGTAGAAATGACCAAGTGTCCATCAACTGATGAATAGATAAATACAATATGGTATATCCAAACAGTGGACTATGACTTGGCCATAAAAAGATCTGAAGTTCTGATATATGCTGCAACTTGGATGAACCTTAAAAACATTGAGCTGGGGGCGCCTGGGTGGCTCAGTGGGTTAAAGCCTCTGCCTTCAGCTCAGGTCATGATCTCAGGGTCCTGGGATCGAGCCCCGCATCGGGCACTCTGCTCAGTGGGGAGCCTGCTTCCTCCTCTCTCTCTGCCTGCCTCTCTGCCTACTTGTGATCTCTGTCTGTCAAATAAATAAATAAAATCTTCAAAAAACAAACAAACAACAACAACAACAAAAACATTGAGCTGAAGGGACACCTGGGTGGCTCAGTTGCTTAAGTGTCTGACTTCAGATTAGGTTATGATCTCAGGGTCCTGGGATCGAGCCCCCTCAAGCTCCATCAGGCTCTCCACTAAACAGGGAATCTATTTCTCCCTCTCTCTCTTGGCCCCTCTCCCCACTTATGTGCTGTCTCTCTCTCTCTCTCTCTCTCTCCCTTTTTCTCTCTCTTTCTCATAAATGAAATCTTTAAAAATAAACAACATTACAATGGAATAAAAGAAGTCAGAAACAAAAAGCTGTATATTGTATGATTCTGTTTATATGAAATGTTCAGAATAGACAAATCTAGAGACCGAAAATAGATTAGTAGTTGCCAGGTGCTGTGGGTACAGGGAGTGGATATTGGGAGTGAGGACTAAGGGGTGTGGATTTCTTTTTTGGAATAATAAACATGTTCTAAAATTGATTGTCATTATGAATGCACAACTCTAAATCTACTAAAAAGCCATGTTCGTGGGTGCATTGTATGGTATGCAAATCATGTCTCAATATAACCAATTTTTTTTTTTTTTAGATTTTATTTATTTATTTGACAGAGAGAGAGATCACAAGTAGGCAGAGAGGCAGGCAGAGGGAGGTGGGGAAGCAGGCTCTCAATATAACCAATTTTTTAAAAAAAGGAGCTTCTCTTGAGTTTGGGTGAGCTTTGGACAGCTGCAGGACGGCATTAAAATAGACTACAGGAAAAAAGAATTTGGAAAACACTGAAAGAAGCTTTATCTTTCATGAAATTTGACCTGAGCCCTGCTGTTAACCCATCCACCATGGTGCCTCTTAAATCTGTCCCAACCCTGTTTTGGGGCTCATTGCCCAAAGTTGCCCAGACCTTCCCAGCAGAAATACACACAGAACAAGCTAACCTAGGAGGGTTTTCAGAGCGCAGTGTTTAAAGTTCAGTTTCTAAATTCAAGCAGAAAAGGATTCAGTCCTCACTCTGCAGCAGGCTGTGTATGTGACTTGGCGCAAAGTCTCCTTACAGCTCTTAGTCTCCATTCCCAATCGAAATAACAACAGAACAGTATCTACCTTATCGTGCTATTGTAAGACTTAAGCCAGGTGAGAAAGCCAGGGCACTTATTAAAGCAGCTGGCACATAATAACTGCTTAATAATCATAAAACTTCAGGAATGTAAAGAGAGGTGGTGAGAGATTCCAACAAGTATTAAGGGGCAGGCTCCAGCACCCCACAGTTGTGCCCTTGCAGGCCAGGCAAATTTGAAAGAAGAGACATGTGTTCAAGAGAAGTATGTGTTCCCTCCTTCCTTCTCTCCTACCTCACACTTCCTCATTGACAAATATTCCTGTCTTTGGGTAAAATCTGCTCTTCCATAAAGAAGAAATAGTAATATTGCAGGGGTAGCTACATTTCCACCCAAATACTCAGGCCCAATGCAACAGAACTGCTGTATCGTCACCTTTTGTGAAAGACTCAGGCCCAGTGTAATCAAAAGGCTTTCATAATTTCATAAAATTCTCCAAAAATATATTTTATACATATGACATTAAGAATTAAATGAGAGTTGGGGAAGATGGGTGGCTCAACTGATTAAGCATCTGACTCTTGATTTTGGCTCAGGTCATGGTCTCAGGGTCATGGGATCAAACCCCATGGTGGACTCTGCTCTGGCCTAGAGACTACTTAAGATTCTCTCTTTCCCTCTGCCCTCTCCCCCATCCCCACTCTCTCGCTCTCTCTTAAAAAAAAATAATAATAATAATAATTAAATAAGAATTTACTACCATATGATCAAAACACCTTCTGAACTTGTAGATCTCATGTTCTAGTGGGCATACAGATCTCCAAATACATTTGAAATTACAATTTATTAAGTGGTAAATAAAAGTAGTATGGGCTATGGTGCCACATGAGAGGATAATCAGCTCTATCAATACAGGAAGGCTCTCTTCAGAGAGGAGATGTCCATGGCTCCTCTCCCTAATGTTTCCTAAAGTATCACAGGAGGGACCATGAGGACAGCACTTGACTGGTACCCTCCAACAAGACAAGGCATCTCTGGAACATCAATACCTCACTATCTATCAAGTAGACGCTATCACTCTTGAAACATTTGCCCCAGAATCCAATTACCCATGCAGCTGGTCCAAATGCATAAAGAAGGAAAGTCAAGCAAGTTGGCTTAACAATGAGGATATGGTTGGGATACATTTCCTGAGGGGGCTGGTGGCTCTACCATAGTTAGGAATTAGCCAAATTACTTCTCTTTTCACATATCTAAGTTCTGAAAAGACCAAGATACCTTGTTTGCTAACTTCTTCGGAAAGGCATCAAAAAGATATAATTCCCATGCCAATGATGTTGGGATAGGTTTAAATATACAGACTTCCTAAAAGCAAAGTCACTTTGCATTGGTGAGAAAAAAAAATCTATTATGTCTCTATGCTTGCTGATAGCTGAAGTCTGGCTATTAAAATCAGGAGGCTTTTTTCCCTAGTCATGAAATTTTTACTGTAATTCTTAAAAAGAAACAAACTCTCAGAGAGGCCTTCCTCGACCGCTCAATCTAAATTAGCTCACCACCTACCACCACCACCAACCCAACCAGTAACTCTACTGAAAACCCTGCTTTGTCTTCTCTATAGCACCTAACACTAGCTAAAACTATACTTATGTGTCTGCTTTTTTCGTGTCTGTTTTCCACTACTGAAATGAGCAAAACCAAAAGAGCAAGATTGCATGCATGCTGCTCAGAACCCTATCACCAACCCCATGCACAGTGCCTGGTTCGTGGTAAATAGACACCAAATACTGGTGGGATGCATGAATTCAACTATGCCCCAGCAATCATTTCTTTAAGGTGGATGGCACTGAAAAAGGTTCACCCTGTGAGCAGAGTTTCAGATCTCAAGAGACTTTCAGCTATCATTTGATTCCAGCAACATGTGTGAAACCAAGATTTTCTTTGTCACTCCAAGTGACTCATCCTTTCCAACTAACCGCATAGGCACCACCACAACACCAACTGGCACACGGGTGATAATGTGCAATGTGATTCCCACAATGGGCCTACTGATTTCAATCCATCTTTTTAGGGAAAGGATCATTTGTCACATGAGTTGACCCTTCAGGAAAGCATGAATGCTTAAGCTAACATTCCGTTTAGACTACGGGAAGTGTTTTCACCACTAAATATACCATTCAGATTGACCTAAACACTTTGAGGGGTGGTAGATTATTAAACATACTTAAACTCACTTAGTTATATTTTATCGAGAATTACAATTCCAAGGTTAAAAGGAAGAGAGAGATAAGGTGGTCTTCATTCAGGGGGTAAGGAAACAGGTAATAAAAAAGATGGCCATGATATGGAATTAATTATGCACACTACTAGAATGTTGGCTACAAGCTCCAAATGTGTTATCGCTCCTTGGTTTGGCAGAAAGAACCAAGAGCAATGGACAGAGAAATGTCCAAAAACAGCATAATATTGTTGTGGAAAACAAAGACTCTCAGCTATTATTTTAATACCTTGTCAAAGTGACTTTAGAAAAATCCAGGTTTTTTTCAAAAAAAATTTTTTTCTGTAGTGTGTTGAATATACATATTGATATTGGAAAAGCCATTATGCTCTGAGAGCTCTTCCCCAGGCCACGTCAGTCCTAGAGAGCACGGATACAGTAGCAGTTTCAATAATCTTTGACTCTCTTTGACTCTCAACCGGCAAGCCTGTGAGGGCACTCCATTCCTAAAAGTCCAATCTTTGCCCATTCTCACTGACCTGAGGGGGTTTCTGCTCTTCTCTGGTGACCTCTTCTATGGAGCTTTCCTCCCCCCTTTTCTTTGGAGTTTCTTATTAGGCCCCTAATGGCACTATACTCTTGGTTTTTATGGGTCTTACTCAAGACCTAAGATCAGGTTTCTTCTCCTTCAAGTCCAAGACAGTTGGGTCATACATCCAAAATTTCTCCTCCCCAATAATAATTAATCAGTCTCTTAACCTGAGGTACAAGTTTTTTAACAGTCTCCTATGGCAAGGTGAGTTTCCTGATTACTCAGGGTGTTTCTAGTATTTTCTGGAGCCCCAGACCAAAAAATTGATTCCTTATTTACCTCCCTATTTCCTCTAGGAGCCCACATGCAAATGCTCTGATACCACAGCATTCTCAAAGATTAGTAGATCCCAGACTTCCTTCTACCTTGCACTCTACCATTATTCTCTTGTCAAGGTAAAAGTCTGCTGTGGTGTGAATTTGGTGCCTTTGAAGTGAATGAAAGTGAGAAATTTAAAAGCTCAACTTAGCAGCCACAGCTCTCCTTTGTTTATTCCAGAATCTTACCAGAAGTAGAGGAATACCATACTGAAGAAAGAGAGAGAGATGAAGGGGGAGAGAGAGAGGGAGAGGGAGGGAAGGTGGGAGGGAGGGTGGGAAGGAAGTGGTGGGAGGGTGGGAGGGAAAGAGGGAGGGAGGGAGGGAAGGAAGGAAGGAAGGAAAGAAAAGAAAGAAAAGATAGAGCGGGGAGAAAGAAAGAGAAGGAAGGAAGGAAGAGAGGGAGGGAGGGAGGCAGGGGAGGGAGGGAAGGAGGAAGAAAGGAAGGAAGGAAGGAAAAGGAGGGGAGGGGAGGAGAAGGGAAAGGAGAGGAGAGAAGAAAAGAAAAAGAAGAGAGAGAGAAAGAAACTGAAATCAGTGGTTTAGACTACAGTAAATAAAGGGGAAAAAAACTGTGAATCAGCTAACATTTAGGACGTCTCTGTAGGAGTTGAATATTTCTCCTAAATAGAGAGGTCAGCAGGCTGCCATGTAATATCTATTCAATCGGCTAGAACATTTTGCTCTTTAGTATAATGAAGCTTGTAAATAGAGCTAAGCTCTGAGTTGGTTCCCAAGGGGAAAATCATACAGTTTGCTTTGGTGGAATGTCAAGACGTAAGGGGAAAAAGTGATCATCAATAAACAAATGCACAGAACTGAATCATTACATTCTTTTTTGTAGACAAACCCTTCTTTATTTTGAGCCCTATGTTAAGAAGTTACTGCTTCTCCTCTTTATAAATAACTTGGCATTTGGGAGCTATCATTTGTAATGGCCTAGAAGAGCCCCTCTGTACATTTCCCCAGCAGTGTACCCATTACATACCATTTGTTTGCATTCCATTTGTCAGCATGTGTATCTGTACTTGGTAGATTTGGGGGAAGGGAGAGAAGATCCACTAGTCATAGAACACTCAACAAAAAAAATTAAAGTGTTTACACTGCTGTGTTAGAAGTGAGTGGACTGCTTTCAATAACTCCAAGAAACCTAATACTTACTCCATTAAGCCTTCATAAAAATCCATTTTCTTGCTTCCTCACACAGATCTGGCAAATTCAAAGAAAGGAAAATAGATCTGCCCCACACCCTAAAAAGATTTGGGTTTTTTTTTTCACTTATATCAATTTCTAAAAGAAATATAAATAAAGGAGGGGGATAAGAATAGAGCTTGATAAAAATCAAATGTCAAATGGGCCAACTATAGTAAGTTAATAAAGCCTTGAACAAAATTAACCAGAGATAGTCATCTAGCTTGACCTTTCTTTTCCAACTGAATTATGGTTCTTCCCCTATTCAGGACTGACTTTACAGGGCTGATTACTATTGTGGTAGCACAATGGCTTAGGATTTCTTTTCTTTTTTTTTTTTAAGATTCCACTTATTTATTTGACAGACAGAGATCAGGCAGGCAGAGAGAGAGAGAGAGAGAAGAGGAGGAAGCAGGCTCCCCGCTGAGCAGAGAGCCAGACGCAGGGCTCGATCCCAGGACCCCGAGATCATGACCTCAGCCTAAGGCAGAGGCCTTAACCCACTGAGCCACCCAGGCGCCCTAGGATTTCATTTTTAAGAATTCTAAGGTCCATGAGGAACACCAGAGACTGCCCTTTGGAATTTCATTTAACAAACAAAACAAAACAAAACAAACAAACAAAAACCTGAAACAAACTCATAAATACAGAGAACAAACTTGTGGTTGCCAGAGGTGTGGGTGAAATACGTGAAGGGGATTAAGAGGTATAAACTTCCACTTATAAAATAAATAAGTCACAAAGATGGAAAGTACAGCACAGGGAATATAGTCAGTAACATTTTAATAACGTATGGTAGCAGATGGTGACTGTGCTTATCCTGGTGAGCACTGAGTAATGTATAAAACTTTTCAATCACTATGTTGTACATCTGAAATAATGTAACAGTAGAGGTCAACCATACTTCAATAATAAAAATTTAAAAATTAAAAATTAAGAAGAAGGAAACATTCGTTTAAATTGTTTTTAAATTTCTCTCCTGAAAATATTTTTATATTAAGAGATGTGAAATTAGATACATACAAAAAAATATTTTTGTTGCGGAGATTTTTTTCTAAAGAGATACAATGGGGAACTGATGTGGGTATAAAGCGGCAGCTATCTATCTCTGTGACTATTTGCACAAGACTCAACCTTCAGATTTTGCAGGAAATAAGGACTCAAGAACCTCCAGCTCTAAGGGAATTCCTACAGATCTGTTTGCGGCAACTGTAATTCTTGGAACTTAGTGTTCTCTCGAATTCCCACTCCACCCACACCACTGCATGACTGTATAATGCAATTCTTTCAGTCTTCGCCCTGGGCACGCATGAAGCAATCTAACTCCTACAGTTAGAATCTCACCAAAAGGAGAGGCAAGGGGAGATGGGAGGATCCAATGATGAAATAAGAAAGATTTTTTTCATACTATGCTAGAACGGAGTCAAACTTCCCAACGAAAAATGTTTGGGTTTTTTGTTTTGGTTTTGTTTAGGTTCCTTCTTAGAGATCTCTCTCAGCCATGCAGTAATCACCTGCCCTTACAAAAGCAGCCATTTCTCCAAAGAGAGACCCATTAAATATTTTAGAAGTGAACTTTGAACCGGCATCTTTCAAAACACTTATTTCCAAAAATCTTCGGGCTAGAATTACAATTGTCTAGAATCCAATCTGTCACCGAACAAAACCTCAGAGCTTTCCTTTGTAATACTGAAGTGGTCTGTGGGCAGACACACTGACAGCTGGCTCATTTCTTGCTTTTCCATGTAAATCCATTTCCACGTAACTGGCTGGCTCCCTAATCTTCAGAGTGATGGCTCTGCCTAGAAGCCAACCTAATTGGATAAGCTTATAGCATATTTCCATAATGACAAAGAATCAGATCAAGTTTTCTAAGATTTCTAGAGTCAGTAATGGAAAGATTGCTAGACAGAGAATGTTACCATCTAATGAACTGGATTCCTGCCCAAATCGGTCAGGCCATCCTTGCCTCAGTTTCCCATGTTGGAAATGAACACATCTGATAGCTTCTTGGTTCACAGAGAAGAATGAGATCTTGGTCTTTCTCCTAAATAAGTCAATTACAGTATTAGGTTATATGTGTAGAAAGACGCATTTACAAACGTGAAAGCACTGAAAGAATTACTAATGTGCCTACAAGATTTAATAGACTTTCTAAGAACTTGGCTTGCACAATAAGATAATTAAGTAATAATAATAATAATAATAATTAGTTGCTATTTGTTACATAGTTATTATGCTCCATAACCAACTTTACCTAAAGATTCACTTAACCTTAATCAAAAAAATCTTATGGAAACTATTACTATCAGTTTACACCCAAAGAAACAGCCTCTCTGAGATATTAAGTGATTTTTCCAAGTTCCCTCACCTAGTAAGTGGAAAGGCTAGACTATAAGACCATGTCTCTCTGATTCCTAAAGCAACTACATTTATTCACTTTCTAATGGCAGAGAATTAAGATTTTGATGTATGTGAATTAGTTAAGGATCATTAATAAATATACACCGACAAATTTATTTATAATACATGTATATATATGAATATGTACATATAGTCTTTGAACACCACCTACCTTGTAAAATAAAGGTACAAGCCTGTCTATAGACAATTTGTCAAGTATGTCTCTCCATCATCCATTAAGGAATCTGCATCTGAGGGGTTTATTCAGTTTGTCTTTGACTGTCTAGAACATCAGGAGCTGTGATTGCACAATTTGTCTTTTGTTTCCCCACCCCCTACCCTGGCTCAATCTTTGGGTTCACTAACTCCTAACTGTCCAAATATAAAACACACAGCTCAGCTGGCCCCTCTGCTAGAATGACTTGGCTGAACTCTGGCCTCCCCTCTGCCCTGAATGACTTTGGCGACCTAGCACTTTTCAGTGTTTACTTGTCTTCTGTTTACGTCCTGTCTTTTCCACCAAAAAGAGTTCATTGTCTTATTCATCTGTCTCTAGCACATAGCATGATGTTGGTTACATAGTTGGTTGATGTTTAACCAGTGTGTGATATATGGATAGATGAACAAACGTTCAGAACCCAGAATACCCAGGCCCCCAATTAGTAGGGACACCGCTCTACAATTCCATATCCAATTTCCAAATTGCATTCCTGTGATGAACAAACGGTTCTTTGGAACCTCTTAGGGAATACAGGTATTTGAAATCTAAATATTACAACCAGAAATAGCCATGTCTAAACGTGAGAGTCTAGTTGAACGATGAGTCAATGACTTCTTTCTGGGGCAGAGAGCCCCTCAATAATCAGTTTCAACTTCTCTCTTTGCATTTTTGACGCCAATACAGATATAAGGGTATTTATTTTGTTATGCCAACAAAAACGGACATTGAAACTTATGGAGGAAGTAAAAAGAAAATGCAAATTTTCAGTGAACTGAAGGAACTCTACTTAATATTTCTTTGTGCAAATCGAGGGCAAAAATTTCCAAGTACTCAAATACTAAAATTTACAATCGGTTACTCTTTAAAAATCCCAAACTGGAAGAGAAAAAGAAAAAACAATCTTTCAAAACAAAAAGCAAAGAAAGCTCAAACTTTTCAAGTTCAAAAAGCAGCTGAGTACACGCAGAAGCACCCTGAACCACTTAGACATCCAGTTTCGTATGTGCTAGCGTATATTACGGACACTTTTCAAGGTAGTTTTGACTTCAGGAACATTTCTAGGTCCAAATATTTTAAACATTCCATTGAACCCACTGGCTAAAAGTGAAAGCATCAAGGGAAGGCATCACAGTGGAACAGCATTTTTTAAAACACCCCAACCTGAAAACAATGCTGAGGGAAGGGCTGCTTCCTTATGCTGCAAACAAAGGACGGAAAGTGAATAAGGCCAGCGGTCCTCACCAAAGGCTCTGACTCAAAACAACATTTAAAGTTCAACCCAAATGATCCTTTTCATCCCCTCTGTGGTACACACTGCACAAAGGCATGTGTACGACAAGGTTTATACATGGGAGTGGTAAATTGGCAGAGAACTCGTTGTGCTGGGGCATCTACAGGCCTTGATCTTGGTGGGATGATAATTACAGACTCCCTAGTCCCTGTTTCTCTCCGATTTACAGCGAAGTTAATACTTTGCCTGATACCCATTATTTTCATGTTCATTTGTACACTGAGGCAGAGAAAAAGAAAAGATCCCAAATACTTAGTCAAATAAACTTCTCAGGTTATGTGCCCATGAGAGGGGAAATAAATTCCAAAACTTTTCCTTGTGTTTGATGGGAGCTTGGAGGGATTATTTTGCTACATATGTTTGGTTTCTTAATAAGTTATTTTTTATCTATGGCTATTTTTGATAGGCTATTGGGTAACTTGAGGCCATGTTCAGAAAACAGCTGCCTCCTTCATCCACAAAAGTCTAACAATTGGACAAGTTAAATATTCTTTCCACTAAATCAGTTGTTTGAATTCTAGGAGTCTCAACCTGAAAGAGCTGTGTGCTATTCAAAGAGAAGCCAACATGCTTAACCACATACTCTTCTACTGCCTGTTAGTAGAATTTTATTTGCACTGATGTATGTCTGCAAGACTTCACTTACAGAAAAGTCATAGTGCATCTTTAGACAAATTCCCAAGGAAAAATGGTTATAGACTATGTCCAGTCTTAAAAAAATCAATTCCACATAGTCAAAATTATCAAATTTGCTTGTCACACAAAATGCGTTATTCTAGACATGTAATGATGATACACATGGCTAAACCGCATGCCCTGGGGTCTATGACAACTAAGGAGAAATAGAGGTAGGATGATATCATGGACTGAGATGAAGCTTTGGGGCTAGACACTTTTAGAATCTTGGAATTAAATCATGGTTTCACTTCTTTCTGGATACAGAACCCCTTGGTAGATTATTTAATCTTCTTAAGTGCTGATTTCCAAACCCATTAAGTGGGCCAATAAAGCACCTGACACAAAGGAACAATCAAATAGATCATCATAATCATCATTCGACAATTATTTGTTGAGTGTTCACTAGGTACCAGGACTGTCGTAAGCACTTTGAATACAGACAGAACTTTCACTATCTGTAAGTTACACTCTAGTGAAAGAAGATAGGCAATATACAAACAAACAAAAATAGTGCAATATATAGAATTGTAGAAGATGATAAGAGCTATGGCAACAAGTAGAACAAAGTGAGGGGAATTGGTAAAATCAGAGAGAGGTATAATGTGAGGGAGGCCTCACTGAGAAGGTAATATCTTGGCAAAGACCTGTAAAAGGGGAGGCAATGAGCCATACGAATACCTCGAGTTCCAGGTGGAGGTAACAGTCTAAGACCCTAGGACAGAAAAGAAGTCTACACTGGAGATTTAATAAATTTAGAGTTCAGCATTAGGATGAGAGTAAATGAGATCCCTGGGGAGTGAGAAGAGATGAATGTAGGACAAAAGGGCACCAATAACTGAGTCCTGGTACATGCCAATGTCAAGTGGAAAAGAGAAGGAAAGAGCAAAGTAGGCTGAGAAAGATATGCTGATGAGGTAAGAGTAAAATCAAGAGACTGAGGTGTCCCAGAGGCCCAGGGAAGATAGAAGGGGAGGAACAAGTCTGTTCAATGTTGTCGATGGTTCAAGTACAATGAGCATCTGTGCTACAGACTATCTTGAAGGCCTAATGAATTTTCTCCACTTGTCCTCTGATCTGTAGAGCTCACATTACCTAACAGACACCAGCATATTGCCAACCCAACTATACAGAGTACTCTACGATGACAGTAACTCATGATCAGGAATCTCTTGTAATGTATGCAGTCACCCTATTCCCACACCTGTTTGTTACTTGCAGATAGCAACTAAATCCCATCCAGGGGTCTACCAGAGAGGGAAAGGATGCCAAAAGGACCATGTTGCCCAGTCATGTGGAAGAGTAATTGTCAAAGGTAAGAAGAATTGGGATGGCCTGGGGACACCTAGTTTTGACTCAGGTCATGATCTCAGGGTCATGAGCTCCCCACTCGGCTGGGAGTCTGCTTGGGATTCTCTCTCTCCCTCTGTGCCTCCTCATCTCTCTCTCTCAAATAAATAAATAAAATTTAAAAAGAAAAGAGAAAAGAAAGGAAGAGAGAAAAGAAAAAAGAAAAGAAAAAAAGGAGATGGCCTGGTTAGTACTAATAAATGTGAGGGTCAGGAATTTTTTTTTCCTTTATGATTCTTTCAGAGACATAGTAGGAAAAAGGAAATTCCCTATCCTTAGGTCGGTACCACTTCTGGCCTTCAGAAATCTGAAAAGTCACAAAGAAAGAAAAGAGAAAGAATGAGAGAGAGAGAGAGAGAAAAGAGTCAGGAGTGAACACTTACTTTGTTCAAAAAAGTTCTACATTATATGTTAATAAAAAAATTTTTTTAAGTTCTAGAAAAGTATTTTCACATATACGTCTGAGAAATATTTACTTCCTTATTTAGATTTTGATTCTCTGTGGTTTTCTATCCAAAATCTCTAATCTAAGCTTCCCTTTTGTACTTAATTTGGAATCTACAAATTCTCATTCTTCTCTCCAATTTTGCGCTCACTGAAATGTTTTTTGGCTTCCTCCCTTATAAATCATTCCTATTGCTGTCACTTTGGGGTTTTTAAATATATAAATTAGCACGTTAAGTACTATTCCACTTACTCTGTCCTATGCCTTGGCTTCTGGATTCAGACCTTCTAAAAGACAAGCAAAAGCCTAGGGACTTTCCTTCTTCAGAACATTGGCAAATTTTTAGTCTCTTTCCACAGGCACTCACATTTCACATCTCCTACCTTCCTACCTAATCTTTCCCGCTTCCTATATGTTCTGAAGGGTCAACAGCTTTATTTTCCTAAAATATGAATTGGATCTTTCATCTGCCACTGCCCTAGTCCATTTTTCCTGAACATCAAATTCTAGGTATGGATGTATATATCCATCAATCTTTCTGTCTAATTTCTTCTCTCTCCCAGGTAAGACCATCTCCTTTCTGATCCTCTATCACATTATGTTACTCTCCCTCTCACCCTTAGAAATGGCTTTTAGGGGGCAGCTGGATGGCTCAGTGGGTTAAGCCTCTGCCTTCAGCTCAGGTCATGATCCCAGGGTCCTGGGATCGAGCCCCCGTCGGACTCTCTGCTCAGCGGGAAGCCTATTTCCCCCTCTCCCTCTGCCTGCCTTTCTGCCTACTTGTGGTCTCTCCCTCTCTGTCGAATAAATAAATAAAATCTTTTTTAAAAATGGCTTTTAGGTTCTGCTTTCCCCCTACAGTGGCTTTTCTGCAACATACATTAATCTTTATCTTCTTCAACTCATTTCACACTTACTGCTTGTGCTCCACACTACCATTACTCTATGCTATACTCTCACAGTTCCAAATAGTCCAATAGTTAGAACTTTGTTTTATCACAATACAATGACAGCTGGTTTACTATTCTTTGTCCCCTAATTGTTTTTAATATATGTCTTACCTCTCCAATGAGATAGTGAATTCATTTTAAGAAAGGGCACTGTCTCAGAATCTGTTATAACCCTTACCTCCTAACATAAGATCGGGTCATTGATTTTAATTTCTAACGCTTGACATCTTCATTTACATTGCTTGGCAAACACCAAAGTCTTCGGTAAAATGTGTTTAACGAGATATCTGGGAGCAGATAAGTTCTATTCTATATGTGTTTTACAGAGACTGAATTTAGTCATGAATATTTAGTTAATGTTTAATGAATGCTAGTTCACTAGATTCTGCTCCATTGTGAATTACAGTTCTAGATATTTTGTGATCCTGCTCACTTTCAGAGATATAATGTATTTTGTAAATCTAGATGAGGCTTCTTTCCTGAACTCCAAACTCATATATCCAATTTCTCCTCAACGTCTCCATGTGGTAACTAATTAACTTGTCTAAAACTGAGCACTTGGTATCTGCCCTCTCTGTCAGAAGAAAACTATGTCACCACTTCCCTATCTCAGCTGATGGCAAATTCCATTTGCTCAGTCCAAGAGTCATAAAGTTATCATGAATCTTCTCTTTCTCTCAAACTCTATATCCACTGTCAGGAAATCCTGCTGTTCTACCTTAAAATATATCCACAGTTCAACCAATTCCCAATAAATACGCTTATTGCTATCACCTTGGCTCAAGTTGCCATCATTTCCCAACTGGATTACAGCGGTAGTGTCCTACCTACTCTCCCTGCTTCCATCCTTGCAAAACAGCTAGGTCACGCCATTACTCTGTATAAAATATCTCAGTGGCTCCTCACTCCACACTGAATAAAAACAAAGTCCTTACAGTGTCGCGTAAGACCTATACAGATTGAGACCTGTTACATTTCCAGCCACCTCTGTTACCATTCCCTGCAGCACCTCCTGTCACACCACAGTGACCTTGTTCCTAAAACAAGCCAGAGAAAGTCCACCGTGGGGCCTTTGCACAGAGTTCCCCTGATAATGTTCTTCCCACTTGAATACTTGTGGCTAACTGCTACCCCTTCTTCAAGCATTTATCCAAATGCTCCCTTTTCATTCTAAATTGCAAATTGCAACCTTCCACCAGTTATCAATCTTTATTCTCTTCCCTTGCTCTGTTTTCTTTCCAATGCATTTATCACTGTGGCTGTCATAGAAATGTGCTGCCCACACATCCAACTACAGGAACATAACTGATAAAGGGTCCCAGCTGTTGCACCCTGAAATCTATCCCTCCTTTTGCATCAGGACCCTATCTCTCAGGGACTACTCCCAGCCAGTGGGTGAGTAGGGCAGAAATGCTATAATAAGCTCATTCCTGACAGACATGGGCCCTCTCTGGTAGCTGACTTTGGCTCCAGGATTTTTTTTAAGATTTCTTTTTTTTTTTTTTAGGGGCACCTGGGTGGTTCAGTTAGCTAAGCATCTGCCTTCAGCTCAGATCATGATCCCAGGGTCCTGGGATCAAGTCCTGCATTAGGGCTCCTTGTCAGCTGGAAGCCCGCTTCTCCCTCTGCCTGACACTCTGCCTGCTTATGCATTCTCTCTCTCTGACAAATAAATAATTAAAATCTTTTTAAATTTTTATTTATTTACTTATTTGAGAGAGAGAGAGAGAGAGAGGAGAGCACACATGCCATCAGGGGAAGGGACAGAGAGAGAGGGAGAGAGAAACTCAAGCAGACTGGGCGCTGAGCACAGAGCCTGACACGGGTCTCAATCTCACAACCCTGAGACTATGACCTGAGCTGAAATCAAGAATTGGCCATTTAACGGACTGAGCCACCCAGACGCCTGGGCCGTAGGACTTTCTGATGGCCTTGCCAGTCTGACAGAGCCTGCACTGCAGCTCAGGCAGTTCCCAAGCCACTTTCTCTTCCTCCCTCCCTCGCTTGAGCCAGACTTGTGACACGGTCTGACCACTCTCCCAGACTCCCGGCTTCCGTCCTCTTTGCCTACCTCCTCCATCTTCTCTCACAGAGTCATTCTCTTAATAAAATCTAGTACTGTCCACCCATCTTGCCGATTGTTTACTCAGAAGACTCCAACAGAATCATCTTCTTACCTACTCTGTTTTGCTTGCTTATTATGTTTATCTTTCATTACCTACCAGAAGAGAAGTTCCAGAGAGCAGGAATTTTGCTCATCCTTTTATCCCAGACACCTAGCACAGTGTATGATACATCGTAGGTACTCAATAAGTATGTGCAGAGTAAATGCATAACAAATGCCTTTAAAATATTAGCAATTAGGAGTATTATCAACTAAGTAAATGAATAAACACATAATGGTATCAACAGTTGTCACAACTCTGCTCCTTCCTAAATTCCGTGGCCTTATTTTATCCAATCCTCCCCTACACTAGAAGACCTTTGGGTTTTCCCACAGCAGAAATGAGATTTGAGTGGTAAATTGTTTTTAGGAAATATCCAGACTAATAATTGGATAACCGCCCATCTGTTCCGGGCTGCAAATATGCAATTCCGGCTGAGATATTCATCACTACTTCTCCCTTGTATTTAATTTCATCCAGGACCTACACAAACAAAATAAAAAATTCTGAAGGTTTGATTTTTTTTTAAGCTCGAGTATCCATCCACTAGTCACCAAACTTGGCCCATGCCTAATCAATTCTCCACTTCTCTAGTTTCCCAAACCATCTCTTTTGAGTATGTATGAACAAGAACAGGCTACTCTCAAGGATGATTTCAGACTCTTGACACCGATGGGTTTCACTCTGCAGTTGGGTAGCTCCACATGACAATATGGAAAAATCTTTTCTCTCTAGGACCACTAAATTACTGTAGAGATTGCCAAGGAGTTCTCCCTAAGGGGTTTGCTTCCAGATGTAAGTGGTCTGGAAGCTGGATGGAAGAACAGGCTGGGGGTCCAACACTTTCTCATAAAGACTGATTCAGCCTTCAGCCGGTATCTTCCCTTGCCCCATTTCTTGGGTAGGCCTTGATGAACAGCTATCATAAAGTCTGTCAGCCAGTCTTGGGTTTGCCATTATTAGCTAGGCAGCAAATTACAGCTCTGAGCCTCGGTTCCCTCATTTGTAAAGTAAGGATAATAGCATCTATCTCCCAGCACCTTGTATGATATTTGGTATGTAGAGTATTTCTCTATAGAGAGTATTCAACAAATATTAGCTATTATTATTACGATCAACAGTGTGTAGGAAATTAAACCACACGGTCACTGTTTGGCTTGTCCCTTTAATGTGTTCAGCTGAATGCTGATCCGAAGGTGCTTGATAACATCCAAACACATAACAACGAGATAGATGGTAATTATGGTTTACTGCACAAAATTTAATCAAAGAAATCAAAGAGGAAAGAAAACAAGATCAATGGTAAAGCTTCCAGCCTCTGCTAAGTTTCACTGGGCTTGGCTTTCTTTTTCTAAAGGGTAAGGGAACACCCATATAATGTCAGACCACATGAGTTACAGAATGTCTGGCCACACTTTCAAAGCCTCGCTCCTTTCTCTTGCACCACTGGTGAGGTCCAAATGGGCACCTTCCTGAAAGCCCAGAGTGTCATTTCTGAATAAGGTCTGAGAAAGAATGGCATCCCGTGGCAATCCAAGACAAGAAATAACCAAGGGTGGTACTGGACGTTTAAATCGCACCCAATGCTATTTGGTGGCCCGAGCGTCACCTTAACCCCTTTGATTTCTCCCTGATCTTAAGACTCCAAAATTTGAAAGCAACTGCTCAAGTGGGAGCAGGAGAGAGAGAGAAGGGTGACCTGAGGTAAATTTGCCCCATACTCAGTTCTGAGATAAACACAGAATTTATTATTATTGCCTGAAGCCAGTCAGAGGAAGAAAGGCAAGCGAGTGGCTTGCCCCAGGCAGTCCAGGCGAGGCTCTGTCTCTGCAAACTCGGGAGGAGGGTGCAGGTAAACTTTGGACAAACACACACAGACCCACACACACCCAGAGATGGCCGTGTGTTGCTAGAGCACAGGCCGATGACACCCTCCGCCTCCGGGTTCCCTGTGCCACTCCTGGAAAATAATGAGTTGGGTAAGGAACAGTTAATGAGAAAATGTGCCTTGCTAACTGTGCACATTACAACAAAGAGCTGGCAGCTCCTGAAGGAAAAGGGCTGGTGCGGCTGCCGTTCAGACTTGTCAGTCAGCTCTCGCCAGCAGCCTCAGGGTCTGCCTCCCCAGCACACTCTCATTACATGTGTCTGTCTGGCCGGCTCTGGACATCTGCTCAGAGACGCTCCTGCCGCCTCGGGGGTTTCTGCCTTCCTCCACGGGGGCCAAGGACTTTCTCGCTGTCACCCCTCGCCTCTCCCCCGGGAGGCTCCTGCTTTATGGTAGCTTGGGACTTCCTGCCCCTGTCTGCCTGCCCTTGACTTCCAGCATGGAAGAAGCCGAGCTGGTGAAGGAAAGACTTCAGGCCATCACAGTAAGTCTGTGTCCAGTTATCACTCGGGGAGGTGGTTGCTGAGGGGAAGGGCAGACGCGCTGCTGGTGTCCCGGCCGCCGAGCCCCTGTGAGTGCAAAAACAGAACTGTCATCCTTCGTGGACGCGGCTCTGGCGCTCTCTTCACCCCTGTGACCCTCTGTCATTCTCGGGCTTCAGAACCTGCGGGCAGGGCAATGGTCTATATTTTCGCCAAACTGTGCCGGCCGGCCGTCTTAAAGAGCTATATCTGAAGCTTGGGAGGCAGTTCGGTTCACTGTCATGTACCCTCTCAGTACCTTAAAAAGGCAGTTTCTCCTCCAGTGGGTACTTGCCAGACAGGGGATTAGAAAGCAGATCCTCAACTTGGAGACTTTTTAAAGCAAGGAATACACCCAAAAGTTAAATTCTTTGAAATGAGGGAGAGAGGAAGAATAAAACAAACAATTTGAAACTTTTTATCTGTCATGAGGTAGTATGTTCCAGGGAGCCTAACAGAATTAGAATGAATGTCATTGTACTTAATTAAACTAAGCATTAAACAAGAGAAAAGTAAGTAAAAGCACGTATCAGATTCATTCTTAGAGATCAGTTTTCAGCAGAGTCACAAACGGAGTAAGATCCTGATAAAGGAATGCCATGCGTGCAATGCCGTGGATTTGGAAAATATCTCGTTAATACCGGCAAGGAAAATAGTGTATTTTTTATGTCTGTTCTGGGAAAGAATCGCAGCAAGAAATAAACTACTTTCCTTAAGTGACCCAGCTTTTTTTTTTTTTTTAATTTTCTGAAATCCTGTATTTGGCAGTAACCTGGAAATCTGTGGCACAGTCAGTTACGATTAGCTACAATTTGTGATATAATTTTCTAAAAACTTGGAAATCCAGATCCCAATTTCTCAGCATTTTCTGCCACTGAAATTAGCTGTCAGGAAGAAATGAGTACTTTTTAAAAACTGATGTTAAATCAGGATGGGTAGGAGGATATTATTCTCTGCTCTTCCAGTTCCCAGAGCATAAATAATAATGCTAATCCAAATTTAGTATTTTTATTAAATGCATACAATGTCTTAGTGTCACCCAAAAAGGATTCAAGAAGTTGAAGCATTTTCTCAGCCAATAGTAAGGAACCAGAAGTCCAGACGTCCACCAATAAGGTTGGCCCTTTTCCATAAGACAATGCTTTTGAAATGCCTAGCTTCTAATTAGTACATTTCCCTTTCTTCAGAAAACTTTGCTTTGGAACTATTGTTTGTTTTGTTTTGTTCTTTTTTGTGTGTGTCTTTAAAGTCAGCCACCGTTTCAGCTGTCAGGCTTTAAGGGACAGGAACTGGGCCCTGCTCTGTTGTTTTTGGCATGGGCTTTTTGCATTACAGCTGTTGTCTAAAGGTTACTTTATTACACTGTGTGAGTTGTGTGGGCACAAGCTCAGCCTTTGCTTCTACCTCCCAAATTACTAAACTATATCATGTAGCTGGGGAAATACACAAGCCCGTTGTTCCCCATTTTCCTTCTTGAACTATAGCACAGCCTTATTGAAGTCCACGTTCCATCCAGAGCACCTTATAACTCCCACTGAAGCAGCACATGGTCTGAAGATATGACTGCTTACAGATATTCAGGAAAACCAGGAATTTGCACTGAGGGTTCCAAGTGAAAATAGAGGTAGAACAAGAGGCATCACGCTTTCCAAGCAGGCAAGAGAGTAAGTAGGTTCCTGAGTATACTGGTGTGTGCCTTTTCTGATGATTAACACACACGCGTGCACACACACACACACACACACACACTTTTTGATATTCCATTAGCCTGAACATATCCCATTAGAAGGAATTTGGCAAATCTCCAAAGTAAGATCACAAAGTAATTCTACCTTGGAAGTAAATTGTTTATATGAAGGTTACGGAGGTTGCGGGGGGCGATTGGAAAAAAAAGTTTATGGGAATAAATTCATACTAGCCTCCACCTTACCAGGCAAAACCCAGTCCCATTTGTCACAACCTAGAGGGGAAAATGGAGCAGTGGTGTGTCCATGGAAACAACACATCCACCTCCTGCTAGACACCCCGGGACATGCCAGCTTTCCCCACCCTTGTTTTACCAGGAAGCCACCTCAGCACTGCCCCCTCCCCCCTGGGAAAATGAAAACATACAGTATCCAGAAAATTCGCTGGGACTGTTTCACTTTGGGAAGTACTTAAAATTTTCAAAATCTCTGACCTAAACTAAAACTCAGACACAGTCTTCTCATTTTAACTGTTTTCTTCCTATTTCCTTTCACTGAAACAATGTTTGTATGCTTAAGGAACAAAATCGTAAGACTTTTCCAATGTACCCAAACCCAGCAATTCACAGACTTTGTTAGGGAAAGGGAAAAAAAAAAACAAAACCTTTTTACATTCTCAGATCTATTTGATTTTTATATTAAAATTTGTTCCTCCATTTCCTCACTGTGAAACGAGATGTTCTTCACTGTACATTTATTCCACCTGGTTTTGAGTGTCCAAACAGTCATTATTTCCACTGCAAGGAGTTGAAAAACACAAATGTCTATGCCTATAACTTGACAGAACCAAGTGCCCGCCCGTCCTCTTATCCCTCTTAAAAAAAAAAAAAAATAGATTAAGCACAGTAAGTAGGTGGAATGTGGCAGTTTGGCTCTCAGATTGAAAACTAATATTGTAATTGTGTCCTTCACTTCTCCCATCAGTAAATTGAATTTTAGATTGTCAGAAGTCTTCTCAAAAACTCAAAGAGAATAAAGAAAAAATTATGGAAAGTACACAGAAACAATTGTTTAAAAGCCAGTATATCAGTCTGGGTATATCAAATATGGATTCTATTTTATACACGTACTCTCACGTTCTTCCTTCATTACTTTGTCCATGTACCAACCCTTCCTTCACTGAATTAATCATCAAAGTATCTCTTAGCCAAAGAGTTCAGTTTTCAGCTGTAACTCAAAAACATGACTGCTTCAAACTGATTAGATGAAAAGTTTCTTGAGGCTTTTTTCAAGTCAGTACGTATTTTAACAAATAGCCAGTTTTTATACAAAAGAAGAGCTATTGAAGTAGACTAGTCATTTGAATTTCACTTTTAATATTACTGGGATAGATGAGACTAATATTTCCAGCATCCTCAGGAAGAGTGAGATGAAGGATTGACCGTTATCCCAACAGAGCTCCTCTCTGGCAGTAAACTTGGCCCACAGTAAAACCAGTGAAAGACGCAGACGAATTCCTTCCAGAAAGAGAGAGATCCCCTCCCTTAGGAGGAGTAATATTCCATATGTTCTCGACATCCTACTCTGCAAGGAACACATTATCTTATCTCCATTCCCACCATGACCTTAGAAAATACAGTTCCTAAATAACATGGGGACACTCAGACTGGAAAACTCCTAGACCTTAAACTGGCTAGAGATCATAAAAATAGCACTGTTTGGGGGCTGACCCCAGAAGAATTCTGAGAACGAGAATCAATTTTTCAGGAGAACAGACCCAGCTGGGGAGTGAAGAGATAAGAATAAAGTGAACATTTTAATTCTCATCAAGGTTTATCTTTGTTAGGAATGTGTGCTATCAACCCGTCTCCTCATTCCTTTATTCAGTTAATGGTGATCGAGCACCTACTGTGAGCCAGGCCTTACGTATTCAAAGGAAAGGAAGTGAAATAAGGGAAATCAGGAGTAGGGAGTGGGCTGTGGATCACAGTGACATTGGCAGGATGGGCCTCACAGAGGGGGTGACATTTAAGCATAGATGTGAAGGAGGTGAGCTCTGTCAAAATTTAGACAACAGAACTAATCACAACAAGCACCTGCCTAGAACTGACTCCATTTGGAAGGGAGCCATATAAAGTCCTGACACTGGAATTTGAGCAACAGAGCCAGATTTGCCGGCCAAAGCTGCTCGTGACGCAAAATAATAAGAAGCTCTCACATTTCCCCAGATCCACTCCCTATTTCTTTCCACTTCTAAGGAATTTTTTCTAGACTTGTAAACATGGGAACTTGGGTGGTAGAAATTTCCTTGCATAAAACAGAAATCCACCCAATACGAAGACCAACATTAAAACAAGAACACTCACACACAGGTTCTAGTTAATTCGTTAGCATGCATAGCCTGTCACCAGACACCACACTTCAACCCATTCCTTTTTTGTCGGTATCTGGGATCTTCTAGCAGTTAATAAGACAGTTGACAGCCTCAAAGCAGGACCTGCTACGTGATTTATGGGGCCAGTACACAAGGAAAATGTGGGGACCCTTGTTCAAAATCATTCGAAATATCAACGTGGCAACAGCACAGCGTTAAATGAAGTGCTGGGCCCTTCTCAGCATGGTGCCAAGTGACCCCAGAAACCAGCCCTACTTCTACTTCTTGGGCCCGCCATATACATTTCTCCCCCAATCATTCTGCCTGTCAGATGGGAGAGTAAAAACGAGAGCAAGCCTCCTGGCTCTTTCCTGAAGGTGTAACCTTACCTGTGTTTGGATCATTGCCTCATGTAGAGTTCTAAGGACTTCTTAAAATCATAATGGCTAAAAGAATGCAAGAGGCACCGTTGTTCTGAAGTACCTCGTGGTTAAGACAAAGTTATAGGAAGGACTTCTAATATGTCTTGGGCATCTAAAGACAGTCCCATAACAACGGTACATGGAGACGCAGTAATCTTCTCAGTAAAGAAGTCCTGTGCGAGGATATTCGAACAATGAAGCCTCTGCCCAATTTTCCACAGAGCCACACTGAGACGGCATGTTTCTTCCAGAGAGGGAAAGGTTGCTTCAAACAAAATGTGCTGTACCACATTTCTTTGCCAAACATAATAGCCCACCCACAAAGGAGGGCATGTGACGAGGCATAGTAATTTCGATAGTTATTAAGGAAACTGCTTTTTGATAACAGGGCGAGGTTTTTCCAGCGTGCTACAGAATGATAATGCTGCTTTGCAAAGACTTCTCGGGACAAGGATCCCCAGGAACCTTCTGCATAGTATCAGATGGTTAAAAAAACAAAAGCTGCTGCTTCTTTTTTTTTTTTTTTTAAGATTTTATTTATTTATTTGACAGACAGAGATCACAAGTAGGTAGAGAGGCAGGCAGAGAGAGAGGAAGGGAAGCAGGTTCCCCGCTGAGCAGAGAGCCCAATGCGGGGCTCGATCCCAGGAACCTGGGATCATGACCGGAACCAAAGGCAGAGGCTTTAACCCACTGACGCCCCCAAAAGCTGCTTCTTTACAAAACTCGGACTGAAGTAAATCAGAGTCTGAGCTCTGAAGTCTAACTAGAGTATAAACAAGGGCCACAGGGCTCTGGCTAAAACTCAAACAGGGCTTCCACTCCTTCACCCCCCGTCTCAAACGGCCTAGCTTCTCTTAAAATAAAATATAAATCTTTTAACTTATGTCAGTGACAGTGAAGTCATTTGGGGAAGAGACTCCCTTAAAATTCACTGCCTCCACACATCCCCTCACCAAGAAGCCTGTGGGATGTCCACTTTCCTAAGAGACCATAGGAGCAGTTTGAGTGAGATCCAAACTTTTTTTTTTTTATGTTTTTTACAGGTTTTTTTTTACGTTTTTTAAGTTCTGTTTTTCCATAAAACCCCCAGCGACTGAGAGGACTCAGTCAAGCCCTTAGAGACATGGAACCAGGTTATTCTCTGAAGCTCTGAAAAGAACTCAAAACTGGTTCCTGTCCGAAGCGTTTTCCATGTGTAATTGTGTCTGTGATTAACATAGGGGTACAACGTATTCAAATGAGCTACCACTGTTACTCAAAATCGACCTATGCTCGCAGATCTGGAACATAAAGGACATCTCTTTTTTTTTTTTTTTTTAAGATTTTATTTATTTATTTATTTGACAGACAGAGATCACAGGTAGGCAGAGAGGCGGGCAGAGAGAAAGGAGGAAGCAGGCTCCCCGCTGAGCAGAGAGCCCAATGTGGAGCTCGATCCCAGGACCCTGGGATCATGACCTGAGCCGAAGGCAGAGGCTTAACCCACTGAGCCACCCAGGCACCCCCATAAAGGACATCTCTTAAGTGAAAGAATTACAAGATTAATAATGATAATAACAGCACCTATTGTCACATAGCACTTAGACCTTAAAATATATATTTTATATATATATATATAAACTTTCACATCCGTATCTCATTTGTCCAAATATCCTATGAGTATTTGTGAAAGCAGATGTCACCGTTCCCATTTTATAGGTGGAAAACCTAACACCATGAAAAGCTAAGGGATTAGTTAAATAGCACAAGTTGGGTCAATTCTTCTGCTTGTCACACTCTCTGGCCACAATATCACAATAAATTCTAAGAAACATCAAAACCACAAACCTCACTCCATTTAGAACTTCCTCTGTGGTTCACTCTTAATAGAGTTTGAAGTGGAACAAAGAGAAGAATCTATAGAGGTTATGCTTCACTTAACCGCATTTTCTAACCCAAACCAGTCCTTCAGCTCTTACGGTCTCCTCTGCTTTCCACAGTCCACAGGGGAGTAGAGGTGGGAAAAGAGAAAGTGATGCCATTTCAGAAGCATTTGTAATTGCTTCGACAGGGCTGGGATGGCACCATTTCCCAGAGCATTCCATAATCTGAGACTGTGACCTTCCCATCCCACTTCCATTACACAAGGTCTCTTCCCTCCAGCCGGGATTTGCTAAGGCAGGGACATCACTGCATCTCACACAGCTCCCCAGCACTGAACTCAGCACTAGCTGGAACACACACACACACACACACACACACACCTTTGTGAATGAGTAAATGCATGAAGGCCATCAAGCTGAAAATATTTTTTTCACTAAAGTCAACAACAAAGTTCACCATCACCCCTTGAGTTTTGGGGGGTTTATCCTGTGTTTGTTCTTTATCCTTGTTTGTTTTGTCACTATTCATTAGAACAAACAGGAAAGGACAAAGGAATAAACGAGAAACCCAAATGAGTTTCATTTCGAGATGTGTCAGAATTTGTTCTCTGGCTAGGAAAGAAGACTAAAGTTACTGAATAAAATAAGGTTTAGAAAATGTGTGCTTTTTCATTCACTTCATAAGATGTAGTGATAACCACATCCAACGCCCGTGGATAACTTAAGAATGAGGATGTTTCAGAACTAGGATGCAGAAATAATCATAGAGCCAGGAGAAAACCTAGAGATTTCCCGCTCTAGCTGAAGAAAATTTAGAGAATGTACATATTCCCATCCTCACTATGCTATGCTCCAAAGATGCTCACCCAGCTTCTCCTCGAATGCTTCCAAAAGGTGTGTCCATACCTCACCCAATACCCTCTTCCATTTGAGAACAGCCCTCTGTGTTGAGTTCAGAATCTCGTTTCCTTAAATTCCCACTCATCCATTCATCATGTCTCCAGTCACTGAAGCCATACAGCTTCATTTTCTTGATTTCGATCATTGCTCATATCACAGGCTCATTCTAGACACTCTGAAATGTCAGTGTCAGTCTTAAAATTGGGTGCTCAAAGCACTGACCCATACAGAGTGCTTAGTGCTATACCATCTTGTTTGGGGAGCTGTATTTCTAATGACAGGTTTGAGAAAAGATAAGGTACGGCATAAAGAGCATCATCTGGGTTCCTGGGTGGCTCAGTGAGTTAAGCCTCTGCCTTCGGCTCAGGTCATGATCTCAGGATCCTGGGATCGAGTCCCATATCAGGCTCTCTGCTCAGCAGGGAGCCTGCTTCCCCCCCTTCTCTCTCTCTCTGCCTGCCTCTTTGCCTACTTGTGATCTCTCTACCTCTCTGTCAAATAAATAAATAAAACCTTAAAAAAAAAAAAGCATCATCTTTGGAGTTATAGAAGTTTAGGTTCAATACCAGTTTCAACACTGGACCAACCATACTGTTTGGGGAAATTAATACACTCTAGTCCTTAGCTTCAGTGTCTGTAAAGTTAAGAATAACCATTAACTTGAAAGTCAGTAGCCAGATACACAATGAATACACAAAAATCAGTAGCTTTCTGAAAAACAATAATTAGTCAGAAAATGTAATACAAAAATATCTCATTCCTAATAGCTATAAAATTAAAATAATTGTTAAAAGCTGAAAAGAATCCTCTTAAGGAATGTGTAAGATTTATACGAAAAAACTTTTATACTCTTATACCCACTATGACAAGGAAATGTGCAGAATTTATATAATGAAACTACTAAACAATATATGTGTTTGGGGAGGCACAGCATTCCTTAAGGTGAAGCTCAAATACCAAAATCTGTCATATTTTTCCAAATTTATTTTATGTTTAATGCAATTCCAATCAAAATCCTCAAAGGAAGCATTCTTTTTTTTATAAGACTATATTTATTTGACATAGAGAGAGATCACAAGTAGACAGAGAGGCAGGCAGAGAGAGAGGAAGAAGCAGACTCCCCGCCGAGCAGAGAGCCCAATGCAGGGCTCAATCCCGAGACCCTAAAACCACGACCTGAGCCGAAGGCAGAAGCTTAACCCACTGAGCCACCCAGGCGCCCCAAAGGAGGCATTCTTGTTCACTGCTGGTGGCAGCATGAAATTACTAAACAGGACAGTTTGGCAACTGGTAGAAGAAAAGTCAAAAATAATTTTATCCTCTGACCTAGAATTTTATTAACAAGGATCTTATACTAAAGAAAAATAAGAGATGCACTCACAGATGGAGTCCTAAGGTGCTCATGACATAGCAAAGTCATTTCTTATAGTACAAAAGTAGAAGCAAACTCAATGTCTAAAAAGAGGAATTTAGCTGAGTAAATAGGATGCATATATGTATGTGTGTATACATATATAGTATAATATATATGTGTATATTACATATAATGGAATAATATGAAGCCATTAAAAATAATTTAGAATACTATTTAATGACATGACATATCATTGTGTTCATGATATATTAAAAAAAGGTCAGATTACTAAATATGTAAAATACACCTCCAATTTTATGTAAACTATAACATATCATGCAGATATAAATCATATATAAGAGTATTGATCTCTGATTATCTCTGGATAATAATAGTTAATATTAGGAGTAATTTTTAAAATTCTATCAGGATACTTAACAAAATCACTCCGAAGTCCAAGTGGAAAAAAACAAAAAACTATTGCTACTAATTAAGACATTTTAGACAAAAGCAATGAAGTTCAAAAACTTGACCAATAAAATGTTAATTTGTCTCATCGACACATCATCTAAACTATGTAATATTAATTCCAAACCCAACTATGCAGGTAATCTGGAACCAGACCCTAATATACATACAAAATTAGTAAATGATAAAAATTAACACTTTTTTAAAAAGTAAATCAATAGGAAAGAATCCTTCAATAGAGCTATAGATCAGCCAAAAATTTGGGAAAAAAATATTAGATCTTTGGCAGTTACCATAAATCAAAATAAATCAGCTAGATTGAAGAGGCTTTTTAAAAAAATCTTCAGGAAACTTGAAGAAAATATAGATGGATAATTACTGTATCTCAGATGATAAAGATATTAAAAACATCAGGGTAATAGAGTAACATTTTCAGCACTTTTTTTTTTTTAAGATTGTATTTACTTATTTGCCAGAGAGCGAGCACACACACAAGCAGGGGGAGTGCAGACAGAGGGAGAAGCATACTCCCTGCCCAGCAGGGAGCCTGGTATGGCACTAGATCCCAGGGCTCTGGGATCATGACCTTAGCCCAAAGCAGACACTTAACCAACTGAGCTACCCAGGCATCCCAACTTTTAATACTTCTAATAACACCAGAAGTAAAATTTAAATGCAATTTTAAAAATTGCTTGCAACTAATATGACAAACAAAAGGTTATTATCCTTAATTTAAAGGGTTCTTACACATTGATAAGTAAATAATTAATAGGTTTTACAGAAAAATGGGTAGACATCACAAACAGGCAATTTAAAACATAATTGATACAGATAGCCAAGAAAATTATGAATAATATTTCCCCACACTAATCCCAGAAATCTCATTAAGACATCAAAATGAAATACTATTTGACCTACGCAAATTGCTAAAAGATCTTTTACTTGCACTATTCGTAATTAGTAAGGGTGAGGTGAAATATAAAAATATGAGTTAAAACAACTTTTCATTGAAGTCTTTTTAACAATCTGTATTAAGAATTTTTAAAACATCCCTATACCTAGGTAACTAACTTCTAGGGACCTATCTTGAGGAAATAATCAGAGAAAAGTGGTTCAAAATTTACATACAAGGAACTTCATCACACAACTACTCATTATAACAAAAGATACAAAAGCAGCCTAAGGGGCAGGAAAAAAAGAGACTGAGCAAATAATGGTATTCTAAATAAAATTTAATATTTTTATTAATAAAATTTAATAACATGAGAAACACTCATGACACAATATTAAGTACAAAAGATGGAACACAAACTGTGTATGGGCCCCCTCACGTGGTTTGCACGTATGTTTGTGTAAGGGTGCACATCTGTGGTTTGGGTATACTGAAGAAAGAATGGAATAAAATGCATCAAAATGTGGGCAGCAGTTAGTTCTAAAGCAGTGGGAGTACAAGGGATTCTTATATTTTTCTTTAAAGTTGTCTGGATTTTTTTAATCTTCTACAATTAACATATTGTACAAGGTTCCAGAGTTTACATTTGTTAAGAATAAAATTAATCATTAATTTAGGTCCAACATTCCTAATAGACAAGATATTTCAAAATCTTGATTTGGTCCTCTTTTATTTCATTGATTCCTAAAACTAGCCGACCTGGAGCAGTTTCTAACAATAAATCTTCCAGCACCCCCTACTTCACCCTCAAAATTTTGAGTCAGAAAGTTACCTCAATACATTTATGTTTATTGGTTTATTGGGTTTAATTTTAGTGTTCTCTCTTCTTATAGGGCATTGGTTTTTTTTATTGTTAATATAATCACTTTCAACTATATTTTTTTTCTGTTTGAATTTACCCAAATTTCTGAAAGAATAAAATAAGAAACTTTGTCCAAAGCCAGGCTAAAACCAAGGTATTGAATTTCCATAATCTAGATATCTTCATTTCTCAATTTCTTCACCTACCTACTGGGGATAAACGTGGTTCCTACTTCAAAAACATTTGGGGAGGATGAAATAAATTGATTCATTTAAGAGCTTTAAGAAGTTCCTGACTCATAAAAAGTTATCTGTAAATGTTAGCTATTGTTGTAACCACCATAATCATCATCTGCCCATCTAGAAAAATTAAGCAAAAGAAAGTTTTAAATGTTTCACTTTTAATAATCGAATGTTATCTCTTAGACATTGCTTGTCTAAATACAACATTGTTTAATAATTCATCCCACGACTTTGCCAGGGATTAACCAGTAAGTTCACCAGTCTTTAAATATTCATAATTCCCCCATTGTCCCTCTTCCAAAAATTAGGACATTTGCTACTTTCAGTCTTCAAGACCTCTTCTCCCAAGATTCCAAGGTTACTTGACAGTAATTTTCTGTTATGTTGGGGCACCTGGGTGACCCAGTCAGTTGAGCATCCAACTCTTGATTTCAGATCAGGTCATGTTCACAGGGTCATAAGATCAAGCCCCACACTGGGCTCTGTGCTGGGCGTGGAACGCGTTCAAAATTCTCACTGCCCCTTCCTCTGCCCCCCCCACCCCTGCTTGCTCCCTCTCTAAAAATAACAATAATAATACTAATAATTTTCTGTCATGTCTATAAATTTTCTACTCTCTGAAATGAACCCCACCAGAGTCTGAACAGCTCTGTCTTCAGCGCCCTATTTCTTCTTGTGCTTCAGTTTTCCTTTAAGCTTATTTGCTCTACCCTCTTCAGGGTTAGAATTATTCTCCTTAATCAAAAATGTGGAAGCAAAATAGAAATGGAATAGTTCTATTTTTGTCATGTTGCTATTATACTATGTATCCCAGCAGTTGTCCAATGATTGCCTTTACTGTTTTGCTCTCAATATGACTAAGTATACATAATTATTTATACACTCGTGCTTTGTGTGCCCTCAATGTTTTTCACATGCTTCTCATCTTCACATCACCTCAGATTTTTTTTACATTTATTTATACTATTACAAGTAGGTACCACTGGCTAATCTTCATTCTTGGTTTCATGAGCCCATTGGAGAGCTCCCAGTGATACCAAACTATTTGGGTTTGTTTTGCTTATAGTAGCTCTCTTTTCTTCTTACCTGAGATCATTTGTAATTGTGTAGCCATGTTTCCACTTGTAAACTGCCCAGGCTTCATGGTCTACCTTCCCTTTTGAAATGCTTGTCCCTTTTTCAAGAGTTTTTTAAGAAATTTTCAAGACTTTTAGAAATCGAAGTTTCAGTGCACTCTAGTGAACCTCTAACTATGCTCAGGATTCTTTTCTGGGAATGTTGCGTTAGCACATCCCTTTCTTTCCAGGTTACCATTATCTGCACATCGAAATTATAAGATACTCAGCTTCTAGCAGAATGAATCTGAAATGACTTGACTAATTGAATTAGCCTAATTTGTCAAGTTCTATTATAATTTCTGATTGACTTCATAATAAAATTCCATATGGATTCCCTTCCTCTTCTACCCCTTCAATGTAGGTGCTTCATGAAGGATCTGTCTTTAGCCCTCCTCTCTTCACAAATATGTCTCCGGTTGTGCTCTGACCATCTTCTGACTTCAGCTATCCTTTCTGAAACTCCCACATCTCTATCTTTGACTCCCCATCTCTCTCCAACCAATGTTTCAACTGGCCCCCAGAAAACTCTATCTTGTTGTCCCAAAGACACCTCGAACTTGGTGTGAATCCATCATCTCCCCCACCAACCCCTCTTCCTTCTCCTGAATATCTTGCATCTGTTGGCAATTCTGCCCGGCCTAGGCATAAAAGACTTTTGCTCGCATTTGACCCCTTCCTTTCCTGCATCCATATGTCACCAGTTGCCAAGTCCAACCAACTTTAACTCCTTGGTCTCTGACATACATAAGCACTCCTACCTCTTGCTCAAGTTCTCCTGGTCTAACTGATGATCCCCATTTGCACGGTCCTCCTTCAACATCTATCACCCAATTACGTGAGATTAAACTTCTTAAAACATGATTTTAACTCTATGAATCCTCTCCCTCTGAACACTTTTCATTGCTCTCTATCAGCACATAGGTAAATTCCAAACCCCTTGTCCTACCATTGAATATTTTCTATTGAGGACGTATCTTCATCCTCTTATCCCTGTTTTATTTCCCACTACCCATATGGCAACTTAGATTCCAGAATTGCTATTCTAGAGAATGTACCAATTTTCTACCTCCAAGCCTTTGCTCACATTGAGCCCTTGACTTGAGTGCCCTTTCTCCACACTCCCCTGCTCCCCAGCAGCTATCCAACATACTCTTCACAAATGCTACATCAGAGCCTCTCTCAACCACATCATCTAGAAACAACTGCTCTCTATCTCCCCTCAACTCTCCTAGAGCCTTCTCTTGTGTCTCAGGGAAGACGTTTCTTTAAAGATTTTTTTTAATTTATTTATTTGATAGACAGAGATTACAAGTCATCAGAGAGGCAGGCAGGGAGAGAGGAGGAAGCAGGCTCCCCACTGAGCACAGAGCCCAATGCGGGGCTCGATCCCAGGACTCTGAGACCATGACCCAAGCCAAAGGCAGAGGCTTTAACCCACTGAGCCGCCCAGGCGCCCCAGGAAAGACATTTCTTACCTTTTTTCTTAAATTATATAGTTACTTGGATGAGTGATTCTCTTTTTGTATAAGAGTGTAAGTTTCAGGGTGCCTGGGTGCCTCAGTGGGTTAAGCCTTTGCCTTAAGCTCAGGTCATGGTCCCAGGGTCCTGGGATTGAGCCCCACATCAGACTCTCTGCTCAGCAGGAAGACTGCTTCTCCTTCTCTCTCTGCCTGCCTCTCTGCCTACTTCTGCCTACTTGTGATTTCTCTCTCTGTCAAATAAATAAATAAATAATCTTTTAAAAAAAAAAAAAGAGTGTAAGTTTCTTGATGAAAGAATCTACTTGTTTTTTTTAAAATATTTTATTTATTTACTTGACAGAGAGAGACAGCGAGAGAGGGAACACAAGCAGGGGGAGTGGGAGAGGGGGAAGCGGGCTTCCCGGCAACCAGGGAGCCTGATGTGGGGCTCTATCCTGGGATTATGACCTGAGCAGAAGGCAGATGCTTAATGACTGAGCCATCCAGGAGCCCCAAAAGTATCTACTTCTGAAAAAATTTTAAATACTGCACAACTTCAAACGTCACCCTAAACAGAGTGTTTGTACATAAGTACCCCAGTATTGGATAAATTAATCATTAAATAACCCAGGATCAATCCTGTCTTCTTTACAGATTCAGGAATTCTGGAATATTAGCTCCTTGTTAATCTATAATATCTCTAAAATAGTCACACTCCTAAGTACGGTGCTTATTTTTATCAAGTACATGATTGCAATAATACTGGATTATGGGTGTTCACAATAGCTTTCTAGTTGCGCAAGATAAACTAATTTTCAACATAATCAAGAGGTAGGCTTATACGGAATTGGAATTTGTGGGTGTCAACTGTTAAAATATTCTAAGTCAGACAGCTAAAAATCTATCTTGGCAACTGTTCATTAAATAGAAGTCTTCCTTAGTTGAACATTTAAAAAGTAAGCATCAGTGCTCGCTTCAGCAGCACATATAATAGAAAGTAAGCATCAATGTAAGTTATTCGTAAGAGTTAACATTAATAGATATATGATGTGCCAGGTTATAACAGATGCTATAGACATGCTCAAGCTCCTGGGGAAATTTTGGGAAGCAGATGGCATCCCACATCTATTTGTTTTATGATAATTTTGGAAGGAATTAGTGGGCTATGGTAACTTTTGGTATACTAGCAATAGAGCTAGATATGCAACTTAAGGTTGACTTATTTATTTTGTCTTAAAATTAAATTACTGCCATCTCATTTTTCAGTAATTCTTATAAGTCCCTATGAAATTTGGCAAAAGGATAATAATCTGCTATTGAATATTTTATGAGGAAAATGAGCTTCTATCTTAAAGGAGAATCATGCCTATAACATTATAAATTATCTTCTTAATTACCTAGACTGACATAAGGGAGGCATCACGTTAGCTCTGAGAGACAAAACATTGGTATTCCTTAGCAACCCTCCATAAGCCTTGTGTTGCCAAAACACTTCAGATGCCCTGCCTCTACCCACACAGCTTTCCTTCCCTTATTACCAACCCAAGATGAAACCAGCCCAAACTGGTTATTGAAAGGGGTGGGGAAGCCTTGCTAGGTTCAACATCATCTTGTATACTTAAGGCACTCTTCTCTATGGGCTACCTGTGGCGTGAGGGAGATGATTACACACCAACACTAAATATGGAATGAAAAATGAGCTCCCTTCTTATGGGAGACCCCACTCCTGTTGCCAGCCAGAACTGGCCACAGTTCTCCATGATAGACAGGACAGTGAGGGAAATTGTAAGAAGTGGGACTAATTTCTCACTCAGGAAAATGGTGTGGTGAGTTGGCTAAGAGTGTGGAGGCTAAACTTAAATTGCCTGGATTCAGACCCTAGGTCAGCCACTTACTAGTTGTGAGATCTCAGACTAATTAGTTACTCAGTTAGTTAAACTTACATTTCCTCTCCTAAGATGAAAATTAATACAATATTTTTGTTATTATGATGATTCAGTGAAATAGTGCCTGCAAAATACTTACTAAAATGTTTGGCATAATACATTTAAAATATTACTAATATCTGCTCAATTACAGCCTCTAGATAGAATGGAGAATTGACTCACAGGTCAGAGTTGTTGTTCCTAATGACCAGATCTGACCTAAACAAGTAATACTGAAGACCACGTTTGTTGCCTAGCTAATGTTTTCTTAATTTTTATTTATTCTTTTTAATTTCTTTTCAGTGTTCCAGAATTCATTGTTTATGCACCACACCCAGTGCTCCATGCAATATGTGCCCTCCATAATAACCACCATGCTGGCACACCCCACCCCTCACTCCCCTCCCCTCTAAAACCCTCATTTTGTTCTTTGTTGCCTAGCTAATTTTTTTTTTCAGAATAACTGCTTATAAAATTTACAAAGTGGGTTACTGATGAAGTCATATATTCTTCTAACACACAAAGAAAAACATGACATCAAGTTGGAGAGTAACATGTTGTTTTTCTTCGACAAATGTACCTGAACTTAAACATCAAAAAAGAGTTTTTATCTTCAAAGGAGTCACATCAGGAAGGCTTGCACTTATTTCAACAATGTTGCCAATTATTTTTGGAACTCTTCCTTCCAAATTACCTTCTGAGCCTGCTTCACATTCTTTCAGTTGTCTTCACTGGCAACAAATTTTTATCCTTTGAGAGTTTTCAATTTTGAAAGCTGATTCAAAATCCACTCTTATAAAAGAGGGGAGGATAATGTCACCTCTGGTCAAAAAATAAGGAAATAAGAGCCATTTTGCATAGCTTGTAAAATGCCTCAGAAAATTCCAGAGAGGGGCTCTCTAAAACATTTCAGGCTTATGGAAGCATTATCAGAATTAGTGTGCTGCTTTCTGAGATTAACTGGATTATGCCTTATTTCCTTAACTTTATTAAACAAATACTTACAGAGTGTTATGCGTCAAACACCAGCCTAGGAAATTTGACGTATATTTAATGCTCATATCTTATGAGGTAGATTCCCTTATTATCCCTATTATTTCAGATGAGGTAATTGAGGCACAGAAAACTTAAGAATTTTGTCCAAGAACACAGGCCTAGTAAATGGCAGAGCCAGAAATCAAACCCAGGCTATATAGTATATATACTATATTTTCTAAAAAGTACAACCACTGGGCATTAACAGTAATGCTTCCTGGGTTTTTTGAGGTAATGCAATTTAAACTTGGTGAAAGAAACCCCATCACCCCATGAATTTTTTTTTTTTTTAACTGGAGCTAAAAGCTCTCTTACTGTTAACAAGCATTATCTGAACCTTTTTTCTCTATCTTCACATAGCAAGTTATACAAGGAGGAAACACTCCCACTTTCTAGCTTCCTAGTTTTCAAATGCTCTGTAGGCTAACTATCCTGTTTTCCCACATAAGCAGACCTTTTACCCAGCAGTTTCTTCAGTCCTGTGCCAGGAACAGTGTTTCTCCTCACAGGGTTTCCTCAGGCTTATTTCAAAATTCCCTCCTTAAAATTCACTTTTTCCATTGCATCACTCAGTAGCTCAATCTTGCTTGATTAATGGGAATATTTTTTAAAGCGGACGGGAGGAGAGTGGGGAAGGAAAGACATTGAAATATTTTCAAGTTCTCTTTGAAAAAGCACCTTCTATCGTTTTCCACCAGCAAAATGTTTTGAATGCCTCACTTTGCCCCGCTTCCCTTTGAAATATGAGTTTCCAAAGAAGCTTTCTACCAATGCCAGGAGCGTACCGCTGGCCAGCCATTCCGTAATGACGACAACCCCAAGGAAACATATTTAAGCAAATTGAAAAAATAGATTACGCTGGAACGCCTTTTATTTCAGGATAAAAGAAAAATACAAGAAGAAATCTCACAGAAGCGTCTGAAAATAGAGGAAGAAAAACTAAAGCACCAGCATTTGAAGGTAATTTATGATTTTAATTTCATTTCAATGATTTTGTACTCAAATATCCTAATGGCACTCAAAATCTCTATAGTAAAGATGCTTTGGGAAGGAAAAAATTCAGCATTGTTTTACTAACACCCTAATAACAGTAGGGGAGGGCCAAGAAGCTAGTAATATTTGCATAGGAGATTAATATCTTCTGGTAAACATGTAGAAAACAAGTTTTTATTACTTTTATCCTTCATTACTGAATTTCCTCATTTTCTTGGGTAACCTTGAGAATTTAGCCTTGATAATTTGGCCCCCTGAACACAGTCTTGCTTAAGATCCCTAGGGACCAATCCAGCTAGGAAGTCCCTTTTGAAATAAACGAAAGGCAAGCTTTCCCCCAGGGGGTGCACAACAGACACTGTCTGGCCTGGTCAAGGATGTTAGTATTGAAAAGCTCAGTGCCATGAATCCAATATTGTTTGAGTATGTTTGGGGGGTTTTGTTTCCTTTTGCTTTGTTTTGTCTTGACAAACCATGAGATCATCACCAGAAATAAACCTCCATTTTTAAAATCAGACTTTACATATTCTTTGGGTGTGGTCATTTTGTAATTAAAGCACACTGAGTTTCAACATTTTATTATGTAGCTTCACCACAGGATGCAACCAAATGACAAACAGGAGGTCCTTGTGAACAGACCCAAGCAAGGAGCTACCTCTCTGGCAAGGCTGCTACCAACAGATTTAATGACTCCCTCAGTGAAACAATGTCACACACTCATGGGGTCTACACACTTAGGTAAACGTGCCTAATTCAGCTGCTTCTAGCTTTCTGGTAGATCAAGTGACCTCCTCTGAAAAGAAACATCATTTAAGATTCCAATTAGCCTCAGTTCTCTAAATTCCGTTTGCCTGTTTGCTCCTATATAAATTGACATTTCCAATGTTTGATGGTTAATTTCCAAGTACAGTTAACCTGCTTCCTTGCAGTGGGCCACATTGAATTTACATGACGCGTAGATAGAGCCAAGAAATGCAGTGTGTATAAGCAGAACGATCAGTGAGATTAAAACAAACTTTACCAAGTTATTTTGGTGAAAGTCAAATCAAAGGGCAGGTCCACAGTAATTGTTGAGCTGAGCCATTTCTAACACCATAACCGTACTCGTTCTCTCTCTCCCTCATCTCCCTCTTTCCCTCTCTCTCTCTCTAGTACAAACACACCCACAGTTTGAGGCTCTCCATAAACTAATGACTGGTTCTGAGTAAATGGATAGCTCTCTGGCATTCAGCAATTGCTATCCTTGTCAAGCGGGTCGCCAAACAACGGTAGAGCTCACAGTAGGAGAAAGGGTTAAATATCCCGAGTTCATTCTAGGAGGCAAGTTCAACATAAGAAAACTCTGACTCTAACTCACTGAAAACTCCATTTCTGAGGTGGCACCTCTTTTCAATACTTGCTAAAGTCAGTCTAAAAAGTCATATATGAGGGGCACCTGGGTGGCTCAGTCGTTAAGCGTCTGCCTTCGGCAGGGTCCTGGGATTGAGCCCTGCATCGGCAGGAAGCCTTCTTCTCCCTCTCACACTCCCCCTGCTTGTGTTCCCTCTCTCACTCTCTTCTCTCTCTCTGTCAAATAAATAAATAAAATCTTTATTTAAAAAAAAAAAGTCCTACACGATCTTCCATATAGGTTTGCTTTCTGGAACCCAAGAGATTGTTTAATCCAATCCAATCAGAACATTTATCATGTTTTGGATTGCCGAACACTGTTGTGCAGATTGTGTACTGCACAAAAATACCCGAGAAAGGGGTGCTAAAACCCCTGCCTACACTCCCTTGGAACTGGGCACGCTGGCATAGGGCTGGTTCTGGCTGAAGGATGACGTTTCTTTTTCTCTGCACAAAGGTGCTATGCATCTTCCCAGCTGTGCCCTGAGCCAAAGGGGTGGGGTGAGAAACAGCAATTTTTTCTGATTTTCTTATTAATACCACAGAGACTAGCAGTGGCCCTGGAAAGCTGCAGCCCTTCTGCCTGCAACCTAGTGGGGAACCCAGGATTAAATAAATAATTAAGACAAGTTAAGAGATGATTTTTTTTTAATTTAAGTAAGAATATAAGGAGTAACTCTTTAATCTGAAGTGGTCAAAGCAGGTCTATTAAAGGTGTGGGATTTCAGCAGAGTCTTAACTGATTAGTAGGATTTGTATGGGTGTATAGAGAGCCTTTGAGTCAAAAAAAAAATTTATTAATTACTTATTACGTGTCAGGTACTAAGCAGGTCACTAAGAACACACAATAAAGTTTGACCTGGGTCTTTACAATGATAACTGACCCAGAACCTTGAGATGACACAGAAACGTCGTGATGAGCCCTGCTTATTTGAGGCACAAACTACAAAGGGAACACAGAGGAAAGAGTGGCTGTTTGCATCATGTTTTACAGAAAATGGTAAGCTGGACCAAACAGGAACTAGGCATCATTATAAATGGGGCTCAGAAACGTGCAGAGGTATTTTTTCAAAGATCCATTTATTTATTTATTTATTCGAGAGAGAGAAAGAGAGATTTGAGTGGGAGAGGCAGAAGGAGAGGGGGAGAGTCTGAAGCAGACTCCCTGCTGAGCATGGAGCCCCCCCACAGGGCTCAATCTCACGACCCTGAGATCACGACCCAAGCCAAAACCAAGGGTCTGATGCTTAACTAACTGTGCCTCCCAGAATCCAGAAATATTTTTAAAATTGATTCTACAGTACCCTCACCAAGTCAGGAAAGCTCTATCGGCCCCTATAGTCACCAGGTGTTCTTTGATGTTCCTCTTCATCCGTCTCTGTTCCACTGACTGTCCTCAGCACTTTCCTGATTGCCAACTATTTTGTTACACTTCAATGACACACTTTAAACAACACAAACACAAACATCTACAAAGCACTGCTCTGTATCATTAGTACATACATTGCAAAATAAGAGTAGTAATTCACTCATATTCTTTGGCTCTGGAACTGGGCAATCATTCCAATGACGTGCTGGAAAGGGAATTAGTGGGGACATGAGGAGCATTCTAACTTTCAAACATTTCTGAGATTTGTACACTATGGGTCTCCTCACCTAGTAACGTGATTACAGTCTGCCACCCAGAAACACAAACTACACTCAACTTAGAAAACTTTTTTGGAAGTCCATTTGATTCATGGTATGAAAAACTAATTTATTCTTTTTTTTTACTTTTTTTTCAAGATTTTATTTATTTGAAAGAGAGAGAGAGAACAAGAAGGGGATGGAGGGGTGGGTCAGAGGGAGAGGCAAACTCCCTGCCAAGCAGGGAGCCCCATGCAGGACTTGATCCCGGGACTCCACGATCATGACCTGAACTGAGCCATCCAGGTGCCCCAAAACTAATTTATTCTTAAAGTCCACTCTAAATGCTATACAAAATGCAAAGTTTTTTACAGAAAAACTTTCCATAAAAAAACTGCTCAAAGATCTATTACTGGGGGGCGCCTGGGTGGCTAGTGGGTTAAAGCCTCTGCCTTTGGCTCGGGTCATGATCCCAGGGTCCTGGGATCGAGCCCCACATCCGGCTCTCTGCTCAGCAGGGTTCCTGCTTCCTCCTCTCTCTCTCTGCTTGCCTCTCTGCCTACTTGTAATCTCTGTCTGTCAAATAAATAAATAAAATCTTAAAAAAAAAAGATCTATTACTGGCATGTCCTTATATTTTCATTTAGTTAATATGGCTTTTGAATCTGAATGTCGTGGAACAGATTTTTCATCAATCTCATAGACGAAAGTACAAGTCTAAACAGTGACATAAAAACAAAATAACTATGTTTAAGTGGTTACAATATGTGATTGTACCATATCATTTAATTGCACACCTAAATTATGTATTTTATATTCAGAGGCAAAGAGCTAATTCACAAATTCATTTTTTCATTTTACCTCTGGCAAAGTTCTCCACCAGAGGTAAATGACAATTTGTGAGTTATGAACAAAGTTTTATGAAGCTAAAATTAAAATTATTCTTGTTCCTAACCAGACTAAGAACACTTATATAAGACTATATAGCCCCAAGTTCACATAACACATCACCAGAATTGTTCTCTGCTCCCTGTAACTCAGCAATATAAGACCATCCCATCTAAATGTTTCTTACAGTGATACGGATGTGAATGACTGAAACTGTCCTCGTAGGTGGTTTGTAAGGACTATAATTTACTTTGATAGGTGTCATCTGTCTTCTTTATTACGCATTAGCTATCATCACATTCCATCAAATAAAAATAAATTAAAATTAAGGTAAATTCTTAAAATGATAGTATACTAAGATTTTCTTGGCATCTTTGATCTCAAAGATAAATCTTGACCTTGATTAATAACATTTAACTGTGTCTGTGGGAGAGCATTTCTACAAACAGCCGAAGAGCTGTAATTAAGGGTTAAGATAACACTGAAGGAGAGACTCTCTTGCTACAAACTTTTCTTATGGGGTGTGTTATCCACATGCAATTGCTTGAAACTCTGAAAAGGCCAACACAAATACAATGATCTAGGACAAGGTTCCTACTTGATCTAATGGTTTTCAAACTGTGTTCTGTGCTTCTACAGGCTGCCAGGCCCCCTCATTGCTTCAACTACAGCAATCCAGGTTGTATCAGTCCTACAAAGTGTAATTCCATATAACATGTATTTGTAATCAATGTAATGTTTCTAATTGGTTTGAAAACCATTGCCTTACTTAAAATAGCCATCATTTGGTAATTACCTAGCACAATCAACCTTATTTGAATTTTGTTTAAAATTCAAAGGTATTTATAGGCTAGTCGTGTTAACCCCAGCACCCTTCTAAAAAAGTTCTCTTTACTTACTCTCACTTTAATCATGCATCAGAGAAAGAATTCTCAGGAAATACAAAGTTCCCATTCTTCTCTCCTCACCACTTTAGATACAGTGACTCCCCAAAAAGTAATTTTTGAACAAATAATTTACACGGGCAGATTATATAGGGAAAACAGTTTTTCTCCAGGAAGAAAAGAAAAAACTCAAACTCTTTGGAAATAGTGTCTAACAGTTCCTATGTAAGACATGGATGGGATGCTAGCGAAGTTCCCTCCAAAATTTATACATTTCTCATTTGCTTTAAGTCTTCTTAGGCTCAAGGTCCAGCATTGTAATTCTTTCATGCAAATTCAAGGGAACTTTTTTTCCATGTGATAAAACATAAATATTTTTTGTTTTGTTAAAGTTGAAAAAAATTCAACTCACCAATATTTAGACAGATCAGTGAATTTCTGCATCATGTTATTGGAACAAGTCATTTAGGTGAAGCTTAGGTATCTGGAACCAGGTAGCTTCTCAGAAGAAAGAAGGATATTGGGTAGGCAAAGTCATAAATGCTGACCACACCACTTAAGACCAACATTGAATTAGTTTAAGATACAGTAGCAATTTCTTGTTTCGTCCACCATTTCAAATAATCCCTCCCAGATTTTTTTGGAGCATTCGCCATACACTGTCATTGAGATGAATAAAAAAATGGCTTCAAGGAACATTTTACTTCAAAGACACAAGATGTACAACCATTAACCAAACAGGTAATAGGTATCACATGATAAGGTCCCCATACAACTGCTAGACATAGTGTCTATACACAGTGCTGCCTGATTCTGAGGAAAGAGAATTCTCTGAGGGTGAAGATGGGGCTGTGGAAGGTATGGGGGGAGAGAACAGAGATTTTCACAGAGAAGGAGGGACCTGAACTGGAACTTAAAAGAAAAATGGGATTTAGACACATAAAACTGTCTTTGGAAGGGGGTCACAAAGGGTGCAATGAAGGAAGACACCAGATTTATTCAGGCAAGGCAGTGAGAAAGAATAATTTCTCTTTACTCTGTCCACTATTAAAATTCATGAGATTTCAAAGCAGCCAGAGATTGTGGAAATTACTGACTGATATAAGAACGTCTTTATGTTTCCTGATATCAGAAAAAAGCCTTAAGGGAGAAATGGCTTCTAGATGGAGTCAGCACCGGAAAAGAACAGGAAGAGATGAAGAAACAAAATCAACAAGACCAGCACCAGATCCAGGTTCTAGAACAAAGTATCCTCAGGTACGGCCCTCACTGGGCTACTTCATAACTTTTTTTATTTTGGCTTTGCCCATGTTGCATGTATAAGAGCCATTCTTATTTTTAGAGACATAATCAGATCTTCCATTTGGATTTTTAATAAAGACCAAGGCAACACCAAAAGGCAATAGAAATTTTACTAAAAATATCCCCTACTCATAGCAACACAATATTTATTTTTTAAATACATATTAGTGACTTACCCAAAGTTCTCCAAGACTATTTCCTCATCTATGAAATGGTAGTAGCAATATCTATCTTTTACAGTTGTTGAGCAAACAAAAAATATATGTATTTTATATATTGTGGCTAAGCTACTGGCACCTACCTGGCATATAACAGGTGATCAAAAAGCAGTCCTTGTTCACAGCCCCAACCCCCACTCTCGACAGGTGACAACTCAATGGGTGTGTTTATACTGTTCCTCCATCACCCCTCTCCCAAGCTGTCCCCAGTCACAACCATACTTTGGAAGAGAGGACACTGTAGGAATACTTCACTAGCATTTTCTCTCTTCTACTTCCCTAATCATTTGGTCACAGGTGTTGACCTCACCTCTCGATGTCCTTCCTTGCCCATCACACAAAATCAGTCCAGAGTCAGCAACTTGCAACATTACAAGGAAAGTTTTTAAATTGCCTTGGCTTAAAATGAGGTGATGGATGTGAAAAAAAAAATTGAAAAGCTGGAATAGAAGATGGGGTTATTAGTATTACCACAAAATATAGATAGCATGGAAGAAAGAGATGTGGGAAATGTCACAATCATTTTCTAACCTGTGCGTGGGAAAAAGATGGGATTTCTTGTGGTATAATAATGACAATAATTTAAAGCCTATGGATCTTTGAAACATAGGTAGCTTCCAAAATCTCACTCACTGCGAATTTGTTCTCTTTGGTGAGAACAATAAGAAAGACCTGGAAGTTGAAAATATCTCGTGGCTTTACAAACACATTCTGTCCATCCTCACCACACTCCATAGACAGATTGCATTAGGTCTCAAATTGACAACACGGAGAAAAGTTTCCTTTTTAAACTGATTCTCATTTTACTTGCCTCATTTCATACACTTGTATATTTAAGAGCTAAAATCACTGATTATGTGTTCTTATTGAGATGTTTTTTAAATTAACAATTCTTAAAAAGTTATGTTGTAATCATTGAAATGTTTACATTCATGAACCCTCAATTGCTTGCTTAAAGAGAAGTGTTTCTGAACAGCAGATAACAAATACTTAAAAAATAACTCAATAAATCAGCTCTACAGTTTGGAAAACTTGATCCCCTGTAAGGTGTCCCTTAGCAAGAGCTTCTAACCAAACTCTGGCTCAACTGATGATTCCTTTCTCATCACCAACACAGAACCCTTATCTCCGAAGGACTTCTGAATTTAATCCCTGCACACCTTGCGCTTTGCAAACACCTTCATGCTTCCCTTCAGAGCCCCCTGGTTAAGAGTCTTTGCTCCTACTGAACACCTACAACTTTCTCTGCACTTGATCATTGAAGTGGCGACATAGACTCAGACTCCATTAAGAAGTTTGGGTGGCATTGCAAGTAATCCCAGAGAATTTACGAGGGCTCTACTGATTGCTTTCGGACCTTGCCTGAATGCTCTGAGAAGCACCTAAGTTTCTACTAGTACTGACCGTGCTTTGCCTAGTTAGAGTTCTTATCTGACCAAAAAAAAAAAAAAAGGAGGAGGAGGAGCAGGAAGTAAAGAAACCACATTTACCAGTCACATTACCCGTCAGGTACTTTACATATATCATCCCATTTAATCTTCATAACCCTGTGACAAAGTGTCATCATCGTCACTTTTTGCCCAGAAGTTGAAGTATTCACACAATTAGGACGTGATGGATCAGAAACTAATTCATTTGACTTCCCGATGCTGCCAATAAAGTGACAGCTCACAGCATTCCAAACCACACACTACAGTCTGAGAAGCTATTATCTCTTCTCTTTCTTTAAAGCATGTTTAGTCCCTCGGTTCTCCTTTCTCCAAACAGCTCCTACCACACTCTGGATCTTCTTCCGTGTCGCTCTGATGTCTGTATTAAATTACCGGTTCCATATCTATACTCTACCCAATTTCTGGCATCTCATTATGACTTATTAGACTTTACTTTTTTTTATTTTTTGTTTTAATTTAAATATAGTTGAATATATTATTATATTAGTTTCAAGTGTACAGCATCGTGATTCAACAGCCCTGTACGATACACGATGCTCACTATGATAAGTATAGTCAACATTGGTCAACCATACAATGTTATTACGCTATTATTGACTGGATTCCCTATGCCTGGCTTTTCATTCCTGTGGCTTCACTACAACCTTGTTTTAGATCTTCAGGGTGTCATTAACCATCAGGGATCCTTTATTAATACCAGATAATGTTAAGCCCCAAATATAAATAATAATAACATACATGGTTCATTTTTAAGTGGCCTCGTGCAATTTGCAAAGCACTTGAACTTACATTACATCATTGAGTTCTCACAGCAATCCCAGAAAGAAAGCAGTGACGCCCCCATGGCAGAGAGGTCGAAATAGGCTCAGAGAGGATAAGGAGATTAACGAAGGTCACAGAGTCATTAAAGGGTAAACTTGGGCCTCAAAGCAAGTCAGGCTCTGTGTTCTCCCACTATAGAACTAAAGAAGTATTCTCAAAATGCTAAAACCCCTAACACCTCATAGCAAATTGCTTTGTTTAAGGAATGGTCCTAAAAAGCCGTATTTGCAGAGTTAGTAAAGAATATGCATCGCTGTGACCCACGATGGCATGTTTGTCTGGTTGACAATGGGCAGGGAACAGAATGTTCTGAAGCAACACGGGGAGACACAAAGTATCTGTGCCTTGTCTGTATCACGCAGCCTCTGCAGCCGCCCAGCATAAGAGAAATCACGTTGCCAAAGCCGCTTTATCTGATAACTGAACATTTTCTTCTCGGATCTTTCTAAAGCTGCTAAACAATCAGGTGTGTGTTTTTAAAGTCAATCTTTCTCCAAAACAACTGCCCACAGAGCCCCAGGAGCTTTTCTTAGCACGTAAATAAAGTACATTTTCCTGTGAGCTCCAAGAAGCAACCCAGTTGCCGGACAGACCGGGGAGCTGAACCATCCTCCTTCCCCGAGCAGGAAAAGCAGCCCAAAGCCTGAATGTGGTTTATCACTTGACTTGGGTGACTGCTCAAGGGTGACATTTGCCATCTGCCAGGCCTCTCAGCTAGAGGATAAGATTTTAATGGGAACATCAAAATAGAAACGTTGCTATTACCTCAGAGTCTGTAGCAGAGCCAGTCAGCCTCGAGTTACCATTCCCCATACTACTTACACGGTCTTGTGAGATGAACTGGAAGAGCGTGGCCTTTGGCCTTCAAATCCCTGTTCTGCCGACCATAAGGCATAGAAGCCTGGAAACGTTCTTTCATCTCTTTGGGCCTCAGTTTCCTTGTTAATAACAGTGGGACCTTGAGAGCGACTTCACAGGACGCTGTGAGTCAAGCAGCTTCCAGAGCGCGTGACACATGGTAGGTGTTCAAAAAATACTAGATCCTATTCCTTTTTAGGAGTCAAAATAATTAAAAGTAGGATGGGGATGTTTATCTTTTGACCAAGATCTCTATTTCTTTACGGCAGTACTAAGAATCTTTTTCTTTGAGTAAACTGAGATCGCCACCCAACAAGGATTCCTCCCATTTGGACATAATTGGTGGGTTTTCTTTATGGCTTGAAGACTGAAATGCTAACAACAGCAGTTAATTTTTACAGAGTGTGTAGTTATAGACCAGGCACTGCGTTAAGCACTTCATATAGATTAGTGCTTTGAATTCTCACAACCACCGTATGAGATAGATAACATTCAATAAGTGAGAAAGATGACTTTTGTAGATCCTAACTTGTCTTGACTCATGTAACTAAAAAATTAAGACCTAGGATTTAAAATTTAATTAAGTCTTCATTATAAAAATAAATTATGTCTCAGATCCTGCAGACAAATTTCACATTAGTTCAATCCTGTAAATGCTACCCTTTTACAGCACTTTTCATTTCCAATCAATGCCATGATTTCACTCTCTTGCATGCATCATTTTATATAGACATTCAGATGACCCTGCCATATTGAACACACTCAAAGGTCCCCTGACTCACACCTAACCTTTAAGTAAAGCATGTCTGCTTATTCATCCTCTCATCTTTTCTTTCAGAGAGGCAACATTTCAGAAAATAAGTAGGTTTCCATGGTTTTTGTCTCAGAGACATATTCTTAGTTTTGGAACAATATTAGTGAGTATTTTGCCTGGTGTCCTGATTAATGCCTTAGGAAGAAATGTTCCCAGGAGGAAAATGGTATTGAACATCTCCTTCTGAATCACTTTGCTTAAATAGAGTTTCAATTTGCCTCCCAAATGAGCCTTGTTCTTACTGTGACCAGTGAACCATTTACTTCCTGATTATAGGCACAGGTGCAAATTCAACACTGACTTCTCGGTCCAGACAGCATGTGCACACATTCATTGGCTGGCTTAGAAATCCTCTTCTGTCACATCTGTTGCTTTCCTCCATCCAATAGCCTACACCCAAAATGACCCCCCCACCCCAAGCACCCTCAGAAGTATCTAAAGGAGCCATGTCGTTCACATTCTAGATTCCTCTTTCCTATACAGCTGCCCAACTGCTCTCCATGACTACCTCTGCCAAAATGCCTTGCATCACGCTGCCCTCCAGACACTTGCTACTTTTTGAACTGTGTCCAAAGACCTCTGACTTTAACTGAAGCACAAAAAGCGCCTGACAGAAGTGCCATAAGCATAAAATGCAAAAGGTTAACTGCCAAGGAGAATGAGGCAAACACACTGCCTTCCCTTTGAGAAGGATTATCTACTTATGATTAATGTTGTCTAGTAAGGATTTTTTTTTTTCATAGTCCAAAGTACCCTTCCGACCCTCTGCCTTCCTTTAATGAGCTTTCATTTGTCTGCACATGGTTAGGAAATGCCTGCCCATATGGCGCTAACAGTAAGCTACATGAAGGAGTGGATTTCTCTGTGACTCTATGCCATGAGAAAATCTGAGGCACGGGCCATAACTGCAGCTACCACCACCCCCACATAAGTTAAGGGAAATTCCTCCACAAATGGAGATGCAGTATTAGGAAATGCATTCTGCTCACTATCATATAAAACGATAATCTACCCAGTTAACTCAAAAAAGTGCAGGCAAGATTCGATTTCAAAATGGATCCCAAAGGACTGATGTAGAAATATAAAGGTTAAATGACTTTGTTGCTGGTTATATTTTATCAAAGTTCATCTCATGATTTCTATCCATATTTCACCCCTACCTGATGCTCGGATCTACCTGTGAAGGCCAGCTGTACCTTAATGAAACTGATGGCTCATCCAACAAAGCGAGGAAGGCTGCATGAAAAATAATCACATTCTAAATGTTTCTGCCTTCTTGCTCTGACCCAGCCAGCCAAAGCTAACATCACACTGTGGGAGAGAGGGACACAATCTGCTCTTCTGTGATGTGAGAGAGAAGAGAAAGGGAAGGAAGGAAGAGAGAGAGAGAGAGAGGACCTAGCATTTGTTTCTTCTTCTTAAATTTGCTGTTGCTTAGAAACACTTAAGAAATTATTCTGAAACAATTACATGAGTCAAAATCATTCCAAGCATGTTTTTCACTCTCCATATTTGACTAATTGGTTTATCAGGCTTGCAAGAGTTCATCTGTTGTTGTTTTTAATTTCCCAGATATTCTGATAATTTTTGATTCAGGAGATTTTTTAATTTCACAAAAAGAGCAAAATAAATCAAATTTCCAGCAAAAAAATAAATAAATAAAAAGGAAGAAATCTATCCCCAACCCCCACCAGAGAAAGCCTAGTACAATGCCTAGCACATAGTAGGAATACCTGAGACTACATATTTAATAATGCATGGAAAAATATGCATGATGGATAGATGGATGGTTGGCTGAATGGATGGCCAGACTTGAAAATACCAACTATGAAAGGGACCAGCTAAACACTACGCAATGACTTAAACACTAAGCAACTAAAAAGGAAAGCCTTGAAAATCCTTAAAAAATAAAGAAGAATAAGACCCAACTATCTTGAGTCAAGGGCAAAATTACATGACAGTCGTACCTCTGGTTTTTGAGGTCACTGTTGATGGCTCACCATCACTTCACTTTCTCACCCTTCCCCTCTTACATAGGCTCTTTTATTTCCTTATCCCCCACCTCCTAGACTTCTCCGTTGTTCACACCTGCCAGTCTCATTCATAGGTTAGTAGAAATAAGGGCTAAATTCACATAGAATAAATACTCCCCCACTGTGGTAGGCCAAAATGTAAATTAGAATAAAACCACTCCACTGAAGTTCAATAATAACAGCTACCCTTTATGAAGCACATATTATGTCCTAAGAATTTTCTGAGAGTGACAATTCTCTGGGGGACGTCTGATTGACGTTATTTCACGTATAAGGACACTAAAACACAGAAAGCTGCAAACCTAATAACAGTCAAGCCATGAGTCACACATAGATCTTTCTGACTCCAGACCCATTTCATCATGACTCACTCTGCTTGTTCTCGATTCAGTTCAATAAACATCTGTAGAGAAGCCCCCACTTTGAACCCATCTTTATCTTCTAGAGGAGATTGAGAATCATAAGTGCATCAAAGCAACTATTATTTACATTTACCTCTCTTTAGATCTTTGAACCTTTCAAACTGATTTTACATTAATTATTTCATTCAAAACAACATTCAGTAACTCGAAACACAAATTTAAAACCATTAGTATGGATGTCATAAAACTTTGGCCGTGTTGACATGAGTCAAGAAGGAAGAAAGAAGTAAGTGAACAAAGAAGAAAGTGGGAGGGCAGTTTATTTCAGTGATCCATCCTTCAGGTCATGGTCATAAAGAATGTTCAAAAGCAGAGAGCCTTTTATATAACATGCTACCAAAGGGCGTAGCCCTCCCATGGCCCAAGAGTGTCCCCCAACCCAGCTGCAGCCCCTTGGCTAAATGTATCAGCTCAAAAAGCTTCCACACCACAGCCCTTGGAAAGCATCTTTTGTCTGCCACAAAGCAAGTGTCATTTAGTCCATTTAGACCACCCCTGGCAAACTGATCCTTGTTGGTTATTCTATGTTAAATTAAGGTTGGAAATTATATTTATTGGTCTTCAAATAATAGAGTCCTGTTCTTGGTATCAAATATGAACAATTCATACTAAAACCAAAGCAAAAACGATTATTCATGGCTGCTCTATAATACTGTGGGAGGCAAAGGCTAAGGGTTACAAGGCACAAAGCCAGTCATTATTTCCGAGTAGAGAGAGTCAGTGGCTGTATACATCATTGGATATGTTTTGTCATTTCATAATATGGTTACAAGTAGTTTATTCAATAAAAATGTTTTCTCCTACAACTTTTTTTTTTTTTTTTAAGAAGAAAGATTCCCCAAATCATGGATAAGCCTATTTGCAGCTAACTTGCCATGACCTGGTGATAACAGTATTTGAAGGTCAACTTGGGAAACTCATTACACCTATGGAGAGGTCAATTTGAATTATTATTTAAATTATTTAACTCTTATTAAGTGTTTCGCATGTACAACAAGGCTCTTTACAGGCTCTAATTAAAAGCCACACATCCGGTTTCTGTCCTACCAGAACATTCAAGAAGCCCATAACTAACCAATCTGCCATACCACACCAACCTCCAGAGCGTGCATTTATTTGCATTAATTTGAAAATTATGTTTGTAATCTGCACATGAAAGTGGCTGATTCCCTGAAAACCAGTTTGGTTTCTTATTTTTCGTGGCAAATGAAACCCTTAATTTACAAAATATGATTCTGATTAAGAGGGTTTGCTTTTCTACTGAATTATTATCTTCTAACATTACCTGCCTACATGGCAGTTTCAAATCAGTATCATCTGCCCATGAGATAATTATTAATATTTGCCAAGTTATATTAGGAGATGAGATTCACCCATGCAAAAGCTGCTCGCATGTAACTATAAATTATTCAGCTTTTCTAAACATCTGCTCTCTTCCCAATTATCAGAGCAGACTGATACTTTTTCAGTGTCACTGCTGGGCTAGTTCTCTGCCTCTTGTTATCTTGAAGTTGCTGTTGTAGTGCTCCTCCTGTTCTTAAATGCTTGGGATTAGAGGCAACAGATCTGGCTCAGGGCAAACTGGGTGTCGTATGCCAAATGCCCTTTAATTCTCTGGCATGCTTACCCATAGCATGTGATTGTTTGTACTGGTGGGTTAGCTCTTCCTTATTAGACCCATGCCCTTTGGCAAAGGCTGATTATAAGGCAATTCTTATCCTATGCCTGTGCAGAGAAGTATTCTTCATCTTTTTTGATATACTTTTATTTCAGTTTGGTGAATAAAATGTGCCTGACATGTAGCAAGTGCTTTTAAACAGTGTGTTAAATGTTTGATGAAATTTACCAGACCCCTAGTTTTTAAAAATAAAACAAAGAAGCACACCTTCTATTAGACGACATGTTCTCAATTTTATGAGAAAATATAGCTTGATAATACCATGAAGGAAACGATCTATCAAGATAAAATATCTTTAACCTTTGATCCATTAGTAATCACTTATTTGTCCATTACATATGACCAACACACTGCAATCGAGATTATCTGGTTAAAGTCATCGACTACATATACTCAATAGTATCTGTCACGATTCCAAAGCTATACGCTTAACTGAGTTATGGTTAAAAAATAAGTAAAAAGATCTTTCTTTTTTCATTGTAAACCTTAGCCATTCAATAATAACTAGCTATAGTCCATATAAACCATGTCAGATTTGATAGATCATCTAGAAACTTATAAATTCCTTAACCGCTATGCACAAAGCTGATTTATTTTTCTATTTTTACTGGCTAACTACCAGAAATGCAAGGTACTAATGAGTAATTTTGCAAATCAAAGAAAAAATATAGAAAAATCTCAACCAAGTGGTGACTCAAAGATTCATCCCCATAAGACAATGCAATATTTAGTATACTGGTTTTGATGCTATAAAAGATTCCATAAAAGCAATGGCTTAAACAAGACTAAAAAGTTCATTTCTCTCACACCCATAATAATTTTAGCAAGGGAAGAGGAGAAGCAATGTCCTATGAGATGATAAATGATAGAGAGACCCTGTTTCTTTCTGTCTCCTTGTTTTGCTTCCTAAGCGATGCCCGTGATTGGATGGCCAAAGACAGCTCACCATCACCATGTGCACATTCCATTGTAGGAAGGAGAGTATAAATGGAGGGCAAACAGTTCTATTTTAAAGATATGACCTGAAAATTGCAGAGGCCACTTCTGCTAATATCCTATTAGCCAGAATTTAGTCACATGGCATCATTTAAATGCAAAAGAGATCAGGAAATGGCAGAATAGCTGGGGAGAGACATGAAACTCAAGGTGTTCTATTACTAAAAAGAACAGGAGAAATGGATTGGCGTGAGGGGGAATTAGCAGGTTGTCAAAACAGACTGACCTATTATCTCATTTATAAAATAGATAACATTTGTTAAATAGACACATCCCCATAAATATTACAAAAATTCTAATAATGCTGGAGTGTTATTTTGGTTTTCTGTCCAGAACTGTGTTTTTAAAGACAGGGATGTCCCTGAAGCTATATATAGTAAACCCACACTTGCTCCAAAATCATTGATATTAAAGTTGAAGATCAAATACCCAAATGGACCTGGTAGGTTTTCTTTTTTTATTGGAGTTGTCCTAGAGGGTCCTCCTCTCCCTAGCAGAGTAGGAAGAGAAAGGGCTAACGACTACATTACCAGCTAATTCTTCCACGTCCAACCCTGTGCTAGGGGCTTATAAACATGATTCCATTCACCTCCCAAAGACAATCTTTTGTGAACTCAATAAATAAGAAATTATGATTCACTTAATAAGATTCGCTAAATAAGAAAACCGAAACTTGGTTGGGCTGAGTAAGTAAGCCAAGTGTGTTAGCTTTGGTTAACTTTGAGTTCACTTTCTTGTTTCCATGGGTAGAAGTGAAAACAAAAAAGTAGACCTTCCCACAAAATAATCACAAGTGTAGGTAAGCCACCAGCCACCTCCTGTTCTCCCAAGATTCTGTAGGAAAGAAAGGAAAGAGAATCTGCAGCCCAAGGGAAGAGTCAAAGATTAAAACTGCTCACCACTCCAGGATGCATTCAACATCTGCTGGAAGCAAACACATTCTGAGAGCCTGTGAGTCCCAAAAGAAACTGGATCCTTCTCTGTCTAGCTTGGGGTGGGGCTGGTGAGGTGTTCCTAGCACATCCATCAACTGGTTTCAGAGGTGTAACAGTGGTAGCACAACCTGGATGAAGTCCTGCTGATTCACACCATCCCAGAGAAGTGATCATGGGGTGCTCTTTGGATGCAGTACTTGCTTTTCATTAGACAGCCTGGGCTCCCAAGAGGCAAACAGGTCATCCCTCAGTCCTTTCAAAGTATCTGGCTAAAGCCAGTCATAAACTTAATTTCAAACATAGCATCAGTGATTACCTTCAAACTGCAGCTTTATAATCAAATTACATCAACCAGCTTTTATTTGAGACCTAAGACTTTGAACAATAGTTTTGTTCTCGAAAAAAGAAAGGCTCTCTATAAAGTGCCTACAGCTGAGTGAAACCTCGGACTCTGAAAGAGACTGTTCTAAGAACTTCTACCAAAATCCAAACTCAAGCAGCCAAAAAAAGAAAAGAAAAGGAAGGATAGAGAAGGAAGGAAGGAAGGAAGGAAGGAGACAAAGTCTTGACTTTAATCCTGTTCTGACTGTCCACTAAGCAGAAAAATTCCTAGTATAACACAGTGACCCTAATGAAGGCCAGGACAGAAATATTATCTTTATATGTGATGAGTCAACACTTTTACATGTGGGTGGACCCCAGCTCGGATGTCAATCTTCTCTCTCTTTATTATGAAAGGAAATAAGAAATCCTTTCACACTGCTTTGCAAAGTGAATGTTGCATCTAAGTTCACAAGAATCCACTTTTTAAAGTTTTGTTCCCATAGTGGTTAATTAGAAAGTTGTTAAAAGCTCAGACTGTCGGCGGAGATTTGATTTCAAATTCTGCGCTGACACAAGCCACCTGTAAGCCTCCGGGCCAGTTGCCTGTCTAGGTGCCCTACTTGCTCATCTGTCAAATGAAACTAATAATGGTGCTCCAGGGGGTTGTTGGGAGGACTAATTAGAACAATGCCTGATACAGTGTAGGTACTCAGTACATTTTAGAGGTTGTTATAATTACTAGCAAATAAAATGATGGAAGGTAGGATGTAACTCTCCCGAGTTCTGGCCTTTTGGACTCCAGTGGCCAACTTCGTTAGGTTATTAGTCCTTGTTAACTCCCCGCAAAACTGAAAGAGATAAATGGACACAAAGCAGCAGAAAAATTGCCTTCTGAAATAACCCCTTCTTGATGCATCCAGCATTTATGCGTTGTCCTTTTTCTAAGACAAAAAATTACGTGTTGAAATTGGATTGGGGACATTATTTTGTGATGATTAAGGGAGGTTATTACTAGAACAGTGCACGAAATGAAAGCTACCTGCTTTCACCTAGGGAGCTCTTGAAAATAACCCTATTTTTTCCCAGCAAATAGGCAAGGAGAAGAAAGATTCCAATAATGGATAGCATTACAAATCCTTTTCCATGTACTCTGCTTATCTAAATTGGCACATGATGCCTGCCCACCATCTCTCAGAAATCGTGAGAGTGCTAACTCATCCATCAGGCCCCGCCTAACAGCCCAGGAGGTACAAAGAAGGATATTTCTCTTTCTCTGCCTGCCTGTTTCTCGTCAAACTGAATCAGCATTTCTGGGAGCTCAATTCCCATTCAGAAAGGTAATACCTTTTAAAGACGGGCATGGTGGCACTTATGGAAATTCTAACCCACCTGCTGAGAGATAAGCAGGTGAAGGTTAGAAAATTATCCCCTAGTGACCTCCCCAAAAGCTTTCCATGTACAAAAGAGTTTTACATATATATAAATTTATATTTTTACATATAAAACTAAAACCTCATATATACACCCATATGTATGTTTTCATGTGTGTAAAATGATGAGCTTACATATATATACACGCATGCACAGATATATATACACACACAAATTTCCCCAGTACTTCATTTATACTTGCTAAATTTTTGTCTCTACCCAAAATTTTTGGAAAAGGATTAAATACAAGTCCCTTATTTAAGCCCCAAATTCTTTTTGAGCTTTAAATCAAGGTTGAATATTCTCTTCACTATGAATGGTCACTGAGCCAGAAGAAAATCAATAAACGCATAGATAGATATAGATACAGAGAAATTTGAAAAGAAAATGAACCCAAATGGTAATTTTTTTAAAGATTTTATTTATTCATTTGACAGACAGAGATCACAAGTAGGCAGAGAGGCAGGCAGAGAGAGAGAGGGGGGGAAGTAGGCTCCCCGCCGAGCAGAGAGCCCAATGCGGGGCTCGATCCCAGGACCCTGGGATCATGACCTGAGCCGAAGGCAGAGGCTTAACCCACTGAGCCACCCAGGTGGCCCCCAAATGGTAATTTTAAATGAAAATAAGGGTGATCAAATTCTATTCAACAAATACTAGTTTGGATTCCATATTATAGCTATATGAAAAAGAGAAATAACGGCAAGAAAGTAAAAATATCAGAGAAATGGATATTTTAAAAATCCCTTATGAGGCATGTATCAAACACCTACCAGCACCTGTCAAGGCTCTCTCAACCTCAGCACCATTGACACTTTGGACCAGAGAAGTCTTTGTAATGAAGGACTGTTCTGTGCTTCCTAGGATGTTTAGCAGGGTCGTTGGTGTCCGCCGACCAGATGCCAGTAGCAAGTCTTCAAGTTATGAAAACCAACATGTCTCCAGCATTGCCAGATGTCCTTGGTGGGGAGATTGCTGTTAGTTGAGACCCACCGTGCTATATACACAAAACTAGTGTCTACATACCAGCTCCAATTTTTTTTCTTTTTTTAAAGATTTTGTTTATTTATTTGACAGAGAGAGAGATCACAAGTAGGCAGAGAGGCAGGCAGAGAGAGGGGGAGAAGCAGGCTCCCTGCTGGGCAGAGAGCCTGATGCGGGGCTCGATCCCAGGACCCTGAGATCACGACATGAGCTGAAAACAGAGGCTTTAACCCACTGAGCCACCCAGGTGCCCCACCAGCTGCAATTTTTGTGAGTTTTTTTTTGTTTTGTTTTGGGAGGTTTTTTTAGGATTTTACTTATTTGTCAGGGAGCAAAAGAGAGCACAATCGGGGGGAGCATCAGGCAGAGGGAGAAGTAGGCTCCTGATCCCAGGACCCTGGGATCATGACCTGAGCCAAAGGCAGACGCTTAACCAACTGAGCCACCCAGGCCCCCTTCAATTTTTGTTTTATGTTCTTTAAGAACAAGCAATCCTCAGAAACTTGGTGCATTATCTAGTGTGGAGCTCCTTAGATCTCCTCTTCTTCCATTGCCAGACTACTATAGTGCCTTCCCTGGGAAAGGGAGGCCAGCACTAGCCAGGTACCTGCTCTGTTACTCTTTTCTGGGTTTCTCATCACTTCCACTGGCATGGCGAGCTGTCAGAAAGCTTTTCTGGAGGAACAAATCTCTAATATTTATATTTGGATGTTATTTATTTTGTCCACAAATAATATACAGAAGTAACAAATCAACATATTAAAATGGGATATAGAGTTTTGCGTTGAAGTGAGAATTTTAGGAAATGCTCTATATCAGTAAGCATTTCCTGTAGAGGTTTGTGATTCTAAGTAATTAGCACCAAGAAGCTTCCTTATTATGCTATTTAACTGGCGGTTGGCTGTGACTAAATGATAAAGAACAGAAAGAAGGTGTTTGTTTGTTTCTGTTCGGTTTTCATAAACAGATGTGTCATCTGACTGCAACCTCATATTAATGCGTCTTTCACCCAGTGACTTGAAAACCTTCAAAAACATTCATTAGCAGATACTTTGATGAGGTTAGCAGGCTTTCAACCTCATACTCCTACCTTATTAGTCTAAAGACATCCATGAAAATCACATCTCTTTACATTACCCATGGGCCTCTCTATAGTGGAAAACAACTACAAATACCAGTGTCTTTCTAAGTCCCTGAGATGTAATTGGCCAAACAGATCCAGAATCTGTCTCTGTGCTCCACCTATGGAAAGGGGCAGAAACAGGAAGAAACTAGCATTTGCTGAATACTTGCTATTTCTTTTATTCATTATTATACCCTGTGAACTAGTAATATTGCCCAGATCTCTAAATCTTAATTGCTTCAGGATTCAGTCCTTGGTAACCCTGACTTTCTAGGAAATCTTATTCATTCCTATAGCCATAAATACCAACTCCCAGATTTATTTCCTTTAAGATTTTACTTATTTGAGAGAGCAAGCACGAGTAGGGGGTCAAAGGTGGAGGAAGAGGGAGAAGCGGACTCCCCAATGAACAGGAAGTGCCATGCGGGGCTCAATCCTAGGATCCTAGGATCATGATCTGAGCAGAAGGCAGACACTTAACAGATTGAGCCACCCAGGTGCCCCACTAACTCCCAAATTTATAATCAAACCCAGACTTCTCTGAGCTCCTGACTTCTATGTCTAGCTGTTTTCTCATGTCACCATTGACATAATTAATTAATTAATTAAAATTAATTATTAAAACTGGGCCCAGGACAAAATTTAGTTCTGGCCTAATTAATTGTTAATTAATTTTATTTGACAAACTAGATGCTGAACAAACATTTTTGAATGAATGAATGAATGAATATAATGAGGCTTAGCAAGTTCTGCTGACTTGTCTAGGGTCACACAGTAAGCTGGAAGATGAACCAGTATTCAAACCCTGGTCCATTGGTTCCACAGGTGAATCCTGCAGTCCAAGAGCTACTTGCAGCAATGATTTGAACAGCCTCATTTTCTACTCAAAGGCTCCTCATTAGACTGTCTCAAACATACTATTGGGTAAAGGACCCTGTGAGACAAGATGTAGAAGGAGAAAGAAACACAGCATATGGCAGAAAACCTTTAATAATTACATCATAATAACACTTAACATCTGATACCAATCATATACATCACCTCTTCTTAGCTTCACCAAATTTCTGTATAAAGTAAGGCAGATACCATATTCTCATTGTATATGTTACAAAATCAAGTTTCAGGGAGGTTAAAGGAAAGTGTTCTCAGAAGTGGTGAAGAGCAGAAACAGAATAATCCAGATCTATCACTTTTAGTATAGACCTTTCCATTCTCCCAACCAACTTGCATGCCCACAACTCTATTGATGGACAGACGTGCTACCATGGATGGAGATAGATTTTTTTTTATAAAAATTTATTTAAATTCAATCAGTTAACATATAGTGTATCATTAGTTTCTAATATAGAGTTCAGATATCATCATCCATTGTGTATAACACCTAGTGTTCATTACATCACGTGCCCTCCTTAATGCCTACCATGCAGTTACCCCATCCCTGCAACCCTCAGTTTGTTTCCTATAGTTAAGAGTCTCTTATGGTTTGTCTCCCTCTATGACTTCATGTTATTTTATTTTCCTCCCCTTCCCCTATGATCCTCTGCTTTGTTTCTTAAATTCCACATAGGAGTGAAACCATATGATAATTGTCTTTCTCTGATTGACTTATTTCACTTAGCATAATACCCTCCAGTTCCATCCACATTGATGTAAATGGTGAGATTTCATCTTTTTTGGTGACTGAGTAATATTCCCTTATATAATATACTACATCTTCTTTATCCATCCGTCAGTGGAAATCTGGGCTCTTTCCACAGTTTGGCTATTGTAGACATTGCTCCTATAAACACTGGGGTGCAGGTGCCCCTTCAGATCACTACGTTTGTATCTCTGGGGTAAATACCTACTAGTGCAATTGCTGGGTCATAGGGTAGCTCTATTTTTAATTTCTTAAGGAAACTCCATCCTGTTTTCTAGAGAGGCTGCACCAGCTTGCATTCCCACAAATAGTACAGGAGGGTTCCCCTTTCTCGGCATCCTCACCAACATTTGCTGTTTCCTGACTTGTTAATTTTAGCCATTCTGACGAGATTGAAGTGGTATCTCACTGTGGTTTTGATTTGTATTTCCCTGGTGCTGAGTGATGTTGAGATTTTTTTCTTGTGTCTGCTGGTCATTTTTGTATCTTCTTTGGAGAAATGTCTGTTCATGTCTTCTGCCCATTTCTTTGGGTTTTGGGTGCTGAGTTTGATAAGTTCTTTATAGTTCTTGGATACTCGCCCTTTATCTGATAAGACATCTGCAAATATCTTCTCCCATTCAGTAAGCTGTATTTTGGTTTTGTCAATTATTTCCTTTGTTGTGCAAAAGCTTTTTATCTTGACGAAGTTCCAATAGTTCATTTTGCTTCTTTTTCTCTTCCTTTGGAGATATGTCTAGCAAGAAGTTGTTACAGCTGAGGTCATAGATGTTGCTGCCTATGTTCTCCTCTAGGATTTTGATGGATTCCTGTCTCATATTTAGGTCTTTCATCCATTTTGAGTTTATCTTTGTGTATGGTGTAAGAAAATGGCCCAGTTTCATTCTTCTACACGTGGCTGTCCAGTTTTTCCAATATCTTTGAAGAGACTTTTTTCCATTAGATATTCTTTCCTGCTTTGTTGAAGATCAGTTGACCATAAAGTTGAGAGTCCATTTCTGAATTCTCTGTTCTGTTCCATTGATCTATAGGACAACAATCACACCTCAGTAACTTCTAAGAAAACAAAAGTGCTACATTTTACCTGGAGTTCTATGATATATGAGAAATCTTCCTTAGTTACAAATAGCCAACCACCAATGGCCAGAGGCAGCAGAAAAGTCAGAATTTTGAAGCTCAAGCAATGAGTAGGAGAATAGTCAAGCAGACCATATCTTCATCTATTATTGATGTGACAATAGCACAAGATTTTTGAACTCCCAGATCCATAATCATCTTAAAGAAGGAAGTCAAGAAAACTGACAATTATCATAGCAGATGCGAATACCCGTGGCTCTCATCTCCTGGACTAGTTGCTCTACCTAATCAGCCATCCCCAGAGACTGCTGACATTGGAGTTTAGGGCATTTGGCTGAGAAACTATGCATATGTCATGGTAGCCAAGGGTCAGCCTTACTAACTTCATGAGTGCCAGTGTCTGTATGTTTTTATACAGGACAGAATTCATGACAACACACCCCGATGTTAACTTGAATCGGATATGCAGCTGTGCTCTGGTCAAGAGTCCAGCTCAGAATGTTTGTGACAGTCCAATTTCAAATGTCTGTTTCTTTGTCCTTATAAGTTCCCTTACATTTCATCAGGCCATGTGTGCCCTTTTTTTTTCTCTCCAGAAAATGTAGTCTCTATAAAAGCAGCAACTGAGGCCACTACCCTAGGTTTTGTCCATTTCTCATCTCTCTACCCTACTCATTATAATATGGCACAATTCTTAGGAAACTGTAAAATTAAAAGGAGATGTCATTTTCAGTGATAGGATATGCAGGGTTTTGAAGTGATAATTTTGATTATTAAATTAATTCTAAACATTATAGTCTTATAAAGTGTTGATTGGTTAGAGAATTCTCCAAATAATTTATATGGAGACTTAGGTAAGAAAAATTAGTGAGCTACATAATAACTACCAATGAACCATTCCTTTTGGTTCAACTTTAAACTTAAGTCTCTTTATAAAAGAAATTTCTCTAATTATTTGGATATAACATTAGTAATTGCAATAAAGAAAATGAGGCAAGGTTCAAATACTTTACCTAAGAATTCCCTTTGTCAGAAAAAATTTTTGTTTTAACTTGAATTAAAAATTGTTAAATCAAAGTCAGGTGTTATGTCCCTTATATGTACTAAATGTGGTGGTTGGTGTGATGCTGTGTTCTTAAAAGGTACCCAGATATTTACATGCAGTATTCCAAGGGAAGTGTATATATGGAGAAAATATATTTGGGAACTCTGCATTTGTACTGCCTTAAGCAATGAAAAGCATATCTTTCTGTTGTCAGGCTTGAGAAAGAAATCCAAGATCTTGAAAAGGCTGAGCTCCAAATCTCAACGAATGAAGAGGCAATTTTAAAGAAACTAAAATCAGTTGAGAGGACAACAGAAGACATAATAAAGGTGAGCATTAACATTTAAACGATGAGCTCCTCCCAGAATGAGTCCACAAGTAGTATATAATTCTTTAAACTATATCCACATTTAGAATTTATGTTTTAAACTGTATTAATCACAGAGGATTCTTTTTTCTTACAGTCTGTGAAGGTAGAAAAGGAAGAAACATCAGAAGGTATGTTTTCAAGCTTTCTATTCTATGGTTAGCTATGACATTTTTAAATAAACTCACAGAAATTTTTCTCATTATTATATATCCTTAATGTATTTGGAATTAATATTAATGTTACAGAGTCAATTGAAGACATCTATGCTAATATCCCTGACCTTCCAAAATCCTACGTGCCCTCCAGATTAAGGAAGGAAAGAAATGAAGGAATAGAAGATGATGAACAAAACAGAAAAGGTATATGAAAAATCTGTATCCAAATGTAGATTCTCAAATTCAGATTTTACAATGTCGGATATTAGCAACTTGCTAAGACATCTGATGCTTCAGGTGAAGCAATGGTCCATTTTACAAAGTTCCAAGAGGTATTTGAGTCAGTTGCATTGGTAGGGATAAAGGGGTTACAGTATTTATGCAAACTAGGTAGAGACAAAGAAGGTCAAGATTTGAAAGAGACAAATTCTTAAAAGCAAAGCTCCCCTGCTCAAAAATCTCTCTCCCCAAGTACTCCATCTAGCATACACTCTCTTGGATTACTAAGATCCTTTATGAAAATAAAAATATCACCTTGGAAACTTTAGATATGATTTGCCCCCATGTGGGAGTGATTTTCATAAAACATACTTCAAAGCCTCCAGACAAAATGAAGGCTTGTCTGGGGGCAGGGAGGGAAACTTTGAAGTTTAGATTAGAAAAAGAAGCCACACTCCACATGCAGGGAACAGTTGTTCATTTAAATATTCAACAAATATTTAGTGACCATGTAGTACATGGCAAACTCAGTTCTTGCACTAGGAATCCAGGAGTGAATAAAACAGCAATAATCTGTGCCCTCATGGAGGTGGATTGCAGTTTTAGTTGGGTAGTTAGGGAAGGCCAAGAACCACCAGGCTACTGAGGAAGGAGGTATGGTATCTAAGATGGGTCCAGAAAGGGAGGTGGGAGGTCACAACGGAAGTAAGCACTGCCACATTGTAATTTGGTCCAGATTCCTATTAGCTCTTAAAACTCCAGTCATAAGGAATTTGCCTGGGCCATGCAGCAGAGCTCTACTACCCAGCGCTCTCCAGTTCACTTGTTTTCAGTTCAGCTGATATCACTCTCTTTTCCCCCCTACTTGAAAATTGGAGTGAAAGAAACAGAAAAAGAAGGCAGAAGGAGAAGCATGTGATTCTTACCTCCCTCCTCCCTCTTCAATAGCTGTTCTACATTTAAACAAGCTCCTTGCTGTGGAAACTTCAGAACACTCCTCTATAATTTCAGTGGGCTGCTGGCCCACACAGCAAGGATGTAACTTAATAAAATATACTGTGCTGGGCCTTTTACCTGTTGCAATGCCTAGTGCTACATATTCCTCCTACCTAACAAAGAGATCTGATTCCTCCCATTGAATAATGTAAGAGTATAATCTGTCTTGTCGGATTTATTATTTACATACAGAATATTTTGGGGTATATAATATTTTGATCCTTACTGTTTGGAATCATCAGCTTCTCTTCTCCAACCAGCTTTTCAATCCCATTTCTCAGTCATCCCACGCATCATTACATAAAGACCTACGTCATTACCATGTTGGCCATTACACAACTAATGCAATCAAAAGTTTTAAAAACAGACAACATCTCACATAAAAGAATATCAAAGAGTATACTTAGCATAAAAACACACTGTGAAAGCAGGCTATACTTTTGAAGAGAAAATTTTAACTAAATCAGAGATCAAATTTCTCTCTCAACAGCTTTGTATGCCATGGAAATTAAAGTTGAAAAAGACTTGAAAACTGGAGAAAGCACAGTCCTGTCTTCAATACCTCTCCCCTCAGATGACTTTAAAGGTACAGGAATAAAAGTTTACGACGATGGGCAAAAGTCAGTATATGCAGTAAGCTCTAATCACAGTGCAGCGTACAATGGCACCGATGGCCTGGCCCCAGTTGAGGTGGAGGAACTTTTGAGACAAGCCTCCGAGAGAAACTCTAAATCCCCAACAGAGTATCATGAGCCTGTCTATGCCAATCCATTCTGCAGGCCTACAACTCCACAGAGGGAGAAGGTAAGTCCTGGACCAACCTTTCAAGAAAGGATAAAGATGAAAGCTAACGGACTGGGTAATGATATGAATGAATCTGTACACAATCTAGACAACGGGCTTTCAGAGGGGAGGGGCAGCAGCTTCAATCATGTCAGCCCTGTTCGGCCCATACCTCAACCCCGATCAATGACTCAACAAGCTGAGGAGATGCCCCACACCCTACAAAGGAGGCTGATGACTCCTTGGGAAGAATCCAATGCAATCCAGGACAAATATGTGGCTTCTCCAGAGGCAAGACTGAGTCCCAGTGAAGCGCTAGCTGGGAAGTCAAAATACCAGGATTCTTCTCCTGCTTGCCAGGAGGATGAGGAAGATATTAGATATAATATCGTTCATTCCCTGCCTTCTGATATGGCTGATTCAGAACCTGTGACAATGATTTTCATGGGGTATCAGCAGGCAGAAGACAATGAAGAAGAAAAGAAGCTTCTGACAGGGTATGAGGGGATCATCCATGCCGAGCTGGTTGTGATTGATGATGAGGAGCAGGGTGAAGGGGACGCTGAGAAACCATCCTACCATCCCGTAGCTCCCTACAGTCAGGTTTACCAGCCTGCCACACCAACACCGCTTCCTAGAAAGAGAGCAGAAGTTAATCCCTATGAAAACACAAACCACAAATCTCCCCACAAAAATTCCATATCCCGGAAAGAGCAAGAAGAAAGCTTAGGCAATCCAGTTCATTCTCCACTTGACATTCAGATCGCTGGAGATGGGACTGAGGACCCGTCCTTAACAGGTAATGAGAATGACAAGGCTTGCCACTGCTGTTTAATCATGTGACAATCTTCCTTTTGCCTTAACAAACCCTCTTGCTTTCAGCTTTTTTGACCACCTCATAGACTAATACAAGCTAAGGGTTTTGGGTTTTTTAATTCATGATGACCTGAATTATTGTCACCATAACTAAAGTGATTAAGTCACTTGGAAAGATAGAAATGAAAAAACAACCGTTGTCTTATTTGGATAGTGCATTGAATCACCTTAGAAACTAGAAATTTGTCTTCTGTCACAGTGTGGTACTGTTTGTGAATGTATTTGGATCACTAATATGTTAGATCATCTACATCATGTCTTTTCCCACCAGAAACTGATGCCAGCTAATTGTTTGTACCTTTTTGATATTTAAACTTCTTACCTAAGTTAACAATTTGCCTTAATTTTGCAAGAAAAAAAAGAAAAACAAGAAACAAATTTTTTTCAGTGTGATATTTTATTACTTTGCTATATCTTGTTTCTCTATACTTTCATAGTTTAAACTATGAAAGTAGTTTAAAGTTACTTTAAAAGTAGTTTAAACTGACTTTATTAAAGTTAAACTAACTTTATTTCCTTAGTTTTTCTACATTTTAAAACAGAGTGTCAATTTATTTTCATTATCTGTAACATTTATCTTTCCATAGTCTTCCTGAACTTAGCAATTTTTTTCCATTTTCTACATACTCATATTTCTCATTCTCTATAGTTTTATAGTTATCTAGCTTGTTTAGCATTAAATGGAAAATAACACTTTTTTCTACAAAAGTGATAGCTCATTGATTTAAATTCCTTATTACCACTTGAATATTGTATTCTACTCCTCATTTACAAAAAATAAATAAATAAATAAAGAAGATTCTGACAAAATCAATTAAAATAGCTGTACTTAACCTTAGCTAAAGACCAACATAAATTATCCAGACATACAGATTCTGGGTGTATGGATGGGATGGTAAATTGCAAGTGTTTCTAATGGAAGGATTCTTGTTAAAAAGCAATAAATATCAAGACCCAGCTAATTCAGCAAGCAGAACTGGATAATTCTGTAGAAGTGTGGAAATACTTTCACAGTTCAGGAAGGGTTCCTCTGCAATCCATAAGCTCAATTTGGGGCTGCCAATAATATAATTAAATTGACTTCTTCCATTCTTTTGGATAGTTAAATTAGGCATACACTGAAATAATTATCTGAGGAATTTCTAACCTCTTGGCAAGTGTACAGTTATTTTCCTCAATCAGAGTTGAGTGATGTGTCCCCACAATGAAAACCTGCTAAAACTAAACGTTCCTCTTCATTTTGAGAATGAATTTTGTTTGCTGATCAAATTTTGCATCTTAAATTCATTTTTAAAACAACAACACAGTAGACTTAGAAAAGAGAATCACATTGATTATGGTCAAGAGCAGTAACATTACCTACCATAAAACCTTCCATTTTTGAACTTGGATGTTAGCCACCTCCCACCGAATGCCCTTATTCCTTCTCCCCTACCCATGTCAACACATTTACCCCATAGAAAAAGACAGGAAGTGACTAACATTTCCAGACAACACTAATCATGCCACTGAACTAAAATAATGAAAACAGGAAGACCTTTTCCAGACAAAGTAACAATACAAAGTTCTGTACTATCAATCAAAGCATATTACAAACGGAATGCTCCAAATTCCTTGCCTTCCACCATGATATTGTTTTACAATCTTGTTTTCAGATTCAGGGCATGGATTACAGAGCTGATATTTTTCTAAGGGGTTTTTTAAATAAGCATATCATGTTGACATATGCCCTCAGCCTCAGGAGGCATCAATATACATAGAACAGATAGCTACCTGTGCAGTTCAATTCCACAAGCACCATGTAGGTTAAGCGTCTCCCCCAACACCCCAAAAATGCTTTTTGATACTTGAAAATCCACGATTTCAATAAATTACTTCATTCAAGCTTTAGGTCCCCTGCTAAAATATTCTTGGTAGGCATAATAAGTTTCCTAGTGTAAATGTTGTTATGAAAGTCTTATATAACAGCAATTTTGAACTTGGAAAAGAGCACAAAAAAGGAAGAAAGAGGTTGAAAAGTGGAGCCTGGAAGTCCATACGTCTTAGTCAAAACCTTTGAACAGGTTTAGACATGATAAGAAATTTCAGCAAAGTTATGTCCACCTGCTAATGTAACTATAACAGGGTCATTTCTAAAGTATAGCTCAATACCGGGCACAGCCACCAATGAGTGGTCCCAGTAAGCTTTACTGGGACTCTACTACTATCCCCACCAACTAGGCAGCTGGCATTCTTTGATAGTTCATCCTCACCAACCTACTCTTGTATTCCTTATAGCTCTATTCACCCCTCTTAGATACGTCTGCAGCATTTCAGGATGATAGAGGTAGGGAACCTCAGCTCCGAGGGATTCCTGTGCTACTGGTGTTAAAACTGTGAACCTGTGGCAATCATTAGGAGCCAAGGAATGCTGAGAGTAAGGAGGCAAGCTCTCCTCCACCAAGTTCAACCAGCAAAAACTATGTGTCTGAATTGCTGTGGGGGAAGGAGGTGAAGATCAGAAAAGAGCAGGAAGCAGAAATATAAAGAAGAGCTCATGACCTAGGTTTTTTACCTGCCACCCCTTCCTATTGCCAACATGCTCAGGCCCCAACCTTCTACTTGAAACTCACACCATCTACCTGCCATAGGCCTAAAGAAAAAAATAGACTCTAACACCCTAGAATTAATTTTCTTCCCTTAAGAAATTGGACAGTGAGCTACTGCACACACCCTCACTCCGGAAGATGTGCACATCTAGGATGTCCTTCAAGAACTTCAACAATTGTCTATAGCACAAACGCTGTGCGCGATTTACTGAATCTCGAATTGAGGAATAACTGTAAGGAATAACTGCCTTAAAAGAGACCTTTAAGGGGCACCTGGGTCGCTCAGTGGGTTAAAGCCTCTCCCTTCAGCTCGGGTCATGATCCCAGGGTCCTGGGATCGAGCCCCGCATCGGGCTCTCTGCTCAGCAGGGAGCCTGCTTCCTCCTCTCTCTCTCTCTGCCTGCTTGTGATCTCTGTCTGTCAAATAAATAAATAAAGTCTTTAAAAAAAGAGAGAGAGAGAAACCTTTAAAAAGTCTCTTAAAATGGACTTTACCCCGCTCTCATTTTTGGCATTACCAAGGTAGAGGTCCATAAATCCAAGAGTAGAAAACATAAAGCCTTGCCTTTTGCCTTCAGTTCACCTCCTGCTGTGGAAGTACAGTCCTCTCCTCAGGCTCCACCATCCAACATCTCCCAGCAACAGAGATCATCCTCCTGGCTACAGAGTAAAGGACATTCTCTCAGCTGGTCCTAAATTCAAGGAAATATTCTTGACCCTGATGTTAGAAATGACCATTCCCCATAAAATTCCAGAGGAAAGAATGCTCCTTGACTTCATTTAAATGAAAATATTTCATATAAGTAGAATAACAACAACAACAACAACAAACAATCATAGTCTTGTTACAGTATTGGATCCCCCATCTCTTCTCAGATTTATGAAAAAGAGCACCTCAGAGATGAGATCATTTCATTTTTTAATAGACAACTAATTAAATGGCTGGAAAATGAGAGAAAGAGCCTTCCCTTTTTCTTTATTTTTTTCATTGAATGAAATCTTGCAATCAGTTAAACAGCTGGCTCTTGAGCCATATTTACACATGAATACAATGATCAGTGCCTTGAAAGCATCTTTCACCTTTTGGAACATGACCCAGGCAGCTATACTATGATATCCTAAGTATTAAGGGCATGATACCAGAACATTGGAGGAGTATTATGAATTCTAAATCTATGTTTTAAAAAATGGTTTCTACATCATATTTATCATTAGCAGTGACATATGCTCAAAAGATATATTGTCATTTGAAAGTATACTTATATCCTGATGAAGACGTAATTTCATAATTACTCCAGCTCTTATTAACTGGGTTCACATTTTTTCACTCACAAAGAAAAATGTTTTTGTCATTTTATATCCAAGGATGGAGCCCCCGGGATAACCAAGTTTGATGACTTAAATGACAACCATGAATTAAAGTTTATGTCAATGCCTTTTTTATTTTTAGTAGTGCATAGCTCAGAAATAGGAACAGAACATGGTCATTGATGTATAGGAATATGTCTAAGGCTAATAGTGCAATTGCACACTAATCCTATACTTACTCAACTTATGCTGTGTTTGCCCTACTAATTTTTCTAATCTTTATAGAAATAGGTTCCTTCTAGTTCTAAACCTGCTTCAGCCCTAGTTAACCATAGCTTATTATTTCTACTATCTTTTTGTGCTACTAAAACAATGCTCACATTGTTGGATAAAATCATCTGAGGTATGTTTCAAACTTTCCTGCATTCTATGAAATGGTCATTTAGAGTGAAAACTAAAGCTCTCCTTTTATAACTCTCTATTGTTTTTTAAATTTTCAGCTTTAAGGATGAGAATGGCGAAACTGGGGAAAAAAGTTATCTGAGAGGTGTATCATCATCTACCTAAACATCCTTTGAAGAAGAAACTAAGAAACATTTGCCAACTTCTCTTCTCAGTATTTTGTTCCTTTTTTTCCTGAGACCCCAAAAATTGTAATTATAGCCATATTAAGCCATGTGAATAAGCAGTAGTCATCATTTGTGGAAAAAATCCCAAAAAGCTAGGGAGAACAAATGCTTAACTTTTCCAGTTACTTGACACAATTCAGTGCGGGGGAGAAACTAGCATATTTTTATTGTATTGATACCAAAGCATTTCTAATAAGAGTGTGTTAAATTTAAGAATAAAGTTATTTAAAATAGCCTGACTATAGTCTATTAACTGACATGGTAGTTTTGCTAACACAAAGATTGAAGATCATAGGAAGCCATTGCAACCTCATCACAGAAATATTCATCTTCAACCCTAACAAGTAAACATGGTTTCCCAAATCTACAAGGCATTAAGACAACTGCATCCTCCTGCTAAGGACCAGTTTATTTGATAGAGACTTCAAACTCTTTGCATCCATCCCAAAGGTGCATGCAATAATTAACCTCATATTTGGGACTAGCTTTGTAGTATTTTGATAGTGTTCGTGACTTTTGTCCATGATAACTGGCACATTTATTCTTCTTGAAATATTATCTTTTCTTTCATTCAGTTCAGTGTGAACTCCATGGGGCAATGACTGATTATGACCTGAGGCTATTAGATGGAGAACTTCCCATATTCTCAAAGAATACAAATCTAGTCTATGTTCGACCAATCCTTATAAACATGTTAGAAGCCTAATATCAAAACTTAGTAGGAATGTGTACAGCATCTCATTCCTAAGTGTTCTTGCCAAGATGTTAAATCCTGATTTGAAGAATATTCCCATGCCAATTCTCTCCTACTCTACCTTATTGTACTGTCCTCCACCCAACACTCTCAAAATCCATCTTCACACACCTTCCCCTGGATCGTGCCAGTGCATATTACTCAGAAACCGCAAGTCCTTCAGTGAACAGTCTGTTTCCTCTCAGGGCAGAAACTGAATTTCTCAGGTGAAACTATGATGAGACCTTATTTTGGTTACTGGTGTGGAGGCAATGAGAGGTCAAAGAAGCAGATCCTGATGAGGACAAGCTTAACCCTGCCAAGCATCAACCTCAGATGAATTGTTTGCAAGGGGCAGCTGTTCTCTAGCATGAGAGAGCTCCTCTCTCTGCTGGCCTGAAATCCGGGAAATCTGGAGGTTCAAATTTCAGAGACACTTTGACACAAATTCCCCTACCCCAGGTCCAGTGGTCCCACTCCTTCCCTTTCATGGCTCTGACTTTAGCATAAGTGACTTGTCAAAATTGCACACTCTTTTGTAGCTCTGCCATCCTTGTGATTAAAGCATTGGCTTTTAGTTTTGATTGTGTGTACACAAATGTTTATTAGAACACTGCCTGGCACCTAGTAAGTGATCAATAAATGAATGAATAAATGAATGGTTCGGGAAGGAAAAGATGTGGTCTGCCCTGGGGTGGAAGTGGGGGAAGGGAGGCAGCTGGCTTCAAACAACTTGAGGCAGATTCTGGCTGGCAGATATCTGGGCCCTTGACAAAGAGCATGGTCCAGGGCTGGTGCATAGAACCGGCCCAGCGTGGCCAGAAAAGAAAGGAGGCTGGAGCTGGCTTCTTACCTAGGGGAAGCTAAAGCCGCGGTGGAATTGGCTGCCAGGTGAGCAGACAGGGACTGAGTGCAAAGCTGGAGCTGGCCAGTCAGGGTGGCCGAAGTGAAAGTTGTTTTTGTGGGGTTTTTTTAAGTTTGTGGTTTTTGTTTGGTTTTTAAGATTTTATTTATTTATTTGTCAGAGAGAGAGAGAGAGTGTGCACAAGCAGGGGGAGCGGCAGGCAGAGCAGGCAGAGGGAGAAGCAGGCTTCCCACCCAGCAAGGAGCCCCATGCGGGACTCCATCCCAGGATCTTGACCTGAACCAAAGGCAGCGGCTTAACCGACCAAGCCACCTAGGCTTCCCGAAGTGAAACTGTATTATCCCACACACCAATTCACTGATCCCTGTGCTCAGTGAAGAAAAGAAAACCAGAAAACGGAAGTGAGGTGCCTTCTTGCGGCTCTTGCCTCACAGCATATCTCCAGCACCCTCTATCGGCAAAGCCTAACGTTGCATCAATAGGCAAAGAAGATGTTTACAGGGTCAAGATCATGAAAGAGGGCAAAGGATGCATTTGGAGATGAAGCATTAAATGATGAAGATAAAGATGAAGCATTAAACTACCATAGTCCACTATTTTTCTTACCCAGCTTCCATATTTATCCTTCCACATACATTTTACCATTTGAGAAACTGAAAAACAACTCTGCTTCCATCTAATAAGATGCTGCTATCTTTTATACAAAGACTTCACCCTCTCCCCAAAAGGAGGAGACACACACTCTCAAGAATCATTGTATCCACAGCTAACTACATTAGACATTACTTTTAAGAACAATTTTAGATTTTTTTAGATTAACAGAAAGATTGAGAAGATAATACAGAGTTTCCATATACTGCACATCCAGTTTCCCCTATGACTAATTTTTTTATTAGTATGGTACACTTGTTATAATCAAATAAACTAGTAATGATATGTTACTAAGTCCCATAGTTTATTCAAATTCCTTTAGTTTTTACCTAATATTCTTTTTTGTTGTTGTTCCAGGATCCCACACAGAAAACATTACTTTTATTTGTCATGTCTACTTATGCTCCTCTTAGATTTTTCTTGTTTTTGATAACCTTGAAAATTTGAAAATTACTGGTCAGATATTTTGCAGGATGTCCCTCTGTTGCAAATTGTCAGAGGTAAAGTGACATTTTCATTGCATCATATCAAGGGTACATAATTTCAACAACTTATTACTGGTGATGTTGACCTTGGTCCCCTGGCTAATGTGTTTGTCAGGTTGCTCCATTGTAAAATTATTATTTTATCCCCTTCCAACTGTAGGCTTTGGAAGGAAATCACCATATACAGCCCACACTTAAGGGAGTAGGGAGTTAGGCTCCTTCTCCTTGAAGGCAGAGTACCTATATAAATTATTTCAAATTCCTCTGCACAAGAGATTTGCCTATTTTCCCTATTTATTTTGTCAGTCATTAAATCAATATGGACTCATGAATGTTTACTTTACACTTGAGTTATAATCTAAATCAACACAATTTGCTGCTCAAATTTTTTTCAGTTTGGGCCATTTAAGGTGGCTCCTGTATGCCTTTTATGTATGCCCATAAATGTTTTCAATATGAAATGTCTTTCCATTTCATCAGATCTTTAGTTTCTTTCAACAATGTTTTGTAGATTTCAATTTAACAGTCTTGCATTTACTGGGATTTATTCCTATTGTATTCTTTTTGATGCTATTGTAAATGGAATTGTCTCCTTAATTTCACTTTCAGATTGTTCATCACTTGTGTTTGGAAATGCAATTGATTTTTATACATTAATTTGGCATCCTGCAACTGCAACCTTCCTGAATTCATTTGTTCCAGTAGTTACTGGATTTCTTAGAATTTTCTATATATGAGATTATTCATCCATAAAAAGTGATAGTTTTACTTCTTCCTTTACAATCTGGATACCTTTTATATCTTTTTCTTGCCTGATTGCCCTTGCTTAAGCCTCCAATACCATGGAGATGCAAAATGGCTAATGTGTTTGCTTTATCTTATTCCTGATCTTAGAAGGAAAATGTTTAGTCATTCACCATTGAGTATGATGTTAGCTATAGTGTTTCTCAGATAACTTTAACATTGAGAAATTCCCTTTTATTTCATGTTTTTTGGGTGTTTTATATCATGAATGAGTGCTTCTCTTTAATTCTGTCTACTTTTTCTTCATGCATTTTGAAGTCTGCTGGTAGGAACATACCTATTTATGACTGCAATGTATTCTTGATAAATGAATGCTTTAGTCATTAAGAAAGGTCTCCTTTTATCTCTGATAATACTCTTGACTGGAAATGAACTTATCAGCCATAAATACAGACATTGCAGCCTTCTTGTGCTTACTATTTCATGGCATACCTTTTTTCATTCATTTGCTTTCAAACTATCTGACTCTTTATATTTAAGTCACATCATGAGTTTTCCTTTTTTAAAATCAGTCTGACATTCTCTGCCATTTAATTAGAGTATTTAGTCCACTAACGTTTAATGTAATATTAATACGGTTGAGTTTTGGCCTACCGTTTAATTATTTGTTCTCTATCCCTTCTGTTTTTCCTCCTTTATTTTTCCTTTCTTGCCTTTCAAAGTTACTTAAATAATTTTAGAATTCCATGTTAGTTCTTCTTTTGGCCTTTTTATATAAGTCTTGTTTTTTTTTCTCTAGGAATTACAATATACATTCTTAATTTTTACATTAGAACTTAGAAGTTACTGAGAACTAACACTGTAACTTTAAATAAAATGCAAACATTTTGCAACTATTTAGGTCCATTATCCCTTCCCATCCTTAATACTAAATTGTTGTATGTACTACATTCACCTATATTATAAGTCCCATGAAACAATGTAGGCTTTTTTATTTACTTGTTTTAAAGAGACATATTTATTATAAGGAATTGAAATGGGAAAAAATCCAAAAAAAGATTTTATATTTACAATTATTTATCATTTTGAGGGCTCCTCATTCCATCCATGCTCCCATTTAGTATCACTTCTCTTTAGACTGCAAAACTTCCTTTTGCATTTCTCTTATAGTTCATATATGCTAGCAACAAATTCTCTTAGATGTTTTTCACCCAAAAATGTCACCATTTTGCCCTCATTCTTTTTTTTTTTAAATATTTTATTTATTTATTTGAGATAGACAGGTAAAGAGAGAGAGAGCACAAGCACAAGCAGGGTAGGGGGAGGAGGGTTGGGCAGAGGGAGAAGGAAAAGCAGGCTCTCCACTGAGCAGGGAACCCAGTGTGGGGCTCGATCCCAGGACTCTGGGATCATGACCTCAGCTAAAGGCACATACTTAGCCACTGAATGAGCCACCCAGACCCCGCACACTGCCCTCATTCTTGAAGGATTTTTTTTCTTTTCTACATAGAATTCTTGATGACTCTTTTCAGCACTTTAAAGATGTTATTCCACTTTCTCTGGCCTCTACATCGTCCTACAAGAAGTCAGATATTAAATCATTATTTCTCTGTATATAATTCCTCCTTTTTCTCATATTTTTTTTTACTTTCAAAAGCTTGACTATGATTTTTAAAACATGACTGCCTTTATGTGTGTGTGTGTGTGTGTATGTGTGTGTGTGTATTTTTTTTATTTATTTACTTATTTTTTTTTTTTTTGCTTAAGTTGTTTTCATATATCATGAGTCAGTAAAGTTAAGCTTTTTAGCAAATTTGGGAATTTTCTGGCCATTTTCTCCTCAGATTTTCCTCTCCTTCTTAGATAACACCTAAAGATGATATTATTTAACAAGTCCCTGAGACTCTTGTTCAATTGTTTTCCAAATTTTTTTCCTTCTTCTCTTTAAAGATTAGACAATATCCATTGATCAGTCTTCAAGTTCATGGGTTTTTTTTTTTCTGTCTCCATTCTGATATTAATTCCCTCCAGGGAATTTTTCAAATGGTTTTATTTTTTCAGCTCTCCAATTTCTATATGATTCTTTTGTATTGTTTCTATTTCTATGCCTCTTTTTTATTTGTAGCAAGCATATATTCTTTTACATCATTGAGAAGAGTTATAATAGATGCTTTAAAATCTTTTATCTCTTTAATCTAATCATCTAAGAAATCTCAAGGTTTTGATTGATTATTCTTTCTTTAAAGCATGGGTTGAAAAACTACAGCCCATAGGGCAAATCCATCCCACATCCTCTTTTGTGTATGTTTTTGTATGGCCCACGAGCTAAAAATGGTTTCTCAAATTTTTGAAGGATTGGTGGAAAAAAAAAAAAAACACATATGTGTATTCTACAGAGACCATATGTAGTCCACAAAGCCTAAAATATTAGCTATCAAGCCCTTTAGTGAAAAAGTTAGCCAACCTGTACTTTGGAGAATGGATCAGAATTTCCTGGTTCTTCTTACATTAGGTAATTTTGGATTATCATCTGTACAGCATAAAATATTATGAAATACCAGATTCTCAGGGCACCTGGGTGGCTCAGTCGGCTAAGCATATGACTCCTGGTTTCAGCTCAGGTTGTGATCTCATGGATCATAGGATCGAGCCCCATGTGGGCTCTATGCTGAGAGGTGAGTCTGCTTCTCTCCTTCTCCCTCTCCCTCTGACTCTTCCCCCTCACACACGTTTTCTCTCTCTCTCAAATATATCTTTTTAAAAAAACACCGGATTCTCTTATCTTTCTCCAATGAGTGCTGTTTCTTTGGAAATGAAGCAGTTAACTTTTCCACTTAACTGGATTAGAAGGCAAACTCTGTTTCTTGTGTTACAGCTCCAATTTCAAGTCAACTTTTTTTCTTTGCTCTAAACTGCTTTGTTTGCTTCACACATGTGAGCATATCCAAGGGTCAACCAGAGCTTTGGGCAGATAGGAATTGGGATTCCCTCTCTCATGTTTTCTTTCTAAGATCACCTCACCCCACCCTCTGACAACGGTGGTTGGCCCAGCCATCAGTCTTCTGGTTTCCTATGCCAGAAGCACTGTAGGTCCCCCACCACCCAGCACCACACACCATTGATTACAACTCCCCAGAACTTAAAAATTTTGAAAAGAGGGCACCCTAAGCCATTTGCCTTCTCTGGCTGTTGACTCCTCACCAGCATCCTCCTACTTCTGTTCATTCCTGGGACCTTCAAGTAGCTACTCTGTTGAAGTTTATACTAGTTTTCTGGAGGAGAGTCAGTTTGGCAGGATCTCACTCAGCCCTTATCGGCATTATCAGCCATTATTGGCAGTACATATTTAAAGTGTATGGGTTCAGGAAATTCTTGTACCAAGAATCTGATTACAAATCAGAAAATGTGTTTAGGTCCTTACAGGAAACCCAGAGTACAATAACAATTTCTTTTACACATGAATAAGACATCATATGAAGAAGATACACTTCTAAAGGTATGTCCTAGGAACTTTTCTTCCCTAAACTAGAGGAATGTAACCAGGCATAACATAAAATTACATTAACTTCTCTGATAATGAAATAATGAAGCTGATACCAAGTTTAGGGCCAGCAAAACTCCTAGATCTTTCCACCACCCAAAGGCATAATCCAAAAGCAGTAACAGGATAAGTATTTGTTTCACTGAGGTGATAGTCAAACAACATAAAATAACCATTTTATAGTGGACAATTTAGTGGCATTTCTCACATTCACAATGTTGTACAGTTGTACACCCCTATCACCTCTATCTCCAAGACATTTTCATCACTCCAAAATAAAATCTTATTCCCAATATGCAATTACTCATTCCCTCCTCCCCTACCCTCAAGACTATGGCAACCACCATTCTGCTGTCTCTATGAATTTACTTATTTTGGATATTTCATACAAGTGGGATCATGATATGTGACCTTTTACATCTGACTTCTTTCACTTAGTATGATATTTTGAAGGTTCATCCACATTATAGCATATAATAGTACCTTATTCCTTTCTATGGCTGATGATATTCTTTTTTTTTTAACATTCACTTTTTTTATAACATTCTCTCCACCATTTGGCTATTGTGACTAGTGCTGCTGTGAACACCAAATTTCTTATTTTTTTTATTATGTTAAAAATATACATAACACAATGTTTACCATTTTAACCATTTTTAAGTGTACAATTCATTGCATCAAATACATTCAGTATTATGCAATTCATTGCATCAAATACGTTCAGTATTATGCCATGACCAATCTCCAGAACTATTTCAACATCTCAAACAGACACTCTGTTAAACATTCCCTCCTGTTCCTCAGCCCCTGGTAATCACCATTCTACTTTCTTCTCCATGAATCTGACAAGTCTTGGTACTTCAAATAAATAAAGTCACACCCTGGTTGTCCATTTATGCCTGGCATTTCACTGACCATAATATTTTTAAGGTGAAAATCAAAAGTTTTTATAAAACAAAAATACACATTTTATATGTAAAAATGACTAAAGTTTAACACTGTAATCAAACAGCACCAACATCATCAATAACATGTACAAAGCACCTTTTGCTGGAATTACTTCATCCATTCCTCACAACTGCCCTGTTAGGTGGGCTTTACAGATGAAGGAACCAGGTTCAGAGAAGACATAACTCATTTACCCAAGGACAGGCAGCTTATAATATAAACATGAATACACAGACCTTCCAACTCCATTCCCAAACTCCTGGTCCTTTTTACTTTTATTTTTTTAAAGATTTTATTTATTTGAGAGAGACAGCACATGAGCTGGTGTAGGGGAGGGGGGCCAACGGAGAGGGAGAAGCAGACTCCCCACTGAGCAGGGAGCCCACCACAGAATCGGTTCCAGGACCTCGAGATCATGACCTGAGCTGAAGGCAGGCTCTTAATCAACTAAGCCACCCAGGCACCCCACTCCCAATCCTTTTTAATTGAAAGGATCAGCTGCCTCCTAGCCCAATACCACACCACTTATAAGGATGGTCAGGAGGGACCTATGTGGAAGGGAGAGCCAGGGAGGCCCCAGGGACAAGGAAAATCTTGAGAGAGAACTTGATAAACCAGTTTTTGCTAGAAAGAGAGAAACACAATGCATTCCAGGCATCATCATGACCATCCGGGACCTGGGTGCAGACAAGCCTGGGTACTAGGCAAGGAGGAAAGAAACAGGATATGGATAGGAACAGTGTGTATCCTAATCAAATTTGAGAAGAGTGAAGAATCCTATCTTTCATTCCCATCTATAATGGATTATCTTAAACAAGGACATTTGTTCCTTTTTTTTTTTTTTTTCCTGCTTTACCAGAACATAGAGATAAATAAAATTTCGGCCAAAAGCTACATGTGCCCCTAGAGCCTCCTAGCTGGCATTGACTGCCAGTCGGCACTGTCTTTTTTCACTGCATCCTGGACTGAAGCAGGATGAGGAAGGGATGAATATCACTTCCCACACATTACAGCCAAAATCCTGATTGAAACCAAGTAAGCATTAAAGTGAATTTGATTCATTTATTTGATAACTTATGCCATAGGCTACCTACACTCTTAAGATTCATTTCCACAGAGGAGAAAATAATAAAAGCAAAAAATAGCCTCAGCTGTGAATGCTAACCCAACCACTTATTTTTATTTTATAGAGGAAATCATCTTTAGGAAGAAAACTTATGATTTTGATCACTGAGAGCAACACTGCTGAAAATATAAAGACATTTCATTTTATAATCACTCCTATTAAGGGAAGTTTTTAAAAAATTGTTTATTACAAAAACAAGAATCATGATGAGAGTGAAGAATAAGCACTTTTCAATCTGTGGATATCAACCATTCATAAGCAGAAAAATCATAATTTGGTATTAATAAAATGGTGTCTCTATCAAGACTAAATAAGAAAGACTTTTTAAACAACTCTGTATATCAACTGATGATACAGCAAAATAGTGCCAACAGTGAATCAGGGAGAAGAAAAAGTTAAAATATCTTGCCCTCAGTGCTAGAAATCCAATAACTTCATGTATTTGAAAACCAAACATACCAAGGTTCATTTTCCCCTTAAAGGAAGTTTTCTTTGAGGGAGGAGCAAGATGGCAAGATGGCAGAGTAGGAAATCTAAATATTGTTGGGAGTTCAGCTAGATAGAATCAAACCATTCTGAACAGCTACAACCTAACAGGAGATCAAAGAGAAGAAGAGCAGCAATTCTAGGAACAAAAAAGCAACCACTTTCTGGAAGGTAGGACATGTGGAAAAATGAACCCAAGGAGATGTATGGGAAAATAGAGCGCGAGTGGAGGGTCCAGCTCCCAGCAAGCAGTAGAGCAATAGAGCACAAAATCAGAACTTTTAGAAATCTGCTCAACTGAAGGACATCACTCCAGAGGCTAAGCGGGTGGGTGGAGCCCTCACAGGGACAGTGTGGTCTCAGGTCCCTTGGGGTAAGAGAAAGACCGGGGGTGTCTGAGGGTGGGAGAGCTCCCAGGTATCAGAGCCAGGAAGCCAGCTGCAAAGATGGAGCTGAGGAGCAGGCTCTCAGCTCGGGATTACTTTAGACTGTGATCCATAGCACAGTCGGGCCACTGCTCTTCAAGCAGGGATCCCACAAGTGGGGAGACTTATCTTCCTCCTCTGGAGGCAGGAATCTGCTGGGTTTGGAGACTCCAAACGGAGCTGTGCACCAGAGACAGAAATGCTCGGTCACAGGCTGGGTGAGCTTGGAGCGCAGTCAGAGACCAGGGAGACGGGAGGGACTGACTGCTTTTCTCTGAGGGCACACTGAGGAGCGTGACGCCAAGCTCTCGGCTCCTCCAGGCAGAGATTAGGAGGCCGCTATTGTCATTTCTGACCTCCAAATCTGTACGGAAAGCATTCAGGGAACAAAAAGCCACAGAGAGCTAACAGGAGCAGATTACTTAGCCTAGACCCTGGGAAGAGTGGTGCAATTCCACCTCAGGCAAAGACATTTGAGAATCATGGCAATAGGCCCCTCCTCCCAAAAGCTTAGCAAGAACATCTATCCAAGACCAGTCACTGAGAAATACGACCACCGATTATATGAGAAATAATCGATTTCTGAGAAATTGATCACTCAGAAATACGGAACTTCAGAACTAGGGGAAAGCAACACATAGAATTCATGGCTTTTTTCCCATGATTCCTTAATCCTTCAAAGTTAATTTTTTTTTAATTTTATTTTTTCTTATTCTATTTTTAAAATTTTTCCTCTTTCTTATTTTAATGTTTTTCACCTATTTTATCTTATCAATACCTTTTTAAAAGTCTTTTTTTTTTTTAAAGATTTTATTTATTTATTTGACAGATAGCGATCACAAGTAGGCAGAGAGGCAGGCAGAGAGAGAGGGGGAAGCAGGCTCCCTGCTGAGCAGAGAGTCCCAATGCGGGGCTCGATCCCAGGACACTGGGATCGTGACCTGAGCCGAAGGCAGAGGCGTTAACCCACTAGCCACCCAGGTGCCCCTAAAAGTCTTTTTAAATTTTCATTGTTATAGTCATATTCTATCCCTTCATTGTATTTAAACTTATTCTGTGTATACATATAGGTTTTTCTTTCTTTAAAATTTTGGGATAAAGTGTCTTCTAACAGATCAAAATATACCCTAAATCTAGTGCATGGCTTTGTTCTAGTCTCCAGCCTGATCACATTCTTTCCTCTTTTTCTTTTTTCAACCAACTTCTTATCAATTCCATTTTTAGAATCTTTTTTAATTTTCATTTTTACAATCATATTCCATCCCTTCATCATGTTTACCCTTATTTCTGGATATATATAAGATATTCTTTCTTTAAAGTTTTGGGAAGAAGTTTTTTCTAACAGACCAAAATACAACCAAAATCAAGTGTGTGGTGCTGTTCCATTCACCAGTCTAAGAGAACTCCCCCTCAAAATCAATAAAAATATGTAAACACCTTGTCATCTAATAGTAAAACTTACAAGTCTCAGTGACAAAGAGAAAATCCTGAAAACAGCTCTGGACAAGAGGTCTGTAACATATGGCAGTAGAAAGATTGGCAGCAGACCTATCCACAGAGACCTGGCAGGGCAGAAAGGACTGGCATGATATATTCAGAGCACTAAACGGGAAAAATATGCAGCCAAGAATACTATATCCAGCTAGGCAGTCACTGAAAATACAAGGAGAGATAAAATGCTTCCAGGACAAACAAAAACTAAAAGAATTTGCAAACACCAAACCAGAGCTACAGGAAATATTGAAAGGGATCCTCTAAGCAAAGAGAGAGCATAAAAGTAGCAGACCAGAAAGGAACAGAGACAATATACAGTAACAGTCACCTTACAGGCAATACAGTGGCAATAAATTCGTATCTTTCAATAATTACTCTGAATGTAAATGGGCTAGATGCCCCAATCAAAAGACACAGGGTTTCAGAATGGATTAAAAAACAAGATCCATCAATATGCTGTCTGCAAGAAACTCATTTTAGACCCAAAGACACCTCCAGATTTAAAGTGAGGGAGTGTAAAACAATTTACCATGCTAATGGACATCAAAAGAAAGCCAGGGTGGCAATCCCTAAATCAGATAAATTAGATTTTTAACCCAAAGACTCTACTAGCAGATGAAGAAGGACACTAAATCATAATAAACGATCTGTCCAACAAGAAGATCTAACAATTTTAAATATCTATGCCCCTAACATGGGAGAAGCCACTTACATAAACCAATTAATAACAAAAATCAGGGGCACCTGGGTGGTTCAGTGGGTTAAGACCTCTGCCTTCAACTCAGGTCAAGATCCCAGGGCCCTGGGAGTGAGCCCCATTTGGGTTCTCTGCTCAGTAGGGAGCCTGCTTCCTCCTCTCTCTCTCTCTCTCTCTCTCTCTCTCTCTCTCTGCCTGCCTCTCTGCCTACTTGTGATCTCTGTCAAGTAAATAAATAAAATCTTTAAAAAACAAAACAAAAAAAAATAACAAAAATCAAAGAAATACATCAACAATAATATAATAATAGTAGGAGACTTTAGCACCTCCCTCACTGAAATGGACCGATCATCTAAACAAAAGATCAACAAGGAAATAAAGGCCTTAAATGACACATTGGACCAGATGGACATCACAGATATATTCAGAACATTTCATCCCAAAGCAACAGAATACACCTTCTTCTCTAGAGCAAATGGAACATTCTCTAGCATAGATCACACCCAGGATAACAAATCAGGTCTCAACCAGTACCAAAAGACTGGGATCATTCCCTGCATATTTTCAGACCACAATGCTCTGAAGCTAGAACTCAATCACAAGAGGAAAAATGGAAAGAACTCAAATACACGGAGGTTAAAGAGCATCTGACTAAAGAATGAATGGGTCAACCAGGAAATTAAAGAATTGAAAAAATTCGTGGAAACAAATGAAAATGAAAACACAACTGTTCAAAATCTTTGGGATGCAGCAAAGGCAGTCCTGAGAGGAATGTGTATAGCAATACAAGCCTTTCTCAAGAAACAAGAAAGGTCTCAAGTACACAACCTAACCCTGCACCTAAAGAACCTAGAGAAAGAGCAAAGAAAGCCTAAACCCAGCAAGAGAAGATAAATAATAAAGATCAGACCAGAAATCAATGAAATTGAAACCAAAAGAACAATGGAACAAATCAACAAAACTAGGAGCTGGTTCTTTGAAAGAATTAGTAAGATTGATAAACCCCTGGCCAGACTTATCAAAAAGAAAAAAGAAAGGACCCAAACAAATAAAAATCATGAACAAAAGAGGAGAGATCACAACCAACACCAAAGAAATATAACTATAAGAACATATTATGAGCAACTATATGCCAGCAAATATGACGATCTGGAAGAAATGGATCCATTCCTAGAGACATATAAACTACCAAAACTGAACCAGGAAGAAATAGAAAATGTGAACAGACCCATAATCAGTAAGGAGATTGAAGCAGTCATCAAAAATCTCCCAACAAACAAGAGCCCAGGGCCAGACGGCTTCCCAGGGGAATTTTACCAAACGTATAAAGAAGAATTAATACCTATTCTCCTGAAACTCTTCCAAAAAATAGAAATGGAAGGAAAACTTCCAAACTCATTTTATGAAGCCAGCATTACCTTGATCTCAAAACCAGACAAAGATCCCACCAAAAAGGAGAATTACAGACCAATATCCTTGATGAACAAGGATACAGAAATTCTCATCAAAATACTAGCCAATAGGATCCAACAGTACATCCCACGACCAAGTGGGATTTATTCCAGGGCTGCAAAGTTGGTTCAACATCCACAAATCAATCAATGTGATACAACACATTAATAAAAGAAAGAACAAGAACCATATGATACTCTCGATGGATGCTGAAAAAGCATCTGACATAGTACAGCATCCTTTCTTGATCAAAGATCCAACTCAAACTTGATCAAAATTCTTCAAAGTGTAGGGATAGAGGATACATACCTCAATATCATCAAACCCATCTATGAAAAACCCACAGTGAATATCATTCTCAATGGGGGAAAAACTGAGAGCTTTTCCCCTAAGGTCAGGAACATGGCAGGGATGTCCACTATCACCACTGCTATTCAACATAGTACTAGAACTCCTAGCTTTAGCAATCAGGCAACAAAAAGAAAAAAGTCATCTGAATCAGCAAGGAAGAAGTCAAACTCTCAGTCTTTGCAGATGATATGATACTTTATGAGGAAAACCCAAAAGACTCCACTCTAAAACTGCTAGAACTCATACAGGAATTCAGTAGAGTGTCAGGATATAAAATCAATGCACAGAAATCAGTTGCAGGTCTATACACCAAGAGCAAGACAGAAGAAAGGGAAATTAAAGAGTCGATCCCATTTACAATTGCACCAAAACCATACGATACCTAGGATTAAACCTAACCAAAGAGGCAAAGAACCTGTACTCAGAATACAAAGTACTCATGAAAGAAATTGAGTAAGACACAAAGAAATGGAAAAATGTTCCATGCTCATGGATTGGAAGAACAAATATTGTGAAAATTTCTATGCTACCAAAAGCGATCTACACATTTAATGAAATCCTTATCGAAATATCATCAACATTTTTCAAAGAAATGGAACAAATAATCCTAAAATCTATATGGAACCAGAAAAGATCCTGAATAGCCAGAGGAATGTTGAAAAAGAAAAGTCGGCAGCATCACAATTTCAGATTTCAAGCTCCATTACAAAGCTGTAATCATCAAGACAGTATGGTACCAGCACAAAAACAGACACATGGATCAGTGGAACAGAATGGAGAGCCTAGAAATGGACCCTCAACTCTATGGTCAACTAATCCTCGACAAAGCAAGAAAGAATGTCCAATGGAAAAAAGACAGTCTCTTTAGCAAATGGTGCTGGGAAAATTGGACAGCCACATGCAGAAGAATGAAACTGGGCCACTTTCTTACACCACATACAAAAATAAACTCGAAATGCATGAAAGACCTCAATGTGAGACAGGAATCCATCAAAATCTTTGAGAACATAGGCCGCAACCTCTTTGACTCACCCACAGCAACTTCTTCCAAGAAACATCATCGAAGGCAAAGGAAGCAAGACAAAAATGAACTATTGGGACTTCATCAAGATCAAAAGCTTTTGCACAGCAAAGGAAACAGTCAACAAAACCAAAAGACAACCGACAGAATGGGAGAAGATACTTGCAAATGTCATATCAGATAAAGGGCTAGGATCCAAAATCTATAAAGAATTTATCAAACTCAACACCCAAAGAACAAATAATCCAACCAAGAAATGGCAGAAGACATGAACAGACATTTTGGCAAGAAGACATCCAGATGGCCAATGGACACATGAAAAAGTGCTCAATACCACTTGGCATCAGGGAAATACAAATCAAAACCACAGTGAGATACTATCTCACACCAGTCAGAATGGCTCAAATAAACCAGTCAAGAAAGGACAGATGTTGGCGAGGATGCGGAGAAAGGGGAAACCCTCCTACACTGTTGATGGGAATGCAAGCTGGTGAAGCCACTCTGGAAAACAGTATGGAGACTCCTCAAAAAGTTGAAAATAGAGCTACCCTACAACCCAGCAAGCACACTACTGGGTATTTACCCTAAAGATACAAATGTAGTGATCTGAAAAGGCATGTGTACCTGAATGTTTATAGCAGCAATATCCACACTAGCCAAACTAGGGAAAGAACCTACATGTCCATCAACAGATGAAAGGATAAAGAAGATGCGGTGTACTATGCAGCCATCAAAAAACGAAATCTTGCCACTTGCAATCATATGGATGAACTAGAAGGTATTATGCTAAGCAAAATAGGTCAATCAGAGAAAGACAATTAACATATGATCTCTCTGATATGAGGAATTTGAGAGGCAGGGTGGGGGGGGAGGGGTCATGGGCAGAAGGGGGAGGGGAGGAATGAAAAAAGACGAGACCAGGGAGGGAGACAAACCAAGTGACTCTTAATCTCAGGAAACAAACTGAGGGTTTGGGGGTGGGGGGGTGGGGCGGGGGCGGGGAGGGATGGGGTGGCTAGGTTATGGGCATTGGGGAGGATATGTGCTATGGTGACTGCTGTGAACTGTGCAAGACTGATGATTCACAGACCTGTACCCCTGAAGCAAATACTACATTATATGTTATTTTTTTTAAAGGCAATAAATAAAAAAATAAATAAAAATTAAAAAGAAAGAAGAAATAAAGGAAGTCTTTTTTGTATATACAGACTATAATTTATTTAAAAGAAGTTTATTTGCTGGCTAATAATTTAAAAAGTAATTTATTAACCTTTAAGCCCCTTATAATTAAAACCTAGAGGAAAATATTTTAGTACACATTTAATTTTCTATGTTAAAAAAATGTTTTTAATGAAACTATTTAAAAGGAAAGTTTGAATTGTAAATAGCCTGGCACTCACAGAACATGAACACAGAAGATTCACATCTCAACCCTAAGCTCTGTACGATAAACACTTATATAAGGAACAAAACTGAAATTTCACATTGTTTTACCCTTACATTAAAGATGTAGAATACACAGACAAGGATATTATTTACGCCAAATGTAAATTAGGTCCTTGGACCAAGCAGAAACTGTAAGACAATCAGACAGAACACCTAAAACATAAAATATGCCTTCCTAAATATTTTTTTAGTTATGTCCAGTTTCGCTTGCTTCCTCTGCTTAAGATATAGTCATTTGTCACAGCATCAGGTGAATGTAAATGGAACCACCAAGCAACTATTACAAATAATCATGGGTAGAAAACTAACGGAAATGTAACCAGAAAAATAGTAACAGTCCCTAATTTCAGTTTCTAACTCACAACCCCAACCCCCTCACACTTCCCAAAAAGGCAGAAACTTTTCAAGTAAAGATTGGTGAATTTAAGGGAAATGCCACACCATGGTATTACTTATCTAAGTACTAAAAATGAGTAACAACACAATGAAACGGGAACAAAGCATTACTTTGGTATTATGGCGCCACCCACTGGCTAAGATGTCCCCATAGCGAATATGAAACCCAGTGTTAAAAAAGAGATTATTGAAACAGGAAGGAAAATAACACTGACATTCTAATTCATTACAGCATCAGGAATCTCTAACAAAAAAGAATCATCCATATTATTTATTATTACAAAGAAAGAGGAGTAACTGCTAAATATATTCACAGGGTAAATTTTACTACTTTTGAAATGCAATTCTATAGTCTCCAAAAGCTAGGACTTAAATCTTAAGAGTCAAAACAATTAATATATAAAATGTCCTTTCAGCCCTGTAACTGTATATAAAAATACACTCTTAAGCAGAAGATGCACACCTGCATTTCACTGCTAAGAAAGAAATTATAATATTCATAATATATTTAAGTGTTAATATATTTAAATATACTTTAAATATATATAAGATATATATATTTAAATATATTTAAATGTAAATACAATGGAGTTAGCCCCATTTCCACCTTTACCAAAGAAGTGAAAGAATACACAGAAAAAAGGACATGTTCAAAAAACTGGACTGAAAAACACAGTGTGCCCCAAAAAAGTCCTAAGAAAGACCATTCAGATAAACTAGCATAAATTTTTCTTTAAAACAGCACCTTTATAGTCCAAAATATATTCAACTTAATACAATCTCCATTTCCTCCAAATGACATCATTTCTGTCTTTCCAAATGGTTCTTCTCTTAAATGCCAGCATTCTAAAAATCGCATCATGGAAAATACCTGAGAGTCATTTCTCCTCAAGGACAACCTCCCCTGGTAACGCTCAGAATCACACATAAAGGTTTTACATCCTTTTTAGAGTCCTTAGGACCCTGCTGACAGTGGATTTCTAAAGACCACACCTCTGCAGATGTGACCTGCTCTTCCAATTCAGAACTGATGACTACACTGCGGGCAGTCAGTACAGGCTTCAAGTTTCTTTGGCTTAATGATCATTATCATCTGGTCTGCAAAAGCCAAGGTCTTTGCTTGCTCAGAGTTGGTTGATTGCAGATAAGATGATGATGAGAAAAGTCACATTCCCACAGATATAAACTGCAAACACCACCTTTTTAAAAGCATGACCCTGGAAGAAAAATTGAGACGTGAAAGAAAGAAACAACTCTCATCGAGGTTTGTGTCAATAAATAAGAAAAGGGGGACTTACTTCTGCTTCAGCTACAGTAAATGACTGAAGGATCTGAATTCTGGCATCATCCAATATTTCAACTGTCAAAAACAACAACATAAGTTTGTAAGGCCCATGAGTACACCAGCAAACTAAGTCAAAAAAAAAAAAAAAAGTCCTGATGTGTAGCATTTGTTGATTTCCAGGTATATATATTCTCCCATGTCAAGCTACCAAACGTTGCAAACTTCCTGAACATGTAAGGTTCTCACAAATTGGGACAAGCTGGCTACGGAACATATTTGTCGAGGGACTTAAAATATGCCCCTTCTCCTGGTCAGTAAAAATCATATCAAAGTCTTAACAAACAACGTTTTAAGTACATATGTATTTTAAATAGCAAGCCATAATTCAGTGGCCATCAGAAACCCTATGGATGTGATTCTATTGTGAACCAAAAATGGCAGGATAGATATTTAGTACTAGGCTCCTAAAAGTTGCCCAGGCTCCTAGATTGAAAATTAAAAGGTCCTATTTTTAGAAGTCCCCCTTAACTTATCATTTAGGAGGCTGGAACTAAATAAGACACAAAGGACACAGCTCAGAAGCCCAGCTAGTTTAAAGTGTCACGCAGTCTCTACTAATGTCTCCACTCCTAATAGCTGTAGGTACCTTGATCCTGCCTAAGGTCCATTTGGCACTAAGATCGACATGGACTTGCCATTAGAAAATCTGGGTGGCTCAGTGGGTTAAGCCTCTGCCTTCAGCTCAGATCATGATCTCAGGGTCCTGGGATCGAGTCCTGCATCGGGCTCCCTGCTCTGCAGGGAGCTCGCTTCCCCCTCTCTTTCTCTCTCTGCCTGCCTCTCTGCCTACTTGTGATCTCTGTCTGTCAAATAAATAAATAAAATCTTTTAAAAAAATAGTTTAAAAAAAAAGAAAGAAAAGAAACTCTGGGCAAAAGAAGTTTTTCTTATCCCACTTGCCTAGTTAGCTAGCTATATATGATGTAGATGGCAACTGAATTGTTAGCACACGGCAAGTTTATCAAATAGGCAAAATCTGCCTGCAGCTCTGCCCTGTGTTGACTTTAGGCATCTCTTCTTCCTCCATTTCTGGGTTCTCTTAGCTCCATGCATTCAGGATTCTCAGTGTGGACAGGCTCCAAGTCAGACCAGCATGCAACATAATAAGTATTTATAACAAAAGACTTCTTCCCTAAAACCTAAGATCATTACCTTTTTTCCCTCACAAATTCTAATGAGTATCAAAACAACAAGGGCAGAATATTTCCATGAGTTCTAACACTAACTAATGACCACAGACATTTTCAGTGAGCTACCCTGTAAGAGTCAACCATCAGTATCTACAAACTAATTACATTCCTGGAGTTTATATAAAGGTGATTCTATATAACATGGCTGTTTGAGCAGGTTACCTTTTCGAGAAAGTCGGTAGGCATGCATCTCCAGAACAATCTCCATCCCAACATGCCAGGCTACAAATCCAATCATTGCATAGGTTTTCCACGGGCCAGGAAGATCTAGTCCTGGTAAATCCATTCCCAGGAACATTGCTGCCACTACGTGTATTAGAAAAATATATCTATTCAAATGTAGTCCCCCTCAAGAGAGGTAATTATGTGAGTACATGTGTGTGTATTATACCAAGTAAAACAGAGCAAAAGAGTTTATGAGATGAATTAGACTAATATTTACGACCAAATAATAAACTTAGTCTTTTTTAAATTATAAGACTAGAAATGGCAAGATGGGAAGTTATACTTATGATCTACCAATTGTTTAAAAAGAGACGCTCAAACTTTCCAAAAAGTTTTTTAAGTCTGCAGTATAGGAAAGGGAGAAAAGTATGGAAATCATTGCTGACTGTCCTCCTCCTTCCACAAAGAACCCCCAAAGACTATCAAAATGTAAGTGCAGGAGGTTGTCAGTTTAGTATTTATTATACATAGCATCAAAATATACTGGATAACCATACTTGACTTCTGAAAATCACCCTTCCCTGGAAGGCACCATCCCCATGGAGAGGACCTGCAGACAGAAGGCTGGGACACCCCCAACCCACCTCAGCCCAACTCACAAATGACCCTCAACTTGAGCATTTGGCCATTAACACAGCTTATTCTGCGGGCAAAGGCAAATGCTAAAAAAAAACCAAGAGTCTTAGAAGAAAAGTTTTAAAGCCATTTCAAAAACCTTAAACTTAACACTGAAATAATGACTTAGTCACCTCAAGAAATTTTCTAGATTTCAACGTTTAAGGCTGATCTCTCCTCAACAACCAATTACTCCAATTACTAATACATCTAAAAATCATTTAAGCCAAATTACCACCTGCAATATAAACCACCAGCAATTATATATGAGTAAGTGGCATCACAATCACTTACCTGCTATTATTCTAGCAGCTGTGCCCACACTCCAGTGAGTCCAGTTAAACATTTGCCTTCTACCAAATAAAGAACTAGTCAGCATTCTCAGAAGTGACAGAACTACGATTAATTCCCAAGAGAATAAAAAGCATGCAATTTCCCTCATTGCCTAGGAATTAGGTATCTGAAATATGTTTTAAAACCCTTTAAAGTAAACAAAGTTTATCACTGAATTTTACTAAATGCAAAGTGTTTTTACTTAAAAAGGAATTAGTTCGCCAAGTAATGATATCCACATTAAGACCATTTATACAGAAAAGCTGTTAAGTACCTTGGGTCATGTAAAGGTGGCCTGAAGGCTGCCAAAAGAGGCTGAAGAACTGCTAAAATCATCACTATGCAACCAAGGTATGGATGATAACCTGCATTCTGAACAAAGTTACATCATTTTAAAGGTCTCGATCTCGCCCAGCAAATTAAACCCTCAAGTTAAAAATAAGACACACAGATGATGTATTCTTAGTGTTTTTCTGTCGCTTAAAACATTTACTAATAGAACAGGACCATTCACTGAGCATCTACTGATTACCAGGCATGTACTTTATATACATTATTACTGATGCTCACTACAGTGCTTGACACTTATTAATACCCCACTCATGGGGAACTGAGGCTTAGAGATATCAAATAATGTGTCCAATGTGTAAATGGTTGTGGTGCAGTCCACGCAGAGTGCTGCCTCACCCCCATCAGGATGTTAGATGATTACCAACACCTGTACAGCCGACCTAGGACTATTTAGTATCCCCGTGCCAAGAGCAATCACCCCGACGTATGGTAATTTTGTTTAGAACTCTGTGTTTCCCTGAGCTGAAGGTTCTAGATGATCCTTTGTAACTCAACTGCTTAACAGAGCCTTAGTCACTCAATAAACATTGAATGAATGAATAACCCATGTAGCCACTGCATAAAAATCTCAGGTCCTTGGATCAGAATGGAGGGATAACCTCAGAAAAAACATCAACAAAGTATCCCAACACTGTCAGCTCCACTCCTCCCTTAGAGATGCCACATGCCTGCTTAAAACAGCAGATGGTTGGGTCAGACCACTTGGCACAATTATTCCACTTAAAAACTTAGAGAGGGACTAAGGATATGCTCTAACCTGTGACATGTTTAGATGGGGGAACATTACAGTCTGTTGTCACTGACTGCCATGCATGGGTAGGCTCTAAAATGTGTGATCTAGAACAAGGGTATAATGGTTTCTAGCTCATGATGGGAAGCTTTGGTCAACAGGAATAAGCTGACAAAAGAACTGTACAAAAACAGACTCAAGTTATGGCCTCGGTTATATGTGGATAAAATTATAACCAGGACCATGGAGAGGGAAAGTGCCTCTATTTCATAAAATCACAGTAACAGCAGCAATAAAATTCCTGTATGTGCTTAGAATGTGCAGGGAACTATCCTAAGTGCTTTCAGCTAATTAATTCTCAATTCTCAAAAAGCCTGTGAGGTAGCTACTATAATTTCTCCTTTATACGATCCAATTCACTAACTGCAAAGACTGCAAACTACAAAACTTACAAAATAAGCATTACCCTTGTCCCAAATACCTGCATAAAGTAAGGTTCTGCTGTCTAGACTCATATCAGAAAATAATCATTTCCTTTAAAAAAAAAACAGGTTGACCAATTTAGAAACTACCTAAAAAGCAGGAGGGAAGTTTCCTAGTGACCCACGATTTATCAGTCTTGCCCTTATAACAACAGTCCAAACTGAAATACTAAAGTTTGAGATCGAATTCTGGCCAGTTATAAAATTGGAAAACTGTCATGGAAGCACAGATCTGACCTTAGGTATATCACTTATTCTCGGTAAGCCTTCCTCATTCATTCATTCTTTACTGAGGACCTACTATATACCAGAAGCTGCTCTGGGTGCTTAAGATACACCAGTGACCATACCAGTAGATATCGCTCTGTCATTAGCTTACCGGCAATCATAGAATTAGAGAAAAACACTTACAGTGTTCACGTTCCTTAGATATCACACTGTGAATTTTCACCACTCCATAGTGAGAAAACTCACCCAAGCTATATAGAGTCTCCATAACATTGGATGCAGCCTAAAAATATGGGCGCCTGGGTGGCTCAGTGGGTCATGATCTCTGGTCTCTGACTTTGGCTCAGGTCATGATCTCATCGTCCTGGGATTGAGCCCCACATGAGGCTCTCTGCTCAGTGGGGAGTCTGCTTCCCCCTTCCCCTCTGCCTGCCTCTCTGCCTACTTGTGATCTCTCTGTGTCAAATAAATAAATAAAATCTTTAAAATATATATATATATATATATATATATATATATACACACACACATTTCATTACCAAGTAATCTGCAATGACATCCTCACTCTCCAGTGAGAGTGACCCCCCAGCCATATGGAATAGTCACCAGATGATTAAAAAAAAGAGAGATGCACACAGAAATACCTTTTAAGCTCTTGTCGGAGAATGAAACAGCAACCTCCTTTGGCATCAAAATGAATTTTTTATAGAAACATTCAGTTTAAGAGATACCTACCGAACTCCAGCCTCCTCTGTAAACAAAGGGCAGAACAAAAGCGATGCAGGTAAGGGTGGTGGTCGTGAACATGAGCGCCCGATGCACCTGCAAGGGTGAAATGGCACCAGGAGAATACAATTAACTAGGAAAGAGGACAAGGATGGCGTTGGCTTTACTGTGGGGTGGCATTCACAGAAGGCACGCATTCGATGAACATCTAATCACCATTTGCATTAAGTTAAAAAAAAAAAAAAAAGCTTAGTAAACGACTGAACTTAAACTCTGAGCTGCCATCCTCATCATTCAAAAGCATCTGCCATGACTTTGCCTGCACAGAGCAGCAGGAAGGGCTACTTCACACATGGACCACACCTACTTGCCGAAAGTCCTTCATTTCCTTCCTTTGTTAAGTTCCACCACCAAGGACAGTGCTGTACCGGATACCCTGGGACAGCAAGGAAACAGAAAATACTGTCTCCTGAGGAGCTTAGCACACAGTGAGCAGATGAGAGAAACGTACATGAAATGTCAATTCATTGTCTAAAGTATACGAGTGGAAGGACACTGTCAATTGAGTATGTCAGGATAAATGGTGCAAACAGAAACTGTCTCAGGGGAAGGAGGACACATAATCACTCTATATATCACACTACATATAGAGACATCCAGATTTGAAAGGCAGTAGAGAACTGAACCGATAGAGTGGAGACACAAAGATTTTTCCGACTGGGAATATCCATATGAACAGATGAGAGAGACAGACAGACAGAGACAGAGAAAGAGAGAGAAATCAAAGGCAGAGACAGAGATGAGCAAGGCACACAGCAGTAGAAGAACATATAAAACAGATGGACCCTACCAGCCAATAGTGAGAAACCAGGCTAGATAAGGTAAGTCTTAAAGGCTACCAACATATATCAATATAAAGTTTCAAGAATACCCTTACAAAGTTCAAACTGTTTCAATAAGCAGCATTTTATCAAAAGCAGACTTGTACATTCTGTCTCAGCACAGACTCACCGATCTTCCCCTATACGTGCAACACCTATAGTCCATGACATGTGAAAGGGAAGGTTTGTTTTGCTTTGTTTTGAAGCGGGCTTATTGACTCTTGTCTTTCTATTATGAGACTGCCTCTTCATCCCATACAAAGGGGCAGCATGAAAAGAAACACCTCTAGCTCCTCTTCCCACCCACAGAGGAGATAGATGATCTTGATTAGTGAGTGAGGGACAGTCTAACATTTGCAGGCATCAACCACAGGACAGGCCCCTATTTGGAAATGCATTAACCCCTGCTACTTCTGTCTTCAGCTTTCCCATCCTCCTTGACCTAACTGCACTCAGGGAGGGCAGTGCATGAATGCTCTTGCAGGCTCTACCCTCGGCCAATAGACACGTAAGTTGGATCTTTGGGTCCCAGAGTTTATGTTACAAAGGGATGCACATGGCCCTGAGACCTTCTCCAATCCAGCCTGACCCTCATAAAGCTGTCTCTATTTTGACCACCACCAAGTGTCTTACGTCTCTTCTCAACTAGTTAGGAAACCAAAGGGCAAACTGAAGGAATTATTAAGATTCCACAACTACAACTAGAACCACACACACACACACACACACACACACACACACACACACGGGAAAGAAACCCACATACTGCGTATGTTTTCATGTCACAATGTTCAAATAATATGGAAATTGCATTAAACTTTTTCTCCCGCCTACCTGAAACCAAGCTGCTTGACCAAAGAAAGCCTTTGACCAAACAGATTTGAAGAACCGAGCAGTGAGCACACCTATGCTCACGGTAGTCATCCATGCCACAAACATTAAGGCACCTGCAGGTGGGAAGATAGAATGGTTGACATAACAACCCAAGCTGTTTCTTAAAGACCACACCAAATGTTCAGAACATAGAAAACAACTAATGAAATACATTCAATGAACATTACGTATAACCTAAAAATACCCCGCATATCATAGCTTTTACCACCACCACTACTACTTTTAATAGCTAACACTTCCATCACTCCTACCATGTGCCAGGCACTGAGTGTTTTACATGTATTACTCTAACTGATCTTTAAAACAATCCCATTCAGTAGTTATAATGATTATTCTGCTTTTGCTGGATGGGGAAACTGAGGAAGAAAGAAGTTAAGTAACTCGCCAAAGGTTACAAAGTTGGGAATCGAACCCAGTCTGGCTTCAGCAACTGTGCCTTAACCAGGACAATAATACAGCCCTTCTGCAGGTATGTGAGCATCTTCTCACTTCTCATTCCAAAATAGTGAAAAACAAATAGGCAAGTTACATAGGCGAAATAGGCGAAATCCGATTACTGTCCCCCTGGAGCTACTTGTAGAAGCAAATTGCCAATAATAAAATTATTTTCAAGCTTAACTATGATGACATTTATTGAAACTCTACTGGATGGAATAACTCTGGAGAATATAAAGGAAATATATCAAATAAGGACAGATTCCCCTCCCCATACAAGTATACACTTCACTATTCCCCTACTTTTAAATCCCATCTTTTCAACAATAAACCAGGCTACTTTTCAAATGGAATCAACTTTCATCTGCAGAACCAGAGCATGTTCGAGTTTTGTTTTAGGCTACTGCTCTTCCAACATGGTTAATTTCATTATTTTAATCATTTAATCATTTCATGATTAAAATCATCATATGTACAGCATTGAGTAATTTGTATACCCTCAATTACTTATACACTGGTCAGTTCTTCAACAAAACTGTATCTTTGAAACCAAACTACTGTTAGACAATCAAAATCACAAAGCACTCTTCTATTACAAGCCTTCATTTTAATAAATGGCCTAATTAAGGTGTCACAAAAATTAAGTTGATTAACCCAGATACTCAACTCTGGCTACAGTTAGAAATAACTAGGGCACTCTTTAAAAATTATGGATGTCTTAAAAGCTCCATTAGTGATTTTAATGTACAGCCAGGGTTAAAACCACTAATTATCTCTACTTTTCCATTTTTAATAAAAAGTTACAAACATTAAGACAGATATTAATATTTAAACATGGAAGACTGATACACATTTGGTAAATTATACCCACCGCCATTCCTAATCCAGCCAGCACTGGGTCATCAGGTAAATTTACTGCACAAAGTAGTAATAATACTACCCATGTAACTTACCATGAGCCTTCAGAAGGAATAAAGAACGGGATCCTCCCACGTTCTTCGGATCATCTGTCACATTATGTTTTTCATATGTAATCAAAGGTTGCTGAGAGTGCTTATAAATTCGACCTGAAATTTCAAAGACAGAAAATGAAGAATTACTTCCTCAAGAGAGAAGGAATGGAAAAACAGTGGCACGGCACAGAAACAACCTTTCTTAAGGTGATAAGAAATAAATAAATATCATCAGGGATGACACTCATATGCAAAAGCCACGTAAATGTATATAACAGTACACATGATCATCTTGAAACATGTTAAAGAAATAATTTAGCCAATCAACAGATGAATCACCATGAGGACGAAGAATGGAGAAGTTATACTGGAACAGCTGGTGGTAGGCAAGAAGCCAGTCAAACACTGTGAAGTCAAAATGATCACTGACAATATAAAAAACACTGAAAATGTCAAATATAATTCTTCAAAAATACTAATACTTTTAAAAATCTGGAATCCTAGACCAAACTAACAGAAACTGGACCTGGACAAAGTGGGTGCGCAGAAGACAAAAAAAAGCACTTTGATGCAAAATTGTATTACATGGCATATGGTCAATTTGGACTGGCTTTGACTAACAAATCAAAATCCCAAATAATGGTGATATAAACAAATTGAGGATGTGCTATTATTAATTATGCATAAGATTAAGTCTGTGAATGTGGAGAATTAGTTTGGTATGTGAGTATGTATGTGCGGTTGTTCATTCTGGGAATCTATCCTACAGAAATACTCCCCTTTTACCCACAGATATATACACAAGAATGTCTACAAAAAGCTGTGGGTTTTTTGTGCTGGACCAAAAAAAAAAAATTAAGCAAGTTAAATGTCCATCATTAAGAGAATAAATATAAATGATGGAACACACATTGTTTTTAGAATACAACACCAAGTGTCAAAAAGAATAAAAAGAATTAAGAAATCTGATAAAACAGATATACAGGAATCTTTTCTCAATGAAATAAGTACTAGACTACTGATTACATCTCAGTAATTTCCAAAAAGAAATAATTATACAAGATACAGGTTATATTATATCCAAAACGCAACAAAACAAAAAATGAACCAAAAGCTAGGGATAAAAAAGATCTAACTAGGTATTTATACAACTACTCTTTGAAATAATCCTGGAGCTAAATAGGAAATCAAAATTTAAATCACAACCCTTCTTTAAAATGAGTTAACAATGAAGACACTTCCTATCAAAAACAAATGTGAGGGGCACCTGGGTGGCTCAGTGGGTTAAAGCCTCTGCCTTCAGCTCAGGTCATGATCCCAGGGCCCTGGGATCAAGTCCCGCATTGGCCTCTCTGCTCAGTGGGGACCCTGCTTCCCCCTCTCTCTCTGCCTGCCTCTCTGCCTATTTGTGATCTCTGTCAAATAAATAAATAAAATCCTTTAAAAAAAAAAAAGTGATACAATCAAGGTACATTCAAAAGAAGTTTTTATCATTTAAAAAGCATTTATTAAAAAAAAAAACACTTAAAGTATTGAAGTCATCATTTAATTCAAGAGGTGTTTACACCAACAAAATACAACCCAGGAAACCAGAAAGGAAGATGGATTAAAAATAAAGGTAGAAATTAACAAACTAGTAAGTTAAAAAATGAAGTCTATAAAAAGCCAATGAAATTGACTGAGTTTTTGGCAAGTCCAACCACAAGATAAAAAGAAAGAGCACAAACAGTATTAGAAATAAAAAGGGTAGCACACCTGCTGATATAGAAGATACACTAAACTTATACAAAAATGCTACACGCTACTTTAATTAAGCCAAAAATATTTTAAAATCTAAATGAAATGGATGAATTTCTGGAAAAATCTTAAATTAGAAAACTTCACCAAAGAAGTAGTAGTAACTGGAGAGTACTAATGATAGAAGAATTTTTTAAATCAATCCCTAAAGGTTCAGACAGATATTATGTGGATGAGTTCTAACATACAACTAAAAAAAATTTTTTTAACTTTAAAAATTCTTATTTATTTAAGTTCTTCTAGAGTTCATTCTATGAGATTAGCATAATACTGAAACCAAAACTAGGTATGCATGTGCACACATATACACATTCCCACAACCACAGACCAAATCAATTATAAATATAGATACAGAAAGTTTAAATAAAATATTAGGGATTCAAATCAACTGTGCATTAAGAGAGCTATAAAACATAGCCAAGCAAAGTTTATCCTGAGAGAGGACTGTTTGCGATTCTGAAGTCTATAAAAATAATGGTAAAATATTATCTCAATTGCTGCCTGAAAGATATCAGATGAAATTCAGCACATGTTTATGTCAAGAACTCTGTAAAGTTAGGAAAAGATAATTTTCTAAGCACCATAAAAGACAACCACCAAAAAAATACTATAAACATGACACAACACTGAATATCAGAAGCATTCCCATCAAAACCAGGAACAAGACAAGAATGTTTGCCACATCACCACTACTGGTCCACGTTTTTCTGGGAGAAGTTGAAGGGGAGAATTACCAAGCAGGTCCAGGCCAGATGGCCCCAGAAGATGTAAAGTTACTAACAATAAGCTAGAGATAACCAGAAGCCCTATTGGGAGCAAGAGATAACCAGCTGCTTCTGCTTCTGTAAACAGGCTTCCCACCACAGGCTCCTCTCACTACTGCTCCCAACTAAAGCAGCGCCCCCACCCCTGCTCCCCTGGTTTAAACCCACCCATCAGCAGTCAGCTTAGCCCTTGGAACCTGACTGCCTGCAGTTCCCTATAAAACTCTATAACCCCATTGTCCGGGGCCGAGAATTATGAGCACAAGCTCATCGGGGTCTGCTGGTGTAAAATAAATGAGCTCTCCTACTTCTCCAAGTGTCAATTGGTCTGTCCCTGGTCTGATTTTTACTTTTCCACAACAAAGTAAACAATGCAATGAAACAAGAAAAAAAATGACTGCTGAACCTTGTCATTATTTGCATAAGGTAAGACTTTATCTAGAAAAACCAAAAAAATCAACTGGCAAAATAGATGACTAAGTTCAAGACAAATATTCAAAGACCAGTAACTTTCCTATACACCAACAAATTTAGAAAGTGTAAGAAAAATAATCACACAAGAGCTTGTATTAGAAATCTATAAGATACATAGAAACAAAGTAACAAAAAATATATAACCTATATGAAGACATGAAGAAAACCACCAGATTTTATCCAATATATTCCCGGATAGAAAGACTCACTATTGCAAAGATGTCAATTATTCCCAAAATTAACCTAAAATTTCATTGCAATTCTAATCACAACCCCAATACGATTTTCAATGGAATCTGACAATCATTTCTAAAGTTTTTCCAGTAGGACAGATACACAACAAAGAGGCAAGAATTCCTGAAAAACGAGGCCAGGAGGGGAATCATGCTCTATCAAAATTCATAACCTTTTAAAAAGCTACTGTAATTTCAACTGCTACAGTAATAAATTAATGGAAGAATAAGCTAGAAATAGTTTGATTTACTGATAGATGTTTGGCATATAATAGAGAGGATTTCTGGGGTGCCTGGGTGGCTCAGTGGGTTAAGCCTCTGCCTTCAGCTCAGGTCATGATCTCAGGGTCCTGGGATCAAGTCCCGCATCAGGCTCTCTGCTCAGCAGGGAGTCTGCTTCTCCCCTCTCTCTCTCTGCCTGCCTCTTTACCTGCTTGTGATCTCTCTCTCTCTCTCTCTCTCTCTGTGTCAAATAAATAAATAAATAATCTTTAAAAAAAATAGAGAGAATTTTTGAAGTGGCAGAGATAAAGTGAACTATTCAAAAAATGGTTTCAGGACAACTGGTTATTTGTTTCACAAATACTATTATATCATGGCTTGTTTATAACAGAGATCAGAGAGAAAGCAGAAAATGAGAAAAGCTTTATGTAATGAATACCTAGAGAAGAGAGTCAAGAAGAAAAAGACAATAACTATTGAGAATTATATTGAATTAGCAGAGTTGTGGTGATGAAAACCAGACCACAGTCCCAATAGCCTGAGAGGCAAGTTGGAAGAAAGTGTTTTTAAACTCTGATTCACTGCAGACCCACGGGCTAACCAAGAACTTAACCTTCATTAAAGCAGAAGTCCATTATAATTTTGGGATTCCTTTGTATGGCTCCATCATAATCTTAGATTTCTACTCTAAAGCAGATGGAGTTCATGTTTAGTACAAGACTCTATGGTATTACGTGATGTAATTGTTAAATAACCCGTCATTTTGTTAAACTGTTAAATTGTTAAATTCGTTAAATTGTTAAAATAACCAGTCATGTGATGACAGGGTCTCCAATTCCTGAATTATTTAAATTGGTAGATTTCCTAATTGTGAATTACTTATTCACCCAAGTGAGTTCTATCATTTCCCGTGACTCCTTATTTCATGATAGGACAATGTCAGCATTCTGGGGGAGGGAGGGTAGAGATAGCATTAGAAAAAGGTTTTAAACGGATTTTACTGCAATTGTGTACCTTTTACATTTATATGGGTTACAGAGATTTTATGATTGCTTTGAAAAATGGTTTCAACCTCACAGAGTCTCACTGCTTTTAAGCAGAGTACAATTTATACCTCGTTCACATACACATAACTAGATAACAGAAGAGACAATGATTTATGTGGCAATACTTTGTTCCCCAACACAAGGGTAATGGAAAGTTTATTCCCTAAAGCAGTAATATCTAGGTTTGGGTTTTTGGGTTTTTTTTTTTTTTTGCTCTGCACTCCACCAGTTTTAAAAAAAAAAAAAAAAAAAAAAAAAAGAGTCCAGGGGCTCCTGGGCAGCTCAGTCAGTTCAGCATCTACCCTTGGCTCAGGACACAATCCTGGGGTCCTGGAATTGGGCTGCCATGAGGCTCCCTGCTCGGCGAGGAGTCTACTTCTCCCTCTCCCTCTTCTCCTCCCCTCTGCCCCTGCTCTCTTTTTAAATATCTTTTTTAATCTTTTTTAAAATATTTTTATTTTTTACTTTTTTTTCGATTTTATTTATTTATGAGAAAGAGAGAGTGAGAAAGGGAACACAAGCAGGGGAGCTGGAGAGGGAGAAGCAGGCTTCCCGCTGGGCAGGGAGCCCAATATGAGGTTTGATCCCAGGACATTGGGATCATGACCGGAGCCAAAGGCAGATGCTTAATGACTGAGCCCCCCACGTGCCCTAAAGTCTTAAAAAAATTTTTTTTAATTAAAAAAAAATGAGTCTATGCTCCTGATATACATATACTTTAGTTAATAAACATATTGATGTACTATTGTCTTAATGCATTATGAACACTGTAAAATATATTAAAATAGAAATTTTTGAGATGAGATCAAATCAATCTAAATAGAAGGTTCTAGCGTTGTTCCTTGTATCCTCTAGACTGTCTTACAATGTATATACCTTATTTGGGAGAACCCTGTCCTGGAGTAGTAAGTTATCAAACCACAGTATATAAAACAATCACCTGGAATGTTTGTTAAAAAATGCAGATTCCAATCACCAATGACAAGAGATTCAGCGAGTCTAAAAGCTGGAGTTTGGGAATCTACATTTCCAGCAGTCACCTCAAGTGGTTAGGAAGTAGGTTGTTTGAGGCCACGCTTTGAGAAACACCACAAAAGATAGAGATTCTCCCCACCATACCATCAGCATAGCAACCAGCTAGAGAGGGAAATACAATGCTCCATTCTGCACCTACATTATCCATGAACTAGAGTTTTCTAGGCAAACATTGGAACTATCACTTAAAATATTGTTTCTAAAAAAAAATAAATAAAATAAAATATTGTTTCTATCAGAAAATGTATTCCAATTTCTACAGTGCTACCCTAAGAAGAAATTTTTGGCATTGTCACACATCCCCCCACCCCCCCCCACACACGATTTATTATATAATAGAATTCATCCACTTAAATGAAACTGCTTTTCCTTTAAGGTATAAATTTTTTTAAGTATCAAGATTTTTTTTTAAAGATTTATTTATTTGGGAGAAAGAGCGAGCATGGGCAGGGAGGAAGGGTAGAGGGAGAGGGAGAAGCAGACTCCTCACTGAGCAAGGAGCCCAATGTGGAGGACCCCATGAGATTTTGACCTGACCCAAAGGCAGCCACTTAACCAACTGAGCCACCCAGGCGCCCCTAAGTATCAAGTTTTTTAAAGTATAAATACAAACTGCTAAATCCCCTAGCAACAGAAGGTATCCATTTGCATCCGTAGTCATACATGAAGCACCTGTACCATACCGGGCACCAAAGGAAGCAAGTTTGGTATCATGGAAAGGGCACAGCTTCTGTAAGCGGAACAGTCTGGGGCGTAATTTCTGAATCTGCTACTTGTTTAATTTGGAACAAGTTACTTAACCTTTCTAGGTTCCAGTTTCCTTCTCTTAAATGGGTACTATAATGTCTACTGACAAAGCCTCTGTGAGACCCGAGAAATATGTAACACACAGTAAGTGACCACTATGATAACAACAAACACAATTACCTCTACTTAAGTGGTATTCCTTTAAAAACACAGATAGTTGACCCTTTTCCTCATTAAAAATTCAATTCCTATATTTTCCATGTTCAAAAGTGTTGACTGGGCACCTGGGTGGCTAAGTGGGTTAAAGCCTCTGCCTTTGGCTCAGGTCATGATCCCGGGGTCCTGGGATCGAGCCCCACATCGGGCTCTCTGCTCAGCGGGGAGCCTGCTTCCCTTCCTCTCTCTGCCTGCCTCTCTGTCTGCTTGTGGTCTCTGTCAAGTGAATAAATAAAATCTTAAAAAAAAAAAATGTTGACTACTTAGGCTCTGAGGTCAAAGTCTGGATTCAAATTTCATCTCTACCACGGACTCATCTGGGTTAAATTACTTAACCACTCCTAAGCCTGTTTCCTCCCAGATGACACAGGGATAGTAAGAGTACATATCTAATATAATCTTTATTAAGATAAAAATGAAGGATCTAACTACAGTGCTTAGCCAGTCACTGGCACTCATGAAGCACTGAGTAGTTTTTCTTCATTAATATCACTTAACCAAGAAATGACTTTCAAGCTATATTTGCTATTGCTGGTGCAAACAAGATTACATGATTTGACTAAGATAACTACACATATCACCTACAACTAAATCTACAAATATTCCTAAATTCTCTCCTAACACTGAGTGGACAGTTTATCCTGCTTCAAAACTATCATCTCCCCTTTACCTATAGTATAAAATCAAAACCCAGGGGCGCCTGGGTGGCTCAGTGGGTTAAGCCTCTGCCTTCAGCTCAGGCAGGGTCCTGGGATCGAGCCCTGCAACGGGCTCTCTGCTCAGCAGGTAGCCTGCTTCCCCCTCTCTCTCTCTGCCTACCTCTCTGCCTACTTGTGATCTCTGTCTGTCAAATAAATAAATAAAAATCTAGAAAAAAAGAATCAAAAACCACATGATAGAATATGCAAAGGTTTTTCACAATTTTACCTACACCACATTTTTGCTCTTCCTCTTCCTTTACCTCAGCCCCTAGCCTTCCGTTCCATCCACCCAGCTTCTCGCCATTTTCAAAGGAAGTTATATCCACAAAGTTTGGGACAGTATTATCTCCCAAGAGATGAGTCACTACATACTACCTTGGCATTTCCTATACTTCTTCAAAACATCGTCAGCCAAGACCTTAAATAAAATCTAATAATCCTTATTAATAGGTGCTGCAATACCCACCAGGCAGTCTTCTTAAGGATAAAGGAAATATTCTTTGAAAGAAAAAAAAAAGGATAAAGTAAATATTCAAACTCACAGAACTACTGTGGGCTGCACTTGACATCAGATTCACTTAGAGAAACGTGGAACAGAGATGAGCACAGCTGCAGGGCATTCAGAGGCATTTTGCTTTGATGAGAGATCTTATAGCACCTTATTCAGTTGGCCAGAAACTATTCTCCCTACCCCTCCTCCACCTCCCTGGAGAAAGCTCAGGTTCAAGGAGATGAATTTCACATTAGACAGGTTATCCTGCAAAAGCAGTATCTCTTGCAACACTCTTACAGCCACTGCTTACAGGATCCCTGCCAGGGATCTGCCAATGTCACAACACATAGGGAAACCCAAAGATATGGCTTCTTACTAGGTATTTATAGTTCTTCCTGGTCCAAATGCACTTTGCCAGCCAGAAGCCATTTTTATCATAAGCATGTCACCTTACAACATAGTTGACACTACTTTTATCTAGTTCCCCAGGAAACAAAATGAGAAGGTCATCCAAAGTCAAACTGTCAGGCAAGAATGGAAAAGGGTTTTGATAATTCTTTACCCACAAGTGTATATCTTAAAAAATGAGCAATTAGGGGCGCCTGGGCGGCTCAGTGGGTTAAAGCCTCTGCCTTCGGCTCAGGCCATGGTCTCAGGGTCCTGGGATCCAGCCCCGGCTCTCTGCTCAGCGGGAAGCCTGCTTCCCTTCCTCTCTCTCTCTGCCTGCCTCTCTGCCTAATTGTGATCTCTGTCAAATAAATAAAATCTTTAAAAAAAAAAAAAAAGAAAAGAAAAGAAATGAGCAATTATAGCAGTCTCTCCAGGAAAGGTGGAAAAGGGAAGAAGAGAGAGGAAAAAACTTGAAAAGATAATTTTCATCAATATACATACCATCATCAGCTGCACCATCTGCTAGAAATATGTAGTAGCTTGTGTTTAGATCAAATCTATTCTTAGCCCCAGGAAGGGTAATGTTTCTTCTGAAAGAACACTGCATAACACCATCCGCCAGCCTCCAAGCCAGATCCTCAAGAGCGCCCTACAAACATACACAATGGGTCTTCTCAGCATTCCCCACAGATTTGCTAAAAATAAAATATGATCGACCTGACCTGCTGGATTTCCTTTCCCTAAGATCCTTTGTGCATGTTTTGTCTGCTGTATTGTTGTTTTCCCACTTCCTCTCTGAGGAGTACAAGAAACATTTTTCTCCTCATTTGTCTTTACCCCAACTTGGCAAAAATATTTTTACACTGAATCAGAACCCCACAAGTCCTCTACCCAGGTTAGAAACTTTGGCAGATGCACTAACCCCATCTGGCCACAGACACAAAATCAAAACACTGAAGAAACAATTGGGAAGTAATACACTCATGGCCAAAATGTAACATGCAACAAGGGATAAGTCCCAAGCCCTGGGGAAAGCTCTACAGAGAGTGTGAAGTCATTAGGTGACGGCTACTGCTCTGTCAGAGCTCATGTGCTTGCCAAACGCCATGTGAAAAGAGACACTTCTCTACCAGAAATATCTGTGGCACAGATGCCAAGAAGAGGCACAGAAGACAACTGACCAAGGCACTGAACCAGTCCCCGCCCTACATGCTTTTCATTCTCACTGGATGAGAAATATATTCTTTTCTAAGATATGAAAAAAGATTTAGGTGACATAGGCAAGAATTCATCTTTTGCTACAAGAGAAACTTGTTTAGTGCTTTTCCAAAGTGTAGAAAAGGGGAGACAGTGGTCAAAGGGGACAAAGTTGCAGTTACGTAGGATGAATAAGTCTAGAGATCTAATGTACAGCACGATGACTGTATTTAGTAATACTGTATTGTATACTGGAAATTTGCTAAGTGAGTAAATTTCAGGTGCTCTCACCACAAAAAAAAGTTAAGTCTGTGAGGACACAGCTGAAGTAATCATTTCGCTACGTATATGTATATCAAAACATCATGTTGTATATCTTAAATATAATTTTATTAATTTAGAGAAAAATAAGATATATACTTTAATATATGATGTTAAATACAAATGATATAATGATATTAATAATACATTAAACCTATAACAATAATAATTTATTATATTTTTACATACTATTTTTAAAATAAAATAAAGCACAGAAAAGTTTCTCCCAGATTATTATAAGAAAGGAAGCCTGCTGCCAGACTCGTTCTCTGGCTCTCTGCTAACTGAGGATAGGGAGCTATCTTGCAACACAGTTCTGCCACTGTTGGCCACCTAGCCAAAAGGCAGACAAACCAGGTGGAGGGTCCCAGAATTTTCATACCTACCCTGGAGTCCATCACAGGGTGACTTCGCCCCATCAAATGCGAAGGTTGTATGTGTACAGTCTGATCTTCACGAATACACAAATAAGCATCATCATCACCCTGAAAACATTTGCACAGGAGAAAAATTCAAAGGAATGTCAACATTTTGTTTATAAAAGCACCCCTAATGAAATCAAATGGTATTGGATGCTTTTAAAACATCATTTGCAGATTCAGTCTTAAATGATACTACGAATTCTAAGAATTGGCTGTCCAGTTTATAAATTTAAAATAATTTTGCTGAAATGAAGAAACAAACAAAGAATAGAAACAGACCCATAAATACAGGGAACAACCCTGATTGTTGCCAGAGGGGAGGAGGGTGAGGGATGGGCAAATGGGCGAGAGGCTGTGGAAGATGGAGGCTTCCAGCTATGGAATGAGTGAGTCATGGGGAAAAAAAGGAGAGCACAGGGTTACAGTCCATGGTATTATAACAGTGTTGTATGATAACAGATAGTAGCTATACTTGTGATGCGCATAACATGATGTTTAAAACTGTCCAATCGCTCAATGGGTTAAGCCTCTGCCTTCAGCTCAGGTCATGATCTCAGGGTCCTGTGATCTAGCCCCACGTTGGACTCTCTGCTCAGCAGGGAGCCTGCTTCCCCCTCTCTCTCTGCCTGCTTCTCTGCCTACTTGTGATCTCTCTGTCAAATAAACAGATGAATAAAATCTTAAAAAAAAACAAAACTGTCCAGTCGCTACATTGTACACCTGAAACTAATGTAACATCGTGTGTCAATTATATATTATTTTATTCAAATAAATAATAATTTTGTTATAATACAAAAGCAACATAATTTCAATGTAAAAATAGATGAAAATAACATGTTTATATGCCCATAAACTCAAACAGGACTGTCAAAGCTTTCATGTATATTCATCCAAACCTATTTATAATTATACCCATCTTTTCACCCCAAATAGGAAAATACACAGTTCTGTTACCCTTTTTCTCTAAATTTATTATGCACATTGTTTGTAAATAAATATCTGTGTTTACAAATTTTCGTAACTATAAATGCACTGCACTACATTGGGTTTGGGGCAGCAACTTTTAAGATGAGGACACTGTAATCAGATACTGCTAATACTGTACACACTCAAGAGATTTACTACTACATATTAAGACCAACTTGTCTGAATTCAAGGAGCACTTTTTTGTCAGTCTAATTCTTATCTATCCTTTAGTCTCCAATATTCCTTAGCTCTAAAAGTTAGAGCTTAAAGTGACTATCAGAGAGCAGATTGAATCTTCAAAATACATTTAAATGATGGTACAAAGAAATAATATGCACTTTAAATTACTGTGTATAGTTCTGGTTCTTTCACCCATTCTAAACCATTCTCTGTAAACTATCTAACAAGATCTTTCATATGTTGCAGTAGTCACTAAACTCCTTAAACAAAGCCAAAACTGACAACTTAAAATAAATTTTGCTATTAATCCCAATGATATTCTAACATATTCTGATTTTTTTTAAAGTTCCACTTTTGAGAACTCCCAAGTTCATAACCTTAACAAACCAATTATTCACTGTTACACACCTTCTATTCAAATCAGAATTAGCCCAACTCAAAGAGTCATGGTGATCTAAACCAGCAATCAACAAACTATGGCATACACACCAGATTCAGTCTGATGCCTGTTCTGGTAGACCCCACAGGCTAAGAAGGACGTTTACATATCTAAACTATTTATTAAATAGAAGAACATACCACGATGAGTAAAAATACATGAAATCCAAATTTCAGTGTCCACAAATGAAGTTTTATTGGAACACAGCCACACCTATTAATTTATGGATTGTCTTTTGCTGTTTCAGTGCTACCACACAGAGATGAGTATTTAAAACAAAGACCATATGCCCACAAATTCTAAAGTAGTTACTACTGGACCTCTACAGAAAAAGTTCACTGATCTCTAATTTAAACAAACGATGTGTATTTTCTAGACTATCATCTCTGAGGTATACAAACTCTTTTTTTATTTAAAACAAATTTTGCTTTTAACAAAATGGTTGATTTTGAGGCAAAATGATGATAGGCCAACTGCCATACTAACTCATGGCAGAGAGACCTCTCAAATGTTGGAGAGAATGCTGGGGAAGGAGAACTACTCCCAGTTCTCTCTACTCTACAGTAAAGAGTATGAGAAGGGGCTTTTACAACCTTAGGCTCCAGGCAATTCTAGAAACCCCAAGTTTGGAGCAGGGAAGCACAAATGGAAGAAGTCCCACCAAGTTTCTGAATCGGACAGATCCTCTTTCTCCCATTTGTTCCTCTTGAACCAAGCATTTAGAACGTACTCTGTTCAGAAAATAATTGTGTGGATATTGTGGGAAAAATAAAGATGACTACATTGTTCTTATAACCAAAGGCTAGATTTTAATGGAAGAGACAGTTACAATAGTATGTGAATTATGATAAAACAGGTTTAAACAAAGTACCACGGAAGCACAAATCATGTAGAGCCAAAAGATTGAAGAAAAGTTATCAGAAAAGATTATAATTACGTAGGCCTTAGAGAATAAAAAATACTTACACGTGGATAAGGTAGAGCTGAGATTAAAGGAAAAGTTTTCTAAAAGGAGGAACTTCCAGGACCAAATACATAGAAACAAAAAAATATGTGAAACTTTTAGGAAACAGGTAATTATGTTAGCCAAAAAGATATACAAGGTAAGGTATAAGATATACAAGATATACAAAGATATATACAAGATATACAAAGTCCAACATGGACTTTGAAGACTTTTGAAAGCCAAGCTAATGAAAAAAAGAACAAAACAAAACAAAACAAAACAAAAAAATTTCCTATAACTACTAAAGGCTCACCAAAGTTTCTGGGGATAGGATTGAGATGATCTCCATGGAAGCTCAGGAAGAAAACAACAGTGACTATTAAAAGATGAAATGGGGGAAAAAGAAAAAAGATGACATGGAATAAAATTGCTAAAAACTAGGGGGCGGAGTCAAGATGGTGGAGAAGTAGCAGGCTGAGACGACATCAGGTAGCAGGAGATCAGCTAGATAGCTTAGCTAAACATTGCGAACACCTACAAATCCAATGGGAAATCAAAGAAAAGATCAACAATTCTAGAAACAGAAAATCGACCACTTTCTGAAAGGTAGGACCTGCGGAGAAGTGAGTCCGAAGCGACGGGAAGATAGACCGCGGGGGAAGGGGCCGGCTCCCAGCAAGCGGTGGAGCAACAGAGCACAAAATCAAGACTTTTAAAAGTCTGCTTCACAGAGGGACATCGCTCCAGAGGCTAAACCGGGGTGAAGCCCACGCGGGGTCAGCGTAACCCCAGGTCCCATGGGATTACAGAAGGACCAGGGGTGTCTGAGTGTCGCAGAGCTCACAGGTATTAGAGCAGGGAAGCCGGCTACAGCGACAAAGCCGAGGAGTGAGCCCTCAGCTCGGGGTTACCTTGAACCGGGCACAGGCTGGGTGAGCTCGGAGTGTGGCCAGAGGCCACAGAGACGGAAGCAACCGGGCGCTTTTCTCCAAGCGTGGGCGACTGAGCACTCTTCTCCAAACACGACCAGAGGCCAGGGAGATGGGAGCAATTGGGTGCTTTTCTCTGAGGGTCCCACTCCTCAAGTGGGACCCGGAGCGCTCGGCTCCTCCGGGCCAGAGACTTGGAGGCCGCCATTATCATTCCAGTCCTCCGGAACTCTATAGAAAGCATTCAGGGAACAAAAGCTCCGGAAAGCGAACGGGAGCGGATTACTTAGCTCCCGTTAAGGGTGGGGCAATTCCACCTCAGGCAAAGACACTTGAGAATCACTACAACAGGTCCCTTCCCCAGAAGATCAACAAGAAACCCAGCCAAGACCAACTTCACTTACCAAGGAGAACAGAGGAATTCCAGAAGAGGAGAAAGCAAAGCAAGGAATTCATGGCTTTCTCCCCATGATTCTTTAGTCTTGCAGTTAATATTTTTTTTTCTTTTTTCTACTGCTAATTTTTTTTTAACTTTTACCCTTTCCTCTTTTAATTTTTTTTAATTAGTATATCTTAACAATACCTTACCAAAAAAAAAATAATAATAATCTTTTTTTGAACCTTCATTATTATAGTCATATTTTATCCTCCATTGTATCTAACTATATTTTTTGTATATACATATATTTTTTTTTATATTTTCTCCTTATTTGTTTTCTTTTCTTTTTTTTTTTTTTTTTTCTTGTTTATCCCCTTTCTCCCTCCCACGATTTGGGGTCTCTTCTCATTTGGTTAAAGCACATTTCCCTGGGATCTTTGCCACCCTTTTAACATTTTATTTTCTCCTTTATATATTCTTATCTGGACAAAATGACAAGGCGGAAAAACTCACCACAAAAAGAAGAACAAGAAGCAGTACCGAAGGCTAGGGACCTAATGAATACGGGCACTCTTTGCAGATGATATGATACTGTATGCGGAAAACCCAAAAGCCTCCACTCCAAAACTGCTAGAACTTGTACAGGAATTCAGTAAAGTGTCAGGATATAAAGTCAATGCACAAAAATCAGTTGCATTTCTTTACACCAACAGCAAGACAGAAGAAAGAGAAATTAAGGAGTCAATCCCATTTACAATTGCACCCAAAACCATAAGATACCTAGGAATAAACCTAACCAAAGAGGCAAAGAATCTATACTCAGAGAACTTTTATAAAGTACTCATGAAAGAAACCGAGGAAGACACAAAGAAATGGAAAAATGTTCCATGCTCATGGATTGGAAGAACAAATATTGTGAAAATGTCTATTCTACCTAAAGCAATCTACACATTTAATGCAATCCCAATCAAAATCCCATCCATTTTTTTCAAAGAAATAGAACAAATAATCTTAAAATTTATATGGAACCAGAAAAGACCTCGAATAGCCAAAGGAATATTGAAAAAGAAAGCCAAAGTTGGTGGCATCACAATTCCAGACTTCAAGCTCTATTACAAAGCTGTCATCATCAAGACAGTATGGTACTGGCACAAAAACAGACACATAGATCAATGGAACAGAATAGAGAGCCCAGAAATAGACCCTCAACTCTATGGTCAACTAATCTTCGACAAAGCAGGAAAGAATGTCCAATGGAAAAAAGACAGCCTCTTCAACAAATGGGGCTGGGAAAATTGGACAGCCACATGCAGAAAAATGAAATTGGACCACTTCCTTACACCACACACGAAAATAGACTCAAAATGGATGAAGGACCTCAATGTGAGAAAGGAATCCATCAAAATCCTTGAGGAGAACACAGGCAGCAACCTCTTCGACCTCAGCCGCAGCAACTTCTTCCTAGGAACATTGCCAAAGGCAAGGGAAGTGAGGGCAAAAATGAACTATTGGGATTTCATCAAGATCAAAAGCTTTTGCGCAGCAAAGGAAACAGTTAACAAAAAGTTAAAAAGTTAACAAAAAGACAACTGACAGAATGAGAGAAGATATTTGCAAATGACATATCAGATAAAGGGCTAGTACCCAAAATCTATAAAGAGCTTAGCAAACTCAACACCCAAAGAACAAATAATCCAATCAAGAAATGGGCAGAGGACATGAACAGACATTTCTGCAAATAAGACATCCAGATGGCCAACAGACACATGAAAAAATGCTCCACATCTCTCGGCATCAGGAAATACAAATCAAAATTACAATGAGATACCACCTCACACCAGTCATGCTAAAATTAACAAGTCAGGAAATGACAGATGCTGGCGAGGATGCAGAGAAAAGGGAACCCTCCTACACTGCTGGTGGGAATGCAAGCTGGTGCAGCCACTCTGGAAAACAGTGTAGAGGTTCCCCAAAAAACTGAAAATAGAGCTACCCTATGACCCAGCAATTGCACTACTGGGTATATATCCTAAAGATACAAACGTGGTGCTCCGAAAGGGCACGTGCACCCGAATGTTTATGGCAGCAATGTCCACAATAGCCAAACTATGGAAAGAACCTAGATGTCCATCAACAGATGAATGGATAAAGAAGATGTGGTATATATACACAATGGATACTATGCAGCCATCAAAAGAAATGAAATCTTGCCATTTGCGACGACGTGGATGGAACTAGAGGGTATTATGCTTAGCAAAGTGAGTCAGTCGGAGAAAGACAGCTATCATATGATCTCCCTGATATGAGGAAGTAGAGATGCAACATGGGGGATTTGGGGGGTAGGAAAAGAAAAAATGAAAGAAGATGGGATCGGGAGGGAGACAAACCATAAAAGACTCAATCTCAAAAAAACAGACTGAGGGTTGCGGGGGGGAAGGGGGATGGGAGAGGGTGGTGGGGATATGGACATTGGGGAGGGTATGTGCTATGATGAGTGCTGTGAAATGTGTAAACCTGGCGAGTCACAGACCTGTACCCCTGGGGATAAAAACACATTATATGTTTACCAAAAAATTTTTTTAAAAATTGCTAAAAACTAGTGAGAGGCCACTGCAGTGGTCTTGAAATGACAATAAAAGTGTAAGCCAAGTCAGAGATAGTGACAATGCAATAAAGAGAATGAAGAAGTATGTCAAAGACAGAATCAAAAGTATCTGGAAGATTAAAAGCAATGAACACACTAGCACCCAAATCTTGACTTCTAAACATTATTCCTATAACAGGGAAAAGACCTCCTTTGAGAAATGAAAATGCATAACAGCATAAGATGAATGGACATTTTGTTACACCAGAAAACAAACCCACACCAAAAAACTAATGGAGACACATCAAAGGGCATTTAAAAAAAAAAAAAAAAACAGCTTGAAGGAGCCACATCTGGGTCAATATGAGCATTAAAAAGAAGAATGATGATGATAAACCATAACACAACAGACCAAAGGAATTCATCAGTCCATAGTGTTTCCCCAAAAGTGAAGGAAGGATGCCAAGAATGCTCTTCTTTTTAGAAGAATGCCAGCTAATAAATAAATTAGAAAATCACCATTTTGCAACCACAACTGTAAAAACTGTTTCAGGAAAGGAACATCAATAGATGCTAAAATAATTTGGTAAAATGTTATTGAGGAACAGAATATTCGCCATGAAAATATCACCTCATAGATGACTTACTAATTAAAAAGAGAAAATACGCCTTCACAATGGAAATATCTGACAGACACAAGTGATGAAACATAGAATCACCAATAATGCAATAATCTGACATTACACACCTCTTGATATGATGCACTGAGATAGAAACAAACCCCCTAGGTAGTATTTGTGCAAAAAATCTGAACCTGAATCTACTGTACAAACTGTGGGACATTCTACAGAATTATACTAAAAAAAATCTAGAAAATAGGCAGGATAACAGATCAAAGAGATATAACAATTAAAGGTATTGAGTGATAAATGACTGGCTCTTGGGTCAGAATTTGTTTTAAAAAAAACAGCTTTATAGCTGTGGATAAAAGGGAAGAATCTAAGTCACAACCAAATTCCCTGAACACCAAAGAAGATGGTGGCAGCAATGAATGAGAGTCTATAAATTGCCCAGGACAGTATCTGAAAAGAAGCAAGGTAATAATGGTAACTGCTTTTTTACTACTATTTTTGATCACCAAGAATGGGGGACACAAGAAGCATGAGGAGGGAATATATTAAGTTCAGTTTTATAGATGATGGTTAGTGTCATCCAGAAACATTCATCAGGACAAGATCAGCTGGCCACTGGAAATTCCAGTCTGAAGTACAACAGAGGCCAGAACTGGGAACATTCTAGAACTGAACATTAAGAAATTATATACAGAGCAAGATGACACTGGGCAGAAGAAGGAAGGCAAAAGAAGCTAATATATAGTATTATATATTGGATCTTGGGTCAGAAATTTTTTTTAAAAAACAGCTATAAAGGACTGTATGGGGACAACTGAGGTATTTGGAATATAGACTATATTGCATATAATTATTATATCATTGTTACATTTTCTCAATGTGATCAAGATATGGTAATTACAGGAGCACATCCTTGTTCTTAGGAGATACTTGCTAAAAATTCTAAAGATAAAATGTCATGATATTTCTATAATTCAACTTTCAAGTAGTTTGGGGGAAATGTTTCAAGAACATATAGTATTATTGATGTACTTTATATCATTTAATAAAATATCTGATAGGGAATATGTATGTACTTTGAAATGTAGTTAAAATTCAGACATTATCAAGTCATTGTTAGCAAAAATATGGAAAATTAGGGCACCTGGGTGGCTCAATGGTTTAAAGCCTCTGCCTTCAGCTCAGGTCATGATCCCGGGACCCTGGGATCGAGCCCCGCATCGGGCTCTCTGCTCGGCGGGGAGCCTGCTTCCCTCTCTCTCTCTGCCTGCCTCTCTGCCTACTTGTGATCTCTGTCTGTCAAATAAATATATAAAATCTTTAAAAAATATATGGAAAATTATACTCTTCATCAATTTTAATGGTGAACCCTAATACCAAAACAATTGTTATCATTAATTTACAAGTAAAACTGAAAAAGGTAACATTTAGCTAATATTCATAGCATCAGATACCTTCAGTATTTAAATTTATATTAGGTACTGAAAAGAAACAGCAGATCATAAAAAATCCTAAAATTTTCTAAATAGCCAAAAATAGAAATAACCACTTTAAAAATATTTTCTGAGGATGATTTATTTCGCTCAATTTAGGCAAACAGGTGTACAGATGATTTTAATCATTAAGTAAGATTGCTCTGTAAATCAACGGCACCTGCATAATTAAGTCTTTTTTATAAACATTTTTTGATGAGTACTATACCAGAAACGTAAGATTTCTAAGTAAGATAAATATATCTTGAATTAAAGACAAATGCTTTTGTGCCATCTATGCCTACAACTTAGAAAAGAAACAACTGGTCTACTTATGCGCTTCTCATCACCACACCGAGGGGAGCAGTAGTGTCTTTTCCTCTTGCTGACAGATTTTATGTGACCAGAAAAAGAAAAATATGAATATACTACTACATAAAGTTTGGGTCTAAAGTGACTGTTTTTTAGTTAAGGGACTGGAGCACATATCTAAATGAGCACTGTGTGTTAGAGATGAAGCTAGACACTAATTCCAACAAGACCACCATTGTTAATCAATCCTTGGGGGGCCCATCTTCAGAATTTCCATCATAACCAGTTCCATCCCATTCACACAACAAGCACTACCACCTTCTTTTCTTATTGCTGTGTAGTCCCGTTTTATTTTTAATCCAGTCTCATCATCTACCTTAGGTACCAAACCTGGTTCATTTTGGCCAGAACTGCAAATACCCAAAAGAATATGCTATAGGTCTGATGACAGTTACAAAGGGAAATAGGGAAAACGTTTTGGAACTATTGTAACATCATTCAATCAAGTATAAAACTTCCCAACAAACAAGTTGGTTTTTTTTTTATTTGACAGAGAGAGAGATCACAAGTAGGCAGAGAGGCAGGCAGAGAGAGGGGGAAGCAGGCTCCCTACCGAGCAGAAAGCCCAACGTGGGGCTCAATCCCAGGACTCTGAGATCATGACGGAAGCTGAAGGCAGAAGCTTAACCCACTGAGCCCCCCAGGAGCCCCCCGACAAACAAGTTTAAAAAAGAAAGAGTTTTAATTTCTTATAGGTTATTTTTAAAAGCATATGACGTATCTGGGGCACGTGGGTGGCTCAGACGTTTAAGCGTTGGACTTGATTTCAGCTCAGTCATGATCTTGGGGTCATGAGATAGAGCCTCGCATTGGGCTCTGCACTGGGCATGGAGCTACTTAAGATTCTCTCTTTCCCTATTCCATTGTCCCTCCCCCGTCTAAAAAAATAATAAAAAATAAAAGCATATGACATATCTTATCTCTCCTAAGTTTAAGGTATACATTTTGCTTAATGGAAGAGAATAATGGGAGCATTCAAGGACTATATAGTAAAACACCTAGGTCATATGCAGACACATATAGTAAGATACCTTGGCGTAATTTTTTACCCCTGGCTTCCTGCAAAACTTCCAAGCAGCCTACAAGGACCAATATGATCAGAGTGCACTTTTAGGGAAATCATTAGTTCTTCTAGTACAGAATCTCAGCAGAAATTCCTTCTAGTACAGAATTTCCTAAAGAAGTGATGTTAAGTTTAAAACCTGACAGGAAAGAAAGACCCTGTTGACTTTGCTAACGTGGAAGTAAAAGGCTTTCTCCATTTGTAGTCATCCCCGACCTCCCGCCAACTCTGCTTTGAACAGGACTCGCACATGTCCTGGCCCACACTTTCCGGCCTTCCCTCGGGGAGATCAGGATGCCTTGGCAGCACTCTGCTCTTCCACACCGTGGCACAAGGCTGCCATCTACAGAACTATTCCATCCATCCAGCACTACCAGGGGAGAGCGAGAATCAGCTCAAAACAAATGCTGCCCGGCGCCTGGGTGGCTCAGTGGGTTAAAGCCTCTGCCTTTGGCTCAGGTCAAGATCCCAGAGTCCTGAGATCGAGCCCCGCATCGGACTCTCTGCTCAGCAGGGAGCCTGCTTCCTCCTCTCTGCCTGCCTCTCTGCCTTGTGATCTCTGTCAAATAAATGAAAAAATCTTTAAAAAAACACACACACACACACACACACAAATGCTGCCTTCCCTAGATCTGACAAAGCAGCCTCTGGTGAAGAGTGTATTTATGCCTGGACACACCAGGGGTCGTTCTCTGGGATATGTACCGATGACTACCAACATGGAGACACTGAGGCAGCAACCCACGCTGTGGTTGCTGGCCATTCGAGAAAACGATGAGTGTCGGAAAAGCATCACAAATAACATAAGACTTTTATGCAGAGCATCTTTTCTTAACTGCACTTCCTGCTTTTATCACAGAGACAGAGACAGACAGAAAGACACAGGGGCAAGTCCACCGGCTACAGAGCAATTTTCTGAACTCTCCATAGGATGGCCTGTTCTTAGAGCTATGTAATTGCACAACTGTTAAAAATATGATATACCTAAAAAAGTGTTTAAGTCAGCATCTCCTCTAAGTTAGTGTATCCTGCCCTGCCCCCCCTCCCCATTTTAAGTATGATCATTTGACCATGGAACAAATAAGAATACAGCCATTGATCAGCCTCCCTCTTTCGTTATCACTTACGTAAGTAAGGGATACAAACCATCCATCTGTCATGAGAAAACGCAAAGGATAAATAGCCTTTACTGGGCCCACTCATTTCAACCACCACTGATTGGTCATCTCGTGTGAAGGACAAGAAGAAACAGGCGTGCTCCTTCTCTGGGTCACAGTTCACAGGACTCCTAACACAGAACTTCTTGTTCCCACAATCTGAAGCACTGAACTAGAAAAATGACAGGGAGAAAAAGTCTTAATTACCGACAAGGCAGTTCATTTCACCATGATAAAAGAGCCACTACTTGAAGCACAAATTTTCACAAAAGTATCTTTTCATAATAGAGATTCAAAGTAGGAGACAAAAGACACAACCCAAATTAGAAATGATCAGAGCAGTAGTTATGTTGTGAACTTTTAAACTTAATTAGTTTTAATTAAAATCTGGAAGACACAACATTAGTTGGACTATAATGTGATGACTATTAAAAGGACTTTAATACACAAAATATTTCACATTAATTAAGTTCTGGAGCAAAGTTTTTAGCAAATTTTGAAAAACATCTTAAAGAATATTTAGGTCCACACTGACTCTTGCCTAAAGTGTATCCTTGAGTTTTTAGAATGCATTTCTAAAAAGCAAACAGACAAACTCTTAGCAAGTTTTTATATTTAGATCCTGGACTCTGCTTCTAGAATTCAGGTTCAAATTGGATATTAAAATAATATTAGAAAAAATGGTTACTCCTATATATACCACTACTCCAAATAGCAGTAATAACAATTAAGTGGAGAAGAAGCAGGAACAACCTACAATGACTTAATTCAGAGCTCCTTGTTATAGCAAAAAAGAGAAATATTATCAAAAAATGTCAGCTCTACAATCTGACAGAGCAAATGTGCAGTCATCTTGTTAGAAGGCGCTGTGAGGGTGTATTTCAGAAGAGTTATTTTTTTTCTTTTATTTTTTCAGTGTCCCAAGATTCAGTTTATGGACCACACCCAGTGCACTATATGATACATGCCCTCCTTAATACCCATCACTAGGCTAACCCGTCTCCCCTCCCTTCCAAAACCCTCAGTTTGTTTCTCAGAGTCCATAGTCTCTCGTAGTTCATCTGACCCTCCGATTTACCCCAATTCACTTTTCCTTTCCTTCTCATAATGGAGGACATTACGTACAAATAAGTGAAATCATATGATAATTTACTTTCTCTGCTTGACTTATTTCACTCAGCATAATCTCCTTCAGTCCCATCCATGTTGATACAAAAGCTGGATATTCATCCTTTCTGATGGAGGCATAATACTTCATTATGTATATGGACCATATCTTCTTTTTACCCATTTGTCTGTTGAAGGGCATCTTAGCTTTTTCCACAGTTTGACGACTGTGGCCATTGCTGCTATGAACATTGGGGTACAGATGGCCCTTCTTTTCACTACATCTGTGTCTTTGGGGTAAATACCCCAGTGCAACTGCAGGGTCATAGGGAAGCTCTAATTTTAATTTCTTAAGGAATCTCCACAATGTTTTCCAAAGTGGCTGCACCAACTTGCATTCCCACCAATAGTGTAAGAGGGTTCCCCTTTCTCCACATCCTCTCCAACACTTCTTGTTTACTGTCTTGTTTTATTTTGGCCATTCTAACTGGTGTAAGGTAGTATCTCAATGAGGTTTTGATTTGATTTTCCCTGATGGCTAATGATGATGAACATTTTTTTCTTGTGTCTGTTAGCCATTTGTTATGTCTTCTTTGGAGCACTGTTCGTTCATGTCTTCTGTCCATTTTTTGACGTAATTATTTGGTTTTTAGGTGTTGAGTTTGAGGAGTTCCTTATAGATCTTGGATATCAGCCCTTTGTCTATAGTGTCATTTGCAAATAATCTTCTCCCATTCCATGGGTTAAACTCTGTGTAACTAGATCTAATGGGAACTGTATCAAAAAACTTCTCATTTCTTCTACTCTACCAATACTTCTGGCCACCAAATGTGTGGCAGGTTTTCCCACATTAACCAATTCTGCAATTCTCTGTGGACACCAATCGCGTGTCCCACATTGCAACTCCATTCTGACACAATCTACCTGAAGTTAGTGTTCAATCCTACAAGTTGGGGGCTCAGTCCCAGAAGACTGCTCACTTCAGAGGCCAATCACAAGTTCCAGGTTCCCACTGAAGAGGAGTGGAGGTTCCCATGACCCTCTCCTTGAGTCTGATAATGTACTAGGATAGCTCACAGAACTCAGGAACACAGCTTTCCTACTAGATTACCAGTGTGATACTTCTTTTTTAAGACTGTATTTGTTTATTCAGAAACAGAGTGAAAGAGAGACAGAGCACACATAAACAGGGAAAGGGGCTGAGGGAGAGAGAGAATCTTAAGCAGGCTGCTTGCTGAGTACGGAGCCCATATGGGTGGGGCTGGATCTCACAACCCGGAGATCATGACCTGCACCAGAATCAAGGGTCTGACGCTTAACCAAGTGAGCCACCCAGGTGCATCAAGTGTATTATTACAGGATACAACCCCAGGAACAGTCAGATGGAAGAGGCACACAGGGCAAGGAATGTGGGAAGGGGCATGGAGCTTCCACACCCTCTCTAAGGCACCACCCTTAGAGCACTTCCATGTGTTCAGCAACCTGGAAGCTCTCTGAACCCCACACTTTTGGGATTTTTATACAGGCTTCATCATGGAGGCACGATGGATTGTTGACTCAATTTTAAGCCCCCCTCTCAACTCTGGAAAATAAGGAGTGGGGTAGAAAGGCATGGGCTGGTCTTTCTGGAGACCTGCCCCCATCCAGGAGCCCACCCAGAGTTACCTCATTAGAACAAAAGGTATCCCTATCACTCAGCAAATTACAAGGGATTTAGGAGCTCTGTATTAGGAACTGGGGTCAATGGCCAAATATTAACAGGAAACACAGCAGAGACCAATATATATATTTATTTCACAGGAACTTAAAGAAAAGTCACAGAGTGGAAAGAGCAAGCCACTACCAAACTTGGATTTTGATCACTGCTCTCCCCTTTAATCCATTACATTTACTAAAGAACTTACTGTCTGTCTCTCTTGCATCCTGCAACTACACAACAGAGACTGAACCCTGAGGTCTCTTCTAGCTCTACAAATGCTATAATCTCATAATTCTGAATAAACCTTTCTAAAATCAAGATTACAAACCTGGTGCAGAGATACCATGAAAGCTCCAAGAACAAATGCCTTTTATGTGAATATATGGAAAGATAATTCTATCAGTAGATTCCTACCAGGAAGCTCAGGTCCAAAATGGCCATTTACTCCCCTAAAGCAGCTTTGAAACTAAACATTAAGATTAAGTAAACTGAGGGGTACCTGGCCAGCTCAGTCAGTGGAGTGTGCAGTGCAACTCTTGGTCTCAGGGTTGTTAAGTTCAATACCCACACTGGGTGTGGAGATTACTTAAAAATGAAATCTTAAAAAAAAAAAAAAGGCTAAGTAAACAGAACTAGTGCAAATAAAAGATCTAATTGTATGGTCAAAAGTGTAACATTCATAATAATGTAGTCAAATAAAATCATCATGTACTACAAAATGTAGAAGGGAAACAAAGTGAGACATTACACAGGAGCACAAGTGCTTTACTTAGTCTTCCCTATAAGAACAAAGAGCTATAAAAAGATTTTAAAAAAGAGAAGGAAAAGAAAAAAGGAACTAATATTTACAGAATTTCTATTAAGTGCAAAGCAGTTAGAAATCTTACATTCATTGCTTTGTTTAATTCTCATAGTGATACTAAGAGCTAGATATTATGATTTCTCATTTCTTAGGTAAAGAAACTGAGCCCTTGAGAATTAAGTAGCTTGTCCAAAGTCACACATAATGTAGATGAGTCGGGAATTGGACCCAAGTTTGTTCTTTCAACTGTTATCACCTGCTGTAAGACATTTTTCATTTAACGGACTTCTGAATTAGTAAGTCTAACATCAGAATTTCTTTCAGTGAAACTTTCCTAATGTTTCCCATATGCATTATCCTTTACCAAATATGTTTTCTTCAGTCATCATTCTTCTGAACCAGAGGGCCTGAATGGAATTCTCCCTGATGGGTTTGTGAAGAGTTTCTGTAGCTCAGCACAGAGAATCCCCCAGTACTCACTGGCCTTCATGAAATCGGATCTAAGAGTTACATCACTATTTCAAGATTCTCCTCCAAATCCTGTCTAAATTTAGCCCAAGCTTTAATCCTCCTCTCCACATTTGCTATTTGGCAGTATAGACTCTGAGTGATACCAGATCCACACCTCGAACATGCAGGGTCTTGCATGTTGCCATGAAGACTTCCTGCAGATTTCCTGCAGAAGTCCCAAAAACTTGCTACCACAACCCAGTACAGCTACTTCTCTATACGCTTCACCAACCTAGAACCCTAGAACCACAGTCCCCAACAACACCATTATTACAGACTGCATTTGTTGAAATCATAAAAATGTCACTTACTGATTTGGTTAGATGGGAGACCGGAGGTAATGTCGACAAAGGGGCTACTGTAGCTTCGGGTGTGGTAAAAGGCAGTGCGTTTGGTTGTGAAATTACAGGACCAGGAATCTTCACCCAGTAGACTTTATACTTCTCAACAACTGTGACTCTGAAATGCAGTACTAATGAGATCAAACAGATTGTGGCCCATCATAATCAAATTGAAAAAAAAAAATAGGGGGAAAAAAAGGAATAAAGTAGGGACACCCAACTTAATACTACCTAATAGTACTACAACTTTTATGCGAAACTCTATGACTCTTCCACCTCATCACTAAGTGAACTTGTACTGCCCTTGTTCTCTTGCTCGCTCTCGAGCTTTCTTTTCTTCTCTTCTCCTCTCTTCCTTGTCTGTTCTTTGGGCATACTCACAGCAGTCCTGAATGCAGATCTAAGAACTAAACTGCACAGATTTCTACTCTCTGACATATAAAGAACATACTACTGTAACTACCTATTTCAGAGTGCACTATTCAAATTATTCCACAGAGCAGGTGTAGCAGGAAACTACAGGGAGAATGCTACATAAGTGACCATCAGCTCTTACTGGCGTCACAGTCCCTTTCCACATTCCACACAACAGACCAGGTGCAAGGCTGTGTTACTGTGTGCTGGGACCTGTGTACCAAGTAGAACAAAAAACAGAGAGATGCCAGGAGAGTAATTCTCCTTAAAATATATGTCTCTAACACCACTAAGGAATCATTACACTGCTTTATGACATTCCACTTACCCTTGCAGATAGAAGGGGGAAGGACTTCTAATTCTACTGAATTTCATTAATCTGAGGGCATGCACCATCTTACTTTTCTGACAATCTAATCTGCAAGTTGTAACACTACAAAAAAGTCACCCAAACTTCGGGATTTTTTTTTCATATTCTCATATTAAGACAAGAACAAATCAAAAAAATGTAATAGTCTGTACACCATATGTAGACTCAAGTAGTAACTGATGCCTCTTAGTGTGAAGGCATTGTAATACATCACTCATTCAACAAATGTCTATTAAGTGTCTATTAGGTGCCAGGTCCTGTGCTAAGTGGAAAAAAAAACAAGTAAAAAAGTAAAAGACTACTTGTCTTGTTAAGGTGGTGTCATTACTACAGCAAACCTCTCCTGTACAGGTAAATGTCCAAAAGGTATCAAAAATGATACAGACCATTACTGTTTCAATTTTACTAGTTGCACATTTGTAAGCCCTCCTACTCACAGAAACTTTACGTGATTTGGAGCATTGCTTGGAGCATTCCAGTAGACTTTAATTTTTGTTTTCTTGGATGAACTTGTGTGACTCACAGCATATCCCTGAAGTAAAATAAAAAAGAACAGCCATTCAGTCACTCAATATTTGAGCATGGCTGGAACTACTATCATTTTGCAAAGTGATCTATCACTGCATGTTGCTGACACCCTGGTAAAGACAGTTTCATTCAGAAGAGGGACTCAGGAACTCAACAAATACATGTCGGCTAATGGACACCAGATTGGCAGCCAGCTCTGTGAATAAAGTAGAGTCGATGGAAATTTAAGAACTGCAGAGGATTATGAACACTAGGTATACTAACGTTATATAGAGCCTGCTCCTTATTTCATTTATACTATAAATTTATATTCCTTCCATTAATTGATACAAAGAGAATGCAGAAAAGTCATCAAAGGAAAAAATTCCTGCCTCCACATACATATATTATATTTTAGGGATACCTTTCCCTTGAACAATCTCATTTCCCACTTTCATTCACCTGGAAAATTCCTACTCATTCTTTGAGGCCAGATGTGGAGATTGCCTCCTCCCAAGGAGCTCCCTCTCAATTTCCTGGAGCCTGTGTGTGATTTTCCCTGCCTCGCTTCCTACCTATCCTGTGTATTTCTAATCTAAGTCTACTTATGTGTTCTCCTTGTGTATCTGTCCTATACCCTTACGTTCTACTTTTGTATCATACATCCTATGTTCGTATGTTTTCCCTATGTGTAGTGCTCTGAGCTCTTCAAAGAACAAGAATAAGTCTTGCTCATCACCATATCTCTTTGCACCAGAACAATTCCTGGCATAATAAATGCTTATTAAATGAAGGAATGAATGACAAAAATTAGACCTCTGTTCCACTCTAGAATCCTATCTTTAATACTAACACCCTTTATAACCAATATAGTAAGAGTCAATACTACACAAAACTCTTCAAGCTAAAGCCTTTTCTAGGATGCTGATGTTTAAAAATATATTGCAGATAGGAAAATGAGAGAGAAAGCTTGATCAGTGTGAATCTGTTTAGATGTCTGCAACACATGGGTAATGTCATTGTGTGTCTTACAACCACCACCCTGTAGTGAAAAGAACCTCGGGAAACCGACAGATTTCAAACATAACACAAACCTGTACATCTTCACAGGTCAGAAGCTGTGACTCTTGACTGTCAATCAATGTGAAGGAGCCAATAGGAGGGCCACTCAAATCCTCAGCAGCCCGTGCTTCTAAGAGAAAGCCTCTAAATGGTTGTCCTGACAAGGTAACTGAGAAACAAATGAAAAGATAGTTCAAGAGTCTTAACAACATCCCCACGAGGAAACTGTTCAGAGGAGGCACTCACAGTGTGAATCTGGCGTACATATACAAAACTGCACCAGGTGAGAAAATGGTAGAAACTATCCTACAGACGAAGAAGTTCTAAACTGTGTTCCACTGGACATTTACTCCGTGAGATGTCAATAGCCATTCCAAAGGCAGGGGGAGGGGTGGTAGGTGATGGTCAGGGAGCGGTCCAGTGGGCCAAACTGGTTTGAAAAATGCTGACTGAAAGTAAATACCTGTCTCTTTACTGAAAACTCACAAAGCCTTTCACATCCTATGTGTAAGACAAAACTCTCCAAAGTACATGATAAATAACACATAGAGGGTTCCAAACTTATTTTTCCATATACTCTTTTTGTCAGAGTTTGTTAATATTTTGCATTTCTAGAATTACAGAAAATAGTTTGTAAAACACTGTTATAGACACACCTTTAACAGTCAGCCCACATTTCACCAGAATAATTAGAAAAATACAAGAGTTTACACTGTACCAAGAAGAATAAGGGTTTATTACACCTTAAACCAGACAAAAGAAAATTTATTTTCCTCTTCTTCTGAGTTAATAGCACTGTTAAAAAAGATCTATTAACTAATGATAAAAACGTACTTAAAACCTTCTCTGACTGGGGAGGAGATATACCACTTAAGTAATACAGTCATCAGTAGGAGTTAAACGCAAAATGAGAAGTATGAGATGGTGGTATCTTACAGAAAACAGGTGAACGGATTCAAATGAAACTGTATAAATCCCTCAGTAATACAGACTTAATGTACAGGAAAAGAGTGAAACTCAAAATGCAAATAGTTCATCCCAGCACAGTACCTTCAATCTGATCTCCTGGTCTGAATGTCACTTGACTCACTGAAATGTTGTGAACAGGATCAGGGCGTGCCGTATGGCCATGTTCAGGAACCATTCCATGGCATGACCTTCCTACTTCTCCACTGGGATAATTAGCCACAGAACTAATGAGCAGCACAAGTATGAAGGTACCAAGGGTAAATCCAAGAACTGCCATCTCAAAAAGAAGATTAAAAGCACATTATTTTCATACATAATTAAAATATAAAGCTTTCAACCACAGAATAGTAATTCTAGATGGCTGCATGCTTTCAACAGACAGCTAACCATATTTTCAGAAATATGTAATAAAAAGAATGATATGTGAAGTTTGACCTGGATTTGCATCTCGGCTCTACCAATGACCAGTGATGAGACCTTAACCAAATCACTTTTATGCCTCCACTTGCTTACCTGAAAAATTAGGAAACTAACACCCTCCTCTCAAGCTGACTTAATAAAATGAAGATACAAAGAAATAAAATAAAGACACAACCCAAAGTCTGACAAAGATAATTAATGTTAGCTTTGGTTAGCATGATTTGTAATAATAAACCAGTCTACTAAAAGCAAAAGGTTCTATCCTACTTTATCCTAGGAAGCTTGAAGAATAAGTAAGAAATGTTTCTTCAGATTTAAATACCGTCACCTAAATAGGTCTCTGGTATGACTTCTCCCAATTTCCCATTAAATTAATCATGACAGGGTGGATGATTTAATTTGCAATACTGAAAACTGAGGATAACAGAGAACCAATTGCAAGAAACGGTATTTCTATTATGCACAGCCCAGGTACTACTGAATTAAGAAACACAATGGTCAGTCCATGCAATATTCTTCTCTGCCTCTTACCATCTACCTAAACAGAAAACCAGCTACTTTATGCCAGTCCCACCCTCTTGTGGCCTACAGCAATCACTTCACTTGGTTTGTATATTCAGAACCTGCAAATCACTGCATATAACAAGGCTAGAGAAAGATGGCAGGGACATGTTACATAGCAGTAAAGAAAAGTCAACTGTGGAGAGGCTGCAAATGGGCAGAATCCAAGAAGCAACTCATTCTCCTCCACAGAGATGGAAAGAGATGAAATAAAAGCACCCTTATAATCACTAGAGTAAATTACTCTTTCCTCATCACGTAAATTACAAACCCCATACTGAACCAGCACTAAACTACAGGAATTCCTGCTAGACACCAGAAATTATGGTGCGGCCTACACATTTCAACCAGCCCTCCACTTTCCACCAGTTGCTATCAAGCGGATAGCATAGGGTCCAATGGTACCAAATACTCCTATCTTTTCTAAAACATCAAATCTAGGTAGAGTTTTTCCCATTTAAGGATGAGCAAAAAGAACAAATAAACAAATCAGCACCATCTGAAAAAAAAAATGTATAACATAAGAGAAGCACAAAATTTCTCTAGAGTCATAAGAAGAAGGTAAATTTGGAAATGGTTAATTACTATAGGAAACAATATTTCAGAATTAACTGTCTTAAACATATACAGTAATCTATATCATTTCTCAATGAAACTGGGAGAAAAAAGAAAAGGAGTACTAAAGAGTGGAGCAGTACAAGAATTTTTCTATTCAAAGATGGCTTTCGTCAGGGGCAGACCTCCTTTGAGGACCCAGCAAGATCTGCCGGAGAGAATCAAGGTCACAGTTTTAACCAAGTGAACTTAGCCAAATTATCATGAAGATTAAATGCAGTAATGCGCCACTCGACTAAAGGATGGTATAGGGGAAGAGTCAGCCCGGTTTAGCAAATATTTACTTGGCACTGACTTCCTGTCCGGTGAAAGTAGAAACAAGACATGATTTCTAGTCTCTGCTATGCACTGTGTAGCTGAATGACGTCAATCCAGTTACTTAATCTCTGTCTCAGCGTCTTCATTTGTGAAATATAATAGATGAACCAGAATAAATTCAGGATCATCTTCATGCCTAACATTTTGATTTTAAGAAAGTCAAGGGTGGGGGGTGCCTGGATGGTTCAGTCGGTTAAGGGTCTGCTTTTGGCTCAGGTCATGATCTCAGGGTCCTGGATGGAGCCCTGCCTCTCTGCTCTGTGAGGAGTCGCTTCTCCCTCTCCCTCTCTCTCTGTGATCTCTCTCACTCTCACTTTCTCTCAAATAAATAACACATTTTAAAAAATAAATAATAAAAATTCAAAAATTAAAAAAAAATAAAAAAAGAAAGAGAGCCAAGTAGGAAAGGATATCGGGAATGATCAAAGCAAGAAGTGTAAACCGGGAAAGGGAAGTGACCAAGGCCCACCACCTGTCAATCATTAGGAAAATGTAACAAACAAGGTGAGGGAGGGAAGTAAACCAGCAATTTCTCTGTCCTTGGTCAGATGCTGACCCTTCAGGGCGAAGCTCTATTTGCATTACAATGGTTACTGATGATTTTCCAGTTAATGATTTAAGAAATAGCCTTTTTTCAAATACTTTCATTAGCCAACCTATGCCAACTGACTGCACAGTTATGAAAGAGAATAAGGAGTTATTCATGAGACATTTAAGTTAAAATTATGTAATGTGGATAATGAACTGTATTATATTCATTTATGAGGACTTCAAGCACTGAAAAACTCACACCAATTTTGTATGATTCTTTAAAGTTTTTATATTCACATTCGACGGTGGATTCTATGGTGGGTACAATATAGAAAATAAAAGTATCATAATTTGCATTTTGTCATCCCAGGACAAAGACAGGCTGATTAGTTTAAAAAATTAAAAGAGAATCTATTCTGATTCTCTAACTGAAATATTCCCAAACCTGGTATTTACATAGTTTTCCTTCCTGCCAGAAAAACAGGCATTTAGTAATAAAGGATGGTAAAGGATGGTATAAGCAACTACATTCTACGCACATCCCACACAAAGATAAAACTTCAAAACAAATGTACTCTTTTTTATTTAAATACCAAATTCTTGCACTTACATGAATATTTAATTAGTATTGTGATTGTGGACCACAGAGGCAAGTGATATGAATCAAGACAGTATATTTAATTAAAGCAAAGATAAAATTCAGATAAAAGAAGAAGAATCCAATTGGAAAACATTTAGGTTAAGAAATTCATTAGAATAAGGAGTCTGTTAAGAATTTTTTTAAAAAAATTAGTAATTTAATGTCTTTTTACTGTGTCAATCCAAGAACATTTGAGGAAAAGAAGAAATGGAGGAAAGCACATCTTTTAAAAACATGTCAGATGATGAAGCTAGCAAATAACTAATCAAGTCTAGTTATACTGCAATCAAGCTCTAGCTCTCATTGTTAGTCATTCATCTTAAATTAAGGCATCAAAAAGTTCAAAAGTTAACATGCACACAAAAATTGCAGGAACTCAGCCCAGTAACACCCAATCTACATTACCAAGATATGAGTATAAGCACACAGTGAGAGTCTTTTTTTTTAAGATTTATTTATTTGACAGAGATCACAAGTAGACAGAGAGGCAGGCAGAGAGAGAGACAGAGAAGCAGGCTCCCTGCTGAGCAAACTAGACAGATCCCAACACCCTGGGATCATGACCTGAGCCAAAGGCAGAGGCATTAACCCACTGAGCCACCCAGGCGCCCACACAGTGAGAGTCTTAATCAAAGCACAGCTATGAGGTAACAAGGTTTCTTAATTATGGGGAATGAGTTGTTTAAAAACAAAAAACAAAACAAAACAAAAAACAAAAACTTAACCAGAAGGGTTCATTATAAAATATTTAAATAATTTAGAAAAGGTTGGTTTGAGGTTTATTTGGTTTTTGGGTTTTTGTTTTTGTTTTTGTTTTTGCTATATGCAGTGAATTTATGTAATTTTTTACCATACTCGGGTAAGAAAAATAAGAAATATTTTACATTATGACCCAACAAACATTTCAAGAGACATTATTTACCTTTACCACTTGGGATAAATTCCTACATTTTCTATTCCTTACCTTTTTTTTTTAGTGTTGATTTTCTCTATCCTACTGAATCATTATTGTACAACCTATCAATGGGTCTTAACCTGCAGTTTGAAAAATATTACTTTAGAGCATATACAGACCATTAAGTTTCAGCCTTGAATCAAGTTCTAAATTAGGAGTAGTGAGAATTTCAGTAGGAGAGTTCTCAGAACCGAAGAAAAATAAGCCAAGCAACAGGGAGGATTTTGGAGATGGGAGATGTATTTATTCGATAAAAATGTCTTATTCTCTCTTATTCCATTTGTGAATCTAAACAGAAACTATATATATATATGTATATGTGTGTGTGTGTATATACATATATATATATGGCTAATAAATAAGCATTCTCACAATGACCTTCTGCATGAGAAAAAAAAATTTTTTTAATTAATCACAACAAAAACACGGCAATCCCTGAAACATCTAAACACTCCTTTCAGAATTTCCATCAACTGCATTCCACAGTGTTCAAAGAAAATAACTTCTTATTCAATATAGTTTTCATTTTATTTTATTACTAGAATTACAATGGCATTATTTTCTTTTCCTTTGTTTTAAGTGTAAAATATCTCAATTAATTTCTAAGTTAAACATACTTTCGTTTTTAGGCTTTGGGCCTAGAAACAGAACCACCATTTATAATATTGCTTCTCTTGGAAAATGGAATTGATATTCCAAGCTGAACTGGAAATTAATTTGGGACTCAGCACACTTGCAACATCAGCATTTCATGTAGGATCTAGGATAAACCAGATAGGCCTGTGACCAAAAACCTAGAGGGACTAGGGCTAGAGGTGGAAAGAGGTAGAAATAGAGTGGCAGAGTTAGGTGGAAAAGAATTTTAGAAAAAAAGGCCAAGGGGCGCCTGGGTGGCTCAGTGGGTTAAAGCCTCTGCCTTCGGCTCCGGTCATGATCCAGGGTCCTGGGATCCGGCTGCATCGGGCTCTCTGCTCAGCGGGGAGCCTGCTTCCCCCTCTCTCTCTGCCTGCCTCCCTGCCTACTTGTGATCTCTGCTGTCAAATAAATAAATAAAATCTTTAAAAAAAAAAAAAAGAAAGAAAGAAAGAAAAATAGGTCAAACCATAAGAAGGATAAAGAGACTGATTAAGTCAAAACAGTTAAAACCAGGCACAAGAGATACACAGAAAGCAATGAAATTTCTAAGACATAAAGAAAAGGATTACATTTCTATTACACAGGAGGGAAAAAAGAGGATATAGCATGGAGAAAAAGAAAAAGAAACAAACATTAATGAGAACCTGGAAGATACTACATCTAATATAACTCTTACAATATGCAGATAGTATCTTCATTTTAGAGATGAAAAAAAGGAGGCCAAAGAATGTACCCTAAATCATATATACTTTCAGGATTAGAACCTCAATCTAAGAGCAATGTCCATGATCTCTCTTCACTTTGCACCAATGCTCCCTCCTTGCAGAGAGAAGGATGTAGAAAGTAAACAAATCCAGCAAGAATCCAAATTTCACAATAAACATTGTGAGTGGGAGTACACTGTGACAAAGCTGAAATATAAATAAGCCTAATTTAGAATGCTGAGGGACACCTGGCTGACTCAGTCAGTACAGCATAGGATTCTTGACTTCAAGGTCATGAGTTTGAGCCCCACGTTGGGCACAGAAATTACTTTAGAAAAAAACTACCAAGTGTTTTGAGGCACCTGGCTGGCTCAGTCAACAGAGCCAACAACCCTTGATCCGGGGTCCTGAGTTCAAGCCCCACATTAGACGTAGAGCTTACTTTAAAAAACAAACACAAGGGGTACCTGAGTGGCTCAGTGGGTTGAAGCCTCTGCCTTCGGCTCAGGTCATGATCTCAGGGTCCTGGGATTGAGCCCCACATCGGGCTCTCTGCTCAGCAGGGAGCCTGCTTCCCCCTCTCTCTCTCTGCCTGCCTCTCTGCCTACTTGTGATCTCTGTCAAATAAATAAATAAAATCTTTAAAAGAAATAAAATTTAAAAAATAAAAAACAAACACAAAAACAAAGAACAAAACATTGAGTCCACTCTAGAAGTCTAAGAAGCAATGTAGAGATCTGTCATAGAACTAAAGCTCCTGAGAGAATGGACATTAAAACAACTAGCTTGATGCCTAAAACATCAAGTTGTCAATAAATGGTAACTGCCATTATTTATTATCACTATTAAAGTTCCTTATCACCAGTATGTGCCAATTTCCTCCAAACACTGTTGTGGTTAGACAAGTGAGATTTTCATATATTTCTTTCATCTGCATTTAATTTGTTCAAGCCTTCTGAAATATTTCAGAAAATGTGCTCCCCTTCTTTCCAGCAATTTACCTTTATCTTCATAGAAAGTTCTACATCAAAAATTGACTTTGAAAGTGGAATCTCAGATTAGAGAGAAAATGAAAAATAGGTCAGGTATTTCCACTTCCTCAGATAAAAATGTTTCAGACTCCATTTGCACAGCAGGAGCAAAGAGAAAAAATGATTTTTTTTTAATTAACAATTGGAGTTATGACATTTTCAGAAATGGTTCTAAAAAACAAAGAGGCACCAAAATTGGCACATTGAATACCAATTTGAGATCTGTCAGGTCTCATAACTTAACATGGTTGAATAGAATTCTGAAAAAGAATTTCGAGTTTAAGTAAAAGCAAGAAAAAGTAAAGGAAAGGTAGAGGAAAACCACTAAAGAAAAAGTAGTGGGGAACTCTACAATCTAATCCTGATTCCCCTAATCACAGCATCCTCAGCAAGCAATGTTTCCATCTTCTTTATTCATCTCTGAAAAAAAGACTGGAAGCAAATACCTTATTACATGATAGAGAGCTTTCATCTGGATCGTTCCACATGGCCCTCTCAATAACCCTCAAAACAAAATTAGGTACAAAGTGGAATGGCACCTTCTCTAAAGATGTAAAACTAATAGATGAAACAAAAGCAAATGCCATTAATCTATCATTTAAATGATACTATTTATTGAATTCATTTTATTCATCACAGTAGGTGCTTCACAGAAATGAACTCGAATCCTTGGAAAAAACAAACAAAGGTTTTTTGGGGTTTCGGGGGGAGGGGGTTGGTTGGTTGGTTTGCTTTTTTGTTATGTGGACACTGAAGCTCATGTAGTTCATAAAAACTATGGTCTAAGATCACACAGGAGCAGAATAGGAAAAAATTGTATTTCATTGTAGATATCTAGAGGTACAAGGAGAAAATAAGAAGAGCTAACAACTACCAAGGGCTTACAACATGCCAGACATCATGTCAAGGATTTAGCATGTACTCCTCAAAACAACCCAGGAAAGTGTGAGGGGTGTAACTGTTGCCACTGTAAACTAGGGCACTGATTAAGACATTTATCAGAGGCACAGCAAATGAATGGTGGAAAGTATGGTCTCTGATCTGACTTCAGAGGTTTTAACCAATAAGCCATCCATAACTTCAGATCAGACCCTTACCGTTGACATAGTAACTAAACAAGGCTTTATGGAGAAAAAGGGCCTCAGAGGGTACACAATTTGAACAGGAGCAATAAAAGAACCAAAGGTAGAAAGAAAAAAGTGGGCATGGACTTTTGGGGGCTGTTAAAGGATAGTCTACCTAAATCTGAGGTCAAATGTTAGAAATAGTTATTGTAAAAATACTGTAATTAAGTCTGGTTCCTCTTTATGCCTTATACATTAACATATCCATTCTCAAAACTTTTTACCTTTCCCCTATGTTTCTCTGCCAGCTCATCATCACTTCCCTAGCCTCAGTTTTCATCCCTAGGATCTCTCCCAATCTTCCAACTGCCCCACCCCACATCTCCTTAATGCTTTCATTCAAATTTCCAATTCTATACAGATTTCTGTTTGGATGAGAATACGCTTAATATGTCTGCAATGAAATTCATCATCTTTTCCTCCAGACTAGCTCTTACAACTCTTCCCTATTCTAATGGTGGCCTGTCAACACATTACTGGTCATCAATACTCAAAACCCTGTATTCTCAAGACTTGAGCCCAAACACTCTTTTAGACCCCAATTTCCAAACCAGTTCTGCAGATTCTTCCACCACCCTTCTACCTATCCCTTTTGCATCTCTCTTCTACTTTCCATTCTATTACATCTGTATGCTACTTTCCATTCCACCACCAGTCCAAGCACAAAGCCTTCATCACCTGTCACCAAAATTAATGAAACACTCTCAACTGGCCTCTATTTCTTTATCTCCATTCTAATCTGTCCTACACACCACCACAAGATCATTTTCCTAAAATATAATTCTCATCGTATCACTCTTCTCCCCAGAAACCTTCATCCATCCCCCAGAAATAATTAAATTCAGGACAAAAACTTCAGACATTTAATGTTTTGTACTATTCAGCCCAACCCCATTTTAAGGATTTTTTTTTCTCCCATGCTCTAGTGACAACGTACCATCTGTACTAACTCCCAGAATAAGCACCACTCTTTCTTTCTACCCATGTTCTGCCTTCTACCTGGGACCTCCATTATTTCATGCATCAAATTCCTATCCACGTAAAACATATTTACGGTAAATGGGAAAAAACAAGATACAAAATCTCTGTACACTATGCTTTTTATGTAAAAAAAAAAAAAAAATTCATTCCCTGTCATTTCATGGAAAATGCAAAAGACTGCTAATATCCAGTATAAGCAAGAATGTAGAAAAATGAGCACACTCGTACACAGTGAAGAGTGTAAATTGGCACAGTTATTTTTGGAAGAAATTTGACAGACTCCTACTAAACTAAAATATGTTTAACCTCTGACCTAAGAATTTCACTTCTAGGAATTTATCCTACAGAAAAATTTGCAGTTACACAAAAATTATATTTGTAATAACAAAAATCTAAGACAATTTGGGTGGTTACAAAATAAACTAGAATACTGTATACTCACTCACTTAGAAGAATGAAATAGAATAGTCAAGGACAGGGGCACCTGGGTAGCTCATTCGGTAAGTGTCTGCCTTAGGCTCAGGTCATGGGATCCAGCCCCACAATGGGGCTCCTTGCTCAGCAGGAAGCCTGCTTCTCCCTCTCCCTCTGCCTGCCACTCCCCCTATTTGTGCTCTCTCTTTCTCTGTCAAATAAATAAATAAAAATAAAAATAAATAAAAGGAAAAACATTAAAAAAAAAGAATAGTCAATGGTAACAGCTAATAATTACTGAGTGTTTTATTGAGCTAAGTATTCTTTTAGGTGCTCTGCAAGTATCAACTTGTTTCACAAAAACTCTAAAACAGGAGTCTACATATACGTAAGTGGAAACATGCTCATGCCACACTGAGGAATGAAAACAGGCAGATTACGAAAAGATACCTAGTATACTGAAAGAAACATTACTTAAAAGCTAAAGGGAAAAGAAAAAAAAAAAAAAAAAAAACCTTCTACTCCACACCTTTAACAGTTGTCAAGAGTGGTTACCCCCAGGAGAGTGTTTTCAATAGGGGAAGAGGAGTGGACTTCCTCTTTTTAATCCCCATTGTATTGTACCTATTTTTGAAAAGTATGTACTGTTTATAATATAAAAATGATTTAAAAATTTTAAAGCATGTAGTGCTTTATAATATAATAAAAGATAAGAATTTATAACCACAAAATATGTGTATATAAAGACTGTAAAGAAACACAATAAAACTGTTTAGCTTTTTTTCTTTTATCTATTTTCAAACATTCTATGTTATTTTCACGGCTTTTGTTTGTTTTCATTTTAGTAAGTAAAACCTTCCCTCTTTCACAGTTTATTTCAAATGCCATCTACTACTGTATCCCATGAGACAGTGAACATTATGGACATCAAAATCACATAGTTCAAATCCAGCAGGATTGGAATCCAGCGGCACCACCTTAGTGACTGTGGACAAATTATTTAAACTCACCAGGTCTTAGTTTTCTCATTTTGTTAGAGAAAATACAACCAATACCAAGGTGCTTTGTGAAGATTAAGGCAATACATATGAAACATCTAGCACAGTGCCCACCATAAACCAGGTTTTCCATTAAACTCTCCTTCTTCATAGGAAACAAACTGAGGGTTGCTGAAAGGGAGAGGGATGGGGGATGGGGTAACCGGGTGATGGATATTAAGGAGGGGATGTGATGTAATGAGCACTAGGGTATTATAGAAGACTGATGAATCACTGACCTCTATCTGAAGCCAATAAAACATTGCATATTAAATAAATTTAAGTAAAAATAAATTAAAAGAAAAATAAATAAGGTCTTCTTTCCATGGAGTCTTGCCTAATTCTGTCCACCTTCTGTAACTGCTCTCTCTTCGGAACCTCCCGAAGCTTTGGTTTTGCTAATAAAAAACATTATCACACTTGCCCCAGCTGGTGACTTGTTTTTATGGTCAGCTTGATGATCCCCTTTCACACTGACTAGCAGACAACCCTGAAAACAGCTCTTGTACAATGGGATTTCCAGAGAATCTGATATTACCCTAATGGAGAGCTGTGAAACAGAAGCTACACTTGGCTAAAAGAGTCAGCATGTTGGCTTACTAAAGAACTTACCAGAACTCATCCCCTTAAACAAAACTATGATCTAAAATGTCTAGCTCAATGTTTTCAACAAATCAATAAACCAAAATTTAGACTCCACTTCTGTATAGCACTCAAATCTTTCCACTTTAATTCAGAAGAAAAAGAATATATCTGAACTTAAAAGTTTAGCTTTGTAAAGAAATATCCCTGATAACACATTTACAAACTGAAAAATCTCCTTTGCCCCTAGGTAAGCACTGACAAGATTAAAAAAAAAAAAAAAAAAAAAAAAAGGAGGGGGCGGCAAAGGTCTTACCAGAGCCTTTCTGAAATTCCAAAGGCACACCAGGGGTAGGGGGTGAGGGGAGCTAAAGCTTCTAGATTAAAACATACTTTAAAAACCAACAAGGCTCTAAGTAATCTGCATACCGGTAATTATGCCATTAGGTTTAATTATAAAAGAGAGCTCCCACAGTTTCAAAATTTTTTAAAAAGGAGAAACACCCGTACATGACTAAAGTCCATACTTTTCAGGATCCCAAGCATGATTCTACTTATAATCACCCTTTTCTTGGTATTAAAGCTCGTTAGTCAAAGTCATGGGACATATTATTAACCAAGTCGTTTGTGAAAACTCATTAGCTCAATACAAGCTTCAGAACACACTTTGTTAAAGCATTCATTCTGCATCGCCGACCGCCCCCCTCATCACAGAGGCCTGCTCTCACTACTGCTGCCTTAGCTGGCTTCAATTTTTAAACGCTTTGCAAAGAGCTCTGACTTAAAGAAAACAGAAGGAGACGCTTACCTTGAGAGGCGAAGGCAGCCCAGCCAACTTCCGGTTTTGTTACAATTTGTATCTCCTTTCAGCAGCTGGGTGGAGCCAGTTTACCCAGTAACCAGAAGGCAACGTTTCCCAAGCTAAGAAGCAAAACTTGAATTGCAAGACCAGTACTAGTTTTTGGACTCCATTTCTGAGAATTAAGTATTCTGTTTTATACATTAGAGCACTTTGCCAAGTAATTGTTTCATTGAGAAAACCGTGTTTTTGCTTTTAACTACAAAACCACTCGGAAATAATATATCTGTTCTATATATTCTAAATAAAGACAAACAAAGAAATCTGGTTGTGCTTAGGTAGGACAGGGTTGCCAAATTTAGCAAATTAAAATATTGGGCACCTACTTAAACTCAATTTCAGATAGACAACCAATATAAATATTGTTTTTGCAGTATCTGAAATATAATTATACTAAAAAAATAATTGTTTTTTCTGGCAACTCTAAGGCAGAACAGTAATTAGCAAATTATTTCAATTAACTACAAAAGGTGCAAAAGAATCAGACTGCATAGAACCAAAAGCTTGCGAAGTAAATGATACCAAGCAAAAAAATTTACTCAGAAACTTAGGAATTCGGTTTTCATATCTTTTTAAGCCTTTAATCTCTGCTTTGCGCAAGATTTTTTTTTGCAAAAGAAAATTTTTAGGGCTAGGAAAAGACAATGTATCTGAAAATATTAAACATTCCACTGCGGGCTATGATTCACACGTGCAGACTGGAAAATAAATGATGTCATATACATTCTGGCCTGTGATCCTTGGTTAGCAATCACCACTAAATTCTCTAAAACCATTTTAAAAGGAGAGAAGAGAGAGGAAAGAACACCATCAGTTCAATCTTTCTCCTTAAGAACTAGTCACAATTAACAAAAACGCCTCTATAGGATTTTAGAGAGAGGCTTTAAAAAAAGATGCCGGAGAGCTGGTTTTCTCTCCTAAAGCTGTGTGAAATGTGAGCAGATTGAAACTAAGTCAGTAGAACTTCAGTCTTTCAGTATAAAGCCTCAGGTGATGACAGAGCTTTCTGCAGTTATAATTAAACCTTTTCCAGAAATGGTCCCCAGTGGACACTTGGCACGCCAAAAGCATGATTTAAAAAAAAACAAAACCAAAAAAAACCTATAAGACAAATAAATCTTAGAATATATTATTGTAATCTTTCATCCTAAAGCACTCTTAACCGCTTAAACGGATGAACATGTGGGCAGGGGGTGTGGAAGAGAGGCAAACCAGGAAACAGACTCTTAAGTGTAGAGAACTAAAGGATTACCAGAGGGGAGGGAGATGGGCAAGGGGATGGGTGAAATAGGTGATGATGGGTAGTATGGAGGGCACTTGTGATAAGCACTGGGTCTTGTATGGAAGTGTTGCATCACTAAATCCTACACCTGAAATTAGTTTTACACTGCATGTTAACTAACTGCAATTTAAATAAAAACTTGAGAAAATAAATAAATAGATAAATAGAGGGAAGAAGCCCGGTGGAAAGAACTGAATGGAGTGGCTTAGCTCCATCTAAAAGCACCCTTTTCCAGGCCTACCATTTCCCCTGAAATCCCCAGCCAAAACTCCCCTTATCACTCCCTGCAAGATGTTCACCTCTACCGGGCTCTTCTTCATCAGCTACTTGTCAGCTGTCACTAAAGGAACAAAATATAGTAAGATGTTCAAAGGAGCTTGGACTCTGAGAAGTTGACACTACCCTATTAGATCCCATTCTCATGCCTCTAAATTAGCAGTTCTTAAATTTTTCGGTCCAGACTCCTTTACAACTTTTAAAAATTACTGTGGACCCCAAAGATATATTCGTTTATGTGGGTGATATCTATCATTGTATGTATTAAAAATTAAAAGTGAGAAATATTTCAATACTTACAAATTCATATTTAAATGATAAAAATAAACCCATTACTTGTTAACATAATATTTTTTTTTCACTACTGCTGTTATGATTGTTTGCCAAAAATAAGAATTTAGTGAGAGGAGTGTTGTTAAATTTTCGCAAATCTCTTAGTGCCTGGCTTAACAGAGGACAGCTGGATTCTCACATCTTTTTCTATATTTGATCTGTTGCTGTATCATATGACACATCACAGAGCCACTGGAAAACTCCAGTGTATATTCATGAGAGAATAAAAATGAATAAGGCAAATAAAGTATAGCAAGAATAAGAATTAGCATTTACTGAGCACTCATTCTGACCAAGGCACATGCACTATCCTAGCTCTCACAAGAACCCTAAGTGAAAGGTACTATACTATGATAGATATTCTACCACTGAGTGCTGAGGGCATGCAGAGCCAAGAAAATTGCCCAGTATCAGACAAAGAAAAGAAAGAGGCAAGACAGAGTCCTAAGCCACAGCTACTAACTTTCTACCCTGAACCTCACTTCCAAAACTGAATGATGTCCAATGGACCAAACATAAACTTGCCTTTTCTATGACACTCAGCATTTCATAAAACATGGGATTCAAGTAGAACATCTCCAACTGATTGGACCCTGCCTTGACTCAATAAGTCCCAAACCCACCATCTAAAATGAACCCATTCTCATGTGGCCTTTAATTTTGTCGTCTTATCCAAATTCGTTGCCTCTTTATCTCCACAGCCATCACTTATCCTTGGTTTTTGTTACCTCAAGAGTAAAAATGAGGGGTTACATCCAGAACCTTATGTTCTCTAAGGTCTCCTACCAAATTGTGAAAGCAGGTTTCTGTTGGCCAAGGAGAGACACATAATGGGCCAGAAAAAGACTAGGTTGTTTTAGAGTGACAGGTCACTTAAAAAAAAAAAAAAAAAGAATCATCACAATCATTCAACAGCTATTTTATCAAACACCTACTATATGGCAGATACTGTGCTAGGCACTACCCTATATTTTTACAAAGTGGCTCCATGTCTAATATATCATGATTTCTCAGGTGGATACAAAAGGAAGAACAAAAGAAAGAGAGGCGGGGGAAGGAGAGGAAGGAAGGAAGGAAGGAAAGAAGGAAGAAAGGGAGGAAAGAAGGAAGGGAGGGAGGGAAAGGAAAGGAAAGGAAGGAATCCAGAGGCATAATTACCTGATAAATTGTTGTTAAAATCATTGTTTTCCAGATGTCTTTGGGTTAAGAATCTTGACATAGAAAGATTATCCTGAGTTATCTAGGCGTGCCCTAACTGCAATCGTGAGTGTCCTTAAAAGAAGAGGCTGAAGGGGTGCGGAGGTGGCTCAGTCCTTAGAGCATCTAACTATCGGTTTGGGCTCAGGTCATGGTCTCATGGGTCTTGGGATCAGGCTCTGCGCTCAGCAGGGAGTTGGCTTGAAGATTTTTTCCCTCTGTTCCTAACCCCACTCACATGCTCATTCTCTCTCTAAAATAAATTAATAAAATCTTAAATAAATAAATAAATAAATAAATACAGAAAGGAAGGAAAAAAGAAAGAAAGAGGGAGGCAGAGGGAGATTACACACAAAAGAAGACAATGTGACCATGGAGGTAAGCACTGGAGTAATACAGCCACAATAACGCCACCAGCCGCTGGACACTGAAGAGACAAGGGAGACTCTCACCTAGAGCCTCTGGAGGAACTGGTTCTGCCAGCACCTTGGCTTTGGCCCAGTGCTAGTGATTTTGAACTTCTGGTCCCCAGAAGTCTCTTATTTATAAGAGAATAAATATCAGTTGTTTGAGCCACCAAGTTTGTGGTCATTTGTTACAGAGCTGCTGGAAACTTAATCAATCACCTTTCCAATGCTCAAGCAAAACCTAGAGATGACTTTCAGCTTTTTGTCTCTTTCATATTTTACAGTTCAGAGTTTTCCAGTTTGGAGACACAACCCATCTCTTAGTGAAATATAAAATCTTTAGCGGGAGGGACGCTGGCTGGCTCAGTCGGAAGAGCACGTGACTCTTGATCTCAGGGTCATGAGGCTGAGCCCCACATTGGGGGTAGAGAGTACATAACATAAACAAACTTTTTTAAAAACTATGTAAAGTCCTTAGGGAGTAACAATCAGAAAAATGTTAATAAAATAACAGAAAAACATTAGAGCACATTGTAAGGGTAAATAAATGCGTTTTGTGGATCTATTCAGATTATATCTGTGAGTAGATATGTCCTGGTTTGTGCATTTCTTATTTCTTCCTGTGGGCAGCAGCCCAAATGTTGAAACCAACTGCTTTTAATATCTCCTCAAGTCAATTATCCAGTTCCTCCTTTCTCAACACTCACATACGGGCCTTCCTGCTTATTTATTCTGAGCAGGGAAACATGGGGCTCTGGAATTGGATTACCCAGGACTGAAGATCAGCTCCATCACTGAACTTTGTGATCTAGACCTCTCCGAACCTATTTTCTCGCCATGAAATGAAGATCACATTACACTATATTGTTGTGAGGATTAACAAAGATAACATATGTCAAGTGCTTAGTTCAATGTCTAAACATAAAATTGTTCAATAAATTGTGCACACTATGATTACCTATGCTCAAATTCTCTGGAACGAATCTCTCCCACTTGTTCTCTCATGACCCCCATGAAGCCTGCTGACAACAATCCAACATTACATTAATCTTCCTAAAATACCGCTTTTATCAATAATGTTCTGTGACTTACCAGTGCTTGTAGAGTTAAATCCATACTCTTCCTGACATTTAAAGCACTACACCATCTGGCCACACTTACCACATTCTCATTGCTTTCCCACCAGGTACTTCTGACTCAATCACTCCATGAAACACAAAGTCTCATTCTCAGCTTTTCACATTTGCTAATGCTGTTCTCTTACCACCTTTCTTTCCGCATATTAAACGACATACATTCTTCAAGGTTTAGCCAAAGTCCCAATTCATCTATGAAACCTTTCTGATAATCAGAACTAATATTAGTTCCTCCATTATAAATTGACTATATGGCCAAGTAAAATGATTCTCTGGGTCAAGTAAATATTCTCTGGGTCTGACCCACTGTGGTTGAAACCTCAGTTCTGCTCTTTAATAACTGTTGACTTCAGGCAAGTTACTTAACCCCCTACTCTCACTTTCTTCATTTGTATAAAGAAGATAAGGGTACAGAGGTAGGGTTATTGTGATGTTTTCATGAGATAATATCTCACTACCTTTAATGTCTTGTATTAGAGTGAGGAAAAACACATTATATAAAAAATGCTATTCCCATACGCAAGCAGTCATCATCAATTGTAATACTTTTTACTACTAAACTGGACATGATTTCAGATCCTTCTCAATACACTATATCAAGTACTCAGTACCAATGGATGAAAACTATACTATAAGCAATCCCTGCGGTAGGGACTATGTCATTACTTTTAATACCTCTTTTTAGGAACTCAAAAAATCGATGTTAAATATAAGATCTCACTTTAATTTAAGTAACAGAAAGATAAGATACTAGAAAGTCCCTGCTTCTGTTTTACCCCTTTTCAAACTTGACTTGAATTTCAGTTCTTTTTTTTTTTTAAAGGTTTTATGTATTTATTTGAGAGACAGAGCACAAGCAGTGGGGAGATCGAGGAGAAAGGGAGAAGCAGACTCCACTTAGCAGGGAGCCCAGTGAAGGGCTTGATCCCAGGACCCTGAGATCATGATCTGAACTGAAGGAAGACACTTAACCAACAGAGCCACAGGCACCCCTTGAATTTCAGTTCATCTTAAGACCAGTTTATTGGGGGTGCCTGGGTGGCTCAGTGGGTTAAAGCCTCTGCCTCCGGCTCAGGTCATGATCCCAGGACGCTGGGATCGAGCCCCACATCGGGCTCTCTGCTCAGCGGGGAGCCTGCTTTCCTCCTCTCTCTCTGCCTGCCTCTCTGCCTACTTGTGATCTCTGTCTGTCAAATAAATAAAAAAAATCTTTAAAAAAAAAAGACCAGTTTATTGATGATAATGAAAGCAAGGCAGACATTCTTTGTCCTCTTGAATTACATTATCTTCTTTTGTAACATTTTAATTTAGTATAAGACAATATTAATACTCTGTAATTACATGCCAGAGATGGCAACACTAATCAAAGTAAAATGTTAAAAGTTTGATTCAGCTTTACCAAATCATTAATAAAATCTCTGTTGATCATCTAAAGACATGATATAAAGTTATAAGTCTTGGTAATTATAATCAGTGGCTTTTTTTTTTAAGATTTTATTTATTTACTTGACAGACAGAGATCACAAGTAGGCAGAGAGGCAGGCAGAGAGAGAGAAGCGGGGGAAGCAGGCTCCCCGAGGAGCAGAGAGTCCGATGCGGGGCTCGATCCCAGGATGCTGGGATCATGACCTGAGCCAAAAGGCAGAGGCTTTAACCCACTGAGCCACCCAGGCACCCCATGATCAGTGGCTTCTAATATTTTCTTTTTTTTTTTTAAGGATTTTATTTATTTATATGACAGAGGGAGAGAGATCACAAGTAGGTAGAGCAGCAGGCAGAGAGGAGGGGAAGCGGGCTCCCCACTGAGCAGAGAGCCAGATGCAGGGCTTAATCCCAGGACCCTGAGATCATGACCTGGGCTGAAGGCAGAACTTAACCCACTGAGCCACCCAGGCATCTCTGCTTCTAATATTTTCTATCAGTTAGAAGTTATACTACATTCATATTTTTACCATATCTGTTATTAAATCAATTAAAGCAAATTAGAAAAGAAACTAAAAGAGAATCAAGAAAAGGAAGAATATAGCATTTATTTAGTAACAATCTGGTTCTACTCAGTAATAACCTAGGTTTGTTTGTTTTTTTAATTTCCCAAGTTTTAACAATGAAGCAATAGTATGATTTACTGCAGAATTTTGTTTTAGCAACTCTTGGGCTATGTGACTTTTTAAAATGCCATTCATTTACAAGATGGCTTAAGTTTTATTGTGTTAAGTCACTGTCTTTAATATATACAAATGTAATGTAGTTTAGGGGCATCTGGGTAGCTCAGTTAGTTAAGCGGCTGACTCTTGATTTCAGTTCAGGTCACCATCTCAGAGTCCTGGGACTGAGCCCCGAGTCCTGCTAGGTGCTCAGTGCAGAGTCAGCCTGAGGATTCTGCTTCTCCCTCTGCCCCGCCCCCTCTCATACTCTCATGCATGAGCACGCGCGCTCTCTCTCAAATAAATAAAATCTTTTTTTAAAACAAACAAATAATAAATAAATAAATATTCTTGGGGATTATTAAGAAATAATAAATGGATTCTTGGGGCCATCTCAGACCTACCGGATCAGACTCTGGAGAAAAGCCCAGAATTCTGCTCTTAAACGAGCACCTGATGATTCTCAAGAACCCAAGAGTTGCTGTCCTGGAGTCTTCATTGGTGGAATTATACCTATCTTTGCTCTAGACCAGTGGTTCTCAGGTTTTAGTGTTCATCAGCATCACCTGTAAATTCCTTAAACATAGATTACGAAGTCCCACTTCCAGAGTTTCTGATTCAGGAAGACAGGTAAGCCTGAAAAATGCTGATGTTGTCTATAGACTACACTTTGAGAACCCCTGCACCAAACTTTTTTGAAACAGACTCCTTAAAAGTAGAATATAAGCACATCTGATTCAAAATGTGGCCCCTTCCCTGGTTAGTAAAATTCTAAGATAACATGGTTAACTCATTTAAGACAACACATTTTCTCTCAAGTTTTTTATCTCCCAACACAGCTGGAATTTCTCCTTCTTCAGGGAAGCCTCTCTTTTTAACGATTTTCTGCTGAGCAAATCAGGTCCACCCTCCCTTGCTGCAAGTCAACTGATTTTGGACTTGAATCATGTCTAAGAAATATCTTCCCAGCAACACCCAGACTAATATTTGGTTGAATAACTGGGGATTACAGCTTAGCAAAGCTGACACACAGAACTGACCACCACACTACTGTATCTGAAATAGAGTTCCTGGGGAACCTGGGTGGCTCAGTCTGTTAAGCACCCAAGTCTTGGTTTCAGCTCAGGCATTGGGCTCTGCATTCAGTGGGGAGTCCGCTCAAGATTCTCTCTCTCGGGGCACCTGGGTGGCTCAGTGGGTTAAGCCTCTGCCTTCGACTCAGGTCATGATCTCAGGGTCCTGGGATAGAGTCCTGCATCGGGCTTTCTGCTCAGCAGGGAGCCTGCTTCCTCCTCTTTCTCTCTCTCTCTGCCTGCCTCTCTGCCTACTTGTAATCTCTCTCTGTCAAATAAATAAATAAAATCTTTAAAAAAAAAAAAAAAGATTCTCTCTCTCCCTCTCCCTTTGACCCTCTCTCCCACCCACTCTCTCTCTCTCTCTCTCTAAAAATAAATAAATAAATCTTTAAAATAAGAACTCCTTTAATTCTCTATCCCCCTTATTCTGTATTGTGTTCTTCACAGAAGTTATCACTACGTGACATTTTATATATATAAAAAGATATAAAAATATATGTAATATATTTTTCACCATAATAAATATATATATACATACATATATATACATATATTTATGCTTCTCTATTTATATAATGGCTGTCTCATCTGCTAAAATGTAAGGTCCATCAGGGAAAGAATCTTGTTTTGGGGGGTTTTCAACTCTTATGATCAAAGAATCTAATATTGGGACATAGTGTTTTCTTCTGCTGTGTTGTTATTATGATCAATGTTAATATACATCTTGGGTCACTTTTCTAATTTTTAATTTTTTTTTTAATTTTTTAAATTTTAAAAAAAATTTTTTTTAATTTACTTGAGAGAGAGAGAAAGCATGAGAAGGGGGAGGGTCAGAGGGAGAAGCAGACTCCCTGCCAAGCAGGGAGCCCGATGCGGGACTCGATCCCAGGACTCCAGGATCATGACCTGAGCCGAAGGCAGTTGCTCAACCAACTGAGCCACCCAGGCGCCCTAATTTTTAATTTTTTAATCTAGTTTTTCTGTTAATATATTCAAGTCAGGTTTCTAGAGGTATAATTCTACAAGGAATAATATTTTCCCTTTTTAGCATGGAGTTCTGTGATTTCTGACAAACACATACCATCAATCATGTAACCACCACAATCAAGACATAGAGCATTTCCATCACCTCAAAAATTTCCTTTGTGACCCACTGTAGTTAACCCTTGCCTCACCTCCTACCCTGAAAACCATTTATATTAGTTTTGTAGGACTGCCAAACAAAGCCCAAACTGGGTGGCTTAAATGACAGAAACTCATTGTTTGGAGGCTAGAGATTTGAAATCAAGGTGTTAGCATAAGTTTCTTCTATGGGCTGTGAGGGAAGGATCTGTTCCTTGTGTCCCTCCTTGACATGTAGGTGGCTATCTTCTCCCTGTGTTTCATTTATATGACACCCTCTGTGTATGTCTCTGTACCTAGATTTCCCCATTTTATAAAGACACTGGTCATACTGAAGTAGAGCCCACACTGAAGACTTTAACTTGATTACTTCCATAAAGACCCTATCCAAATAAAGTCAGTTTTGAGATCCTCAGAGTTAGGACTTCAACACATAAGTTTTGAGGCAAGACAGTTCCAACACCACTAATGTTTTTTCTCCTTAGACATTTCCCTTGTTCAGAATATCATGTGGATGGGATCATAGTTTTTGTGGCTTTGTGCATAAAGCTTCTTTCACTTAGCATGACACATTTGAGATTCATCCATGCTGCATGCATCAGAAGTTTGTTCCTTGTTATTGTAGAGTAATTATATGTATGTGCTATAGTTTGTTCACCCATTCACCCACTGAATGACATTTAGGTTGTTTCCAGTTAAAGGCAATTATAAAGTCACTACAGAAATTCACATACTGGTTTCTGTGTACACAGATGTTTTCATTTCTCTTGAGTAAATACCTCAGAGCAGTACTGCTAGATCATACGATAAGGAACTACCAAATCGTTTTTCAAAATGACTGAACCATTTTTTCCAACCAGCAATACTTGAGCATTTAAATAGTTAACGGAGCGCCTGAGTGGCTCAGTGGGTTAAGCCTCTGCCTTTGGCTCAGGTCATGATCTCAGGGTCCTGGGATCAAGCCCCGAATCAGGCTCTCTGCTCAGCAGGGAGCCTGCTTCCCACCCCCCTCTCTCTGTGCCTGCCTTTCTGCCCACTGGTGATATCTCTCTCCTTGTCAAATAAATAAAATCTTTTCTAAATAAATAAATAAATAGTTAAGAAAATGGGTGCCTGGGTGGCTCAGTTACCTAAGCATCTGCCTGCACTCAGGTCATGATCTTAGGGTCATGGGATGGAGTCCTGCCTCAGGCTTCAGGCTCCATGCTCAGTGGGGAGTCTGCTTGGCATTCTCTCTCTCCATCTCCATCTGCCTCTCCTCCCCACACTCCTCCCCTCCTTCTCAAACAAATAAATCTTGAAAAAAAAAAAAAAGCAAATAGTACAAAAGCCATATAGTGAAAAGCAATCATTCTGTGTTTGATTGTCCAGTAATTCCTGGACCCAGAAGCAAACTCTTTCACATATATCTCTTTTGGTTCTTCTGGTGGTTACTTCCATTTCTCTTATTAAATTCTTCTTACTATTTCTTAATATAATGCATTGAGATATTTTGATTTATTTCCTGCTACTTTCCCCTGCCCACCTTCACCCTCCACATTATCATATTGCTATTTAGAGTTCCTCTATTGGCTACTTTTGTCATATACTCAGAGTTCTATCTCACATATAGATATTATCTTTTGAATTTCTCCTGAATTAGGATAATAGGACCCTACCATTCTATTTACATTCCTTCCCATCCCTTCCCATCTTCTGTCAGTACCTCCCACATGGTCAAGGTAACACTCATAATCTATTCTGTAACCATAATTAGGTCTTCCCTATTTTGCTTGTAAATGAATTTCAAAGTTGAAAACTATAAAGAGAATTTATATTATGATTTATATTATTTATATTATGATTATTAATTCTTATTAATTCTTTCAATATTATTTAATTTAATACTAAATAGGCAAGATAAATTCCTAATCTATGTCTCCGAAGTCTCAATCCAACTGCCACTCAACAGGACAGTGTGCACAATGGGTTCTCTTACATTTCCACCAATTATTAGAAATTGGGCCGTATGTCAGGTTGCTTCCTGTTTAGAATGTGCCTTTCCTATACTGTTGAACATTTGTTTGTTTTGCCTTGGGGTTTCTTATAATCTCTATTTTCTTATGACATGAAGAATTAGACACATTCCAGACAATATCCTTAACGTCATCCAGTTTCTTACTCATTCCATCTATTGTTTAGAATCCGTTCCATTCTAGTTTATGTCCATGGATTTCCTATTTTAGGTTGGATCCATTTAGACCATGAGTTTCTTGATTATTTTTTTTCTTAAAGATTTTAAATTGCCTTTCCTTTTAAAAAAAAATGCATTATAGTGCCTTCTTAATGCAGTAGGCAGTGCGTCAGTCTCATAAAAAAAATGGATTGTGTACTCTTTGCCATAGCCTAAAGTTTGTACTATTTCTGCTTAATGGATTCGGGAGTTTCTTAAATTTTTTGGAATCTTGTTATACATAGTTTCTGTTCCCTGAGATACCACCTATTTCCTCACAAATCAGTTTTTTTTCACCTTATTTTAGTTCTTCTTGTTCATATTGTAGGTTTACTGCAAATGTCAGGCAACTGTTTTAGGTTAAGAATGCAGCAACTGGGGGTGCCTGGGTGGCTCAGTTGATTAAGTATCTGCCTTCAGCTTGGGTCATGATCCCAGCGTCCCGGGATCGAGTCCTGCTTCATGTTCCCTACTCAGCGGGGAGCCTGCTTCTCCCTCTCCCTCCTGCTTGTGCTCTCTCTCTGTCATTCTCTCTCTCTCTCAAATAAGTAAATAAAATCTTAATAAAAAAAAGAATGCAGCAATTGAAAGTTTGACAAAGCCTCTGTAAAAACAAACAAAAAACCTTACTCTTCCTCCTAGGGGTCTCTTCTTTAATCTGACACTACTACCACACTCAAAACACTCTAATACCAGACATGTGGGGGTTTGTCCCCACACCAAGCAATTCTCTGCGGCACCAGCTGGGTGTCCTACGACTTAATTCCGACCCTATCTATCTGGAGATAGCGTCAGATCCTATGGGTTAAGGGTTTATTTAGTCCTACAGGACTGCCCCCGACTTCGGATGCCAATGATTAGTCCATGTTGTGACCTGTTCTTCTCAACTTGCTATGTGTCAGAGTTTCCCACGACCTCCTCCTCCAGTTCAATTAATTTACTGAAGTGGCTCACAGAACTCAGGAAAACAGTTTACCGACTAGATTACTGGTTCACTGTAAGAGGATAGAACTCAAGAACAGCCAGATGGGAGAGATGTGCAGGACAAGGTATGTGGGGAGGAGCACAGAGCTTCCATGTTCCGTGTTCCACCACTCTCTCCATACCACTGCCTGTGCTCCTCAACCCAGAAGCTCCCTAAACCCCGTTCTTGGGGGATGTTTATGGAGGCTTCATCACATTGGCTTACTGGATCATTAACTCAGTTTCCAGCACCTCTCCAGAGAATGGTGGTGATGGCGGGGAGGGGGTTGAGGGGCAGGGGGGTTGTGCTAAAAGTCCCAAGCAATCACGTCTTAATCTTTCTAGTGACATACCACCAGCCGGGAGCCCACCAAGAGCCACCTGTTAGGAAAAAAGATACTCCTATCAAAAGACACCCAGGAAATTCCAAGGGATTTAGGAGCTCAGTGGAACAAAGATGGTTCAAGTGATGTTATCATTTAGGAAATTACAAGGGTTTTATGAGCTTCATGCCAGGAACTAGGGGCAGAGACCAATATATAGACAGTCTCTGAAATAACAATCGTTTGTCTTTTTACAACTTTTCAACTTCACATTGGTGCAAAAGCAGTACACAGTCAGTAGAAACTGTGTTTCAAATTCTAAATTTTGGTCTTTTCCCAGGCGAGCGATATGTAGTACGACACTCTTATGATGCTGGGCAGCACCCGGCCACAGCTCCCAATCAGCCTCGCAATCATGAGGGCGAACAACCAGTACACTTAGACCACTCAGCATCCATGCAGCCATTCTGTTTTCACATTCAGGACAGTATTCAATAAATTACATGAGATATTCGTGTAATATTCATGTAATATTCTCATATTACATGAGATATTGTTCTATAATGGGCTTTGGGTGAGATGATTTTGCTCAACTGTAGCTTAATGTAAGTGTTCTGAGCACATTTAAAGCAGGGTAGCCTAAGCGATAATGTTTGGTAGGTTCAGGGTATTAAATGCATTTTGATTTACAATATTTTCAACTTACAATGGCTTTATCGGAGCATAACCCATCATAAGGTCAGTGAACCCTCTCGCTCAACTGTAGACCCCAACAGTTACAATCAGAAACAGATAAGACCACTCCACTCATACTCTAACTGAAACCCATTGTTCTTATTTCTCATGGCACTTTATTGAGGCATGAATGAGGATGTTTTGCAACAACTGTGACATTCCAGACGCCAGGTCAGAAAAGCCCTGGTAGCAAGAGAATGCCTGGAAGACCACCTCCCTTTCCCTGCCCATGATCACATGCTGAACACATCTCGACCCCCACCCATGATCACAGGCTCTTTGCTTGCTCTCTTGCGTGTACCCCCCCGGAACCTCTCCCGGTAGAACTTAAGGTGTCCATCTTGAAGGCAAAAAAGTCGATTATTAAGGCTTGAGCCTGCCACCTGCCCAGGCTGCCAGCACCTGAAATAAATTTCTCCCTTTCTCTTTTCTAAACCCCAGCCTCTCGAGTGATCAGCTTCTCTGGAGACCAGTTAGTTTATTCAAGTTTTTCAGCAAGAGTGTTGGCAATCTCAGCCAGGACCTAAGATTTCCAGCCCCCTGGGGGATTCACTGGGACTGAGGGGCTGGTCACAGCAGCTGGCCAGGGCTTCCTTATTCTTGTCCTAGGTTAGCAGCTATGATAGATCAGTAACAGTAAGTCGTGGAAGATCTGTACATATTTCCTATTATCTCTTACCTCTGAGTGAGAGGACTGCGCTTATTATCAGACTAGCTTTGCATTGAAGTGGGTGACCTGTTGAAGAATCACCCCAGTCATCCTGCTCGTTACCAAATACCGTCAAGTTAATCGATAGATCTAAATATGCAGCTGCACATGAACTTTGAGTCTCTGAAAGCACAAAGTAAACATGTAGAAATTTCCAGTAGAGCCACTAGATCAGGTTGAAAAATAAAACCAGGAGGTGAGGTTGGTTCCTAGACCTGTTTTCAAAGCATAAGTACAACTAGAGTTGTATTAGTTGCATTATTAACTTCGCTCCACGTTCTGTTTTTTCCCCTACTTAATTACAGATTTATGCACATCTTATTTAATCATTAACTTCACTTTTTCCACTCCAACTTCCCACAACTTCCTGCTCACCCACTGGTTGTAGAAACCTAAAGGGGACCAAACAGTAACATTCGTCTTGAAATTATCTGACATACCTAATCGTACCAGGTCCGAAATGGCACATCATTGTCTGAAAGAATGCATACCTCCAAACTGTTTCAAGTCACCCTCCCTGAAGATTTCAAGAAACACTGCACCCTCCTGTCATGAACTTGATGAAGTTCTAGAACCTAGGTGAGGTTTAGTGGGGTGAGGTCCGGAGCCGATGACCAAGAAAGATTTCTTGAGACATCTTTGGTGCAAAATGGTGGTTTATTAAAGCACGGGGACAGGACCCGTGGGCAGGAAGAGATGCTGCCCCGGGGATGTGAGGAGTGGTCTATTATATACTTGTAAGTTGGGAGGGGGTTAGGAATGGCGTAAGTCTCTAAGGAATTTTGGAAGTAAGGTTTCTAGGACCTTGAGGGGCTAGCTATTGTCTGGGGGAAAGGTTATTCATTACCAGTAATAAAACCTTCTCGGGAGACCCTTTAGATGTCTATCAGTGGGCCATATGCTTGGGAATGATTGTCCACACTATCTTGGCGGTTTAGAGATAAAGTTTCCTAAAGGAATTATTAAATTAGACTTACAGGATCCTGGTTAGGGGTAGGGGGTTGGTCAGGCTAGGATTGTCCTTTGCCCTCAGCAAAACCTTAAGATGGAGGTCACTCTGCTAGTTTTAAGGGCTTGTCAGTAGGTAAGGAAATTTAATAATTATTCTTCTGCCTCTGTGTCCCACATCAAGCTCATTTCCTTCCCCAAACATATATAAGCTGTCCCTAGGCTCAATACAAGCAAGGTAGCTTTGGGAATAATCCCCTGCCTTCCTGCTGGGCTGCCTTTCTTTTTTCTTTTTTTTAAGATTTTTTTTTATTTATTTACTTGAGAGAGAGAGAGAGTGGGAAAGAGAGAGCAGCAGAGGGAGAGGGAGAAGCAGACTCCCCACTGAGTAGGGAGCCTGACACAGGGCTCTATCCCAGGACCCTGAGACCATGACCCTGTCAGAGGAAGGCAGACACTTAACTGGTGGAGCCACCAAGACACTGAGGGCTGCTTTCTTTGTTTCAAAACCCGTGTCTCAGACACAGGCTTACTGAGCACCGGGTACATGGACAAGTTTAAGCTCACAAGTTTAAGTTCATGAACACCACACTTCTATTAAAATGAAAGCCTTCTCCACCTCAAAAGATAGTTTTCTCTCATCTTACTTGATTTACTTGTGGCACTGGATACCATTGGTCACTCCCAAGTTTCTTGATATTATTTTCTTAGCATCTGTAACTCCACCTTCTCCTAGTTTCTTCCAATGGCTCTGGTACGGTATACTCAGACTCCTGTGTGGACTATTTAACCTGAAAATAAATGAGGGAGCAGAGGGCAAGCTGCAGACAAAACAGGAGCTGACACCCCACAAATGCCCCCCCTTCCAAGGTGGGATATATGTGGCATTCCTCAGGCATTCCTGCTTACCCTAAAACTAAGGGAAGGGAAAAACAAATGATTAACTTATAGAAATTACAGTCCTGCTGGACAGGAGCCTCCCTCAGTTTACAAATGCCTTAGTGATTTACAAGGAAAAAAGCAATCTTTTTTTTAACTCATTATGCTTATTATTTCTTATTATGTTATGTTAATCACCATATAGTACATCATTAGTTTTTGATGTAGTGTTCCATGAGTCATTGTTTGCACCTAACACCCTGCGCTCCATGCAATCTGTGCTCTCCTTAATACCCATTCTTATCAATAACCCAACTTCCAGAAGGAAGCTCCCAATTGTCTTAATGTTAATGCCTTACTAGAGGGAAAAACAACCTTAATTTGATGCTGGCAAGGCCTCTGATATCTTGAAGATTCTCTTCAGCATATGAAAGTTCTTTTGAAAACCTCCCCCAAACCCATCGTTTATAATCAGCCACCCCTCACAACCCTGGTGCAGCAGCAATTTCTGCCCACAGGTCCTGTCCTCCTGCTTTAATAAACCACCATCTTGCACCAAAGACGTCTCAAGAACTCTTCCTTGGTCGTCGGCTCCAGACCTCACCCCACCGAACCTCACCTACATTCAAAAACTGCATCCTAAAGAGACACAATGAGGCAAACAAGTGTTTAATTTGCAGTCAGAGTATCGCAATTTAGGGAGCACAGATCCAGGGAGTAATCCAAGTTGTGTCCCACTTGCAGGGTGAAAGTGAGGGTTTTTTATGAGGAAAGGAAGGGTGGAAATATTTCCTGTCCCTTTCAAGGCCCTTCTAGCTGGACTAAGAATCAAATTGACATGAGACAGAGTAGTAGGAGAAAATCACATTTCATTTTGTATGTCCAGGGAATCCACAACGGACAGGAAAGTCCAAAGGCAGTGAAGCAATCGGAAGCTTATGTGAGCTGAGGAGAAGGGTAAGGGGCTGAGGATGCAGAGGGGAGAAGGGCCGTTGCCAGGAAGGTCAGAGGAGATGTGTGGAAAACAAAGGTTCCCCCACTATGCAGATAAATTTCTCAGGTAAAGAGGAAGCTCTGTTAATAGCTCTCTTCTTGGTACAAGCAGGCAGCTGAGGAGGATGTAAAGAGCTTTTCCTGAATCTTCCGGCTTTTGACTCAAACTAATATTCATGCTGATGTGGGAAACAGAGGCAGAAGAAAAGTTACTAAATTTCCTTACTACCTAGAGCCCACAGACAAGTCCTTGAAACAAGCAGAGTGACATTCCCCTAGGGACTCCACTGCCTCCACCTTAACATTTTGCTAAAGGCAAAAGGCAATCCTAGCCTGACCGCCTCTCCCACCACAGCCAGGACCCTGTAAGTCTACTTTAACATATAGAAATTCCTTAGGAAACCTCCTTTATCTCTCCACTGCCCAAGATCTGTTTTGGTAATCATCCCCAAGCATATGACCCACCGATATACATCTGAAGGGACTCATGATTGAGGCTTATTAGACGGTAATAAGTGACCTTTCCCAACAACAGCTAGCCCCTCAAGGGCCTGGAAACCTTGCTTCCAAAATTCCTTAGAGACTTACACTATCCCTGACCCCCTCCCAACTTGCAAGTATATAAGTGACCGCTCCTCACAAGCCCGGAGCGGCAGCTCTTTCCGCCCAACGGGTCCTGTCTGGTGCTTTAATAAAATCACCTTTTTGCACCAGAGAGGTCTTAAGAATTCGTTCTTGGTGGTCAGCTCCGGACCTCACCTACATTCTAAAACTTCATCGATGCCACCAAAGTGACCCATCGTGGGGTGGCCTGCCCTTGGGGTGCCCCTACATAACCAATTGTGAACTCTCACACCAGAATTCTTAGGGTTGGCAAATTTATGAATATATTTCATACTTTCTAGAAATGTGCTTTTTCATAGTATGATCTTTTAATAAAGCATTAAGACATGTTTACTAATATACATAAATTTATCTTTAATTCCTCTGTAATAAAGGTAGATAAACCTATGTTCAGTACCTAATGTTTCATTACTTTCTTATTTGAAAATGATCTAGATATTTAATGAAAATAACTTTACTCATCATTTACGTCAGCAAAACTTTAAAGTGTCAGGTTACCAAAGATTTGGGGAACCATTTAAAGGTTTGCCTACTCAAAAAAAAAAAAAAAAAGTTTTGCCTACAAATCTTTTTGTCTTATTAAATGTCTATTTTATTTATAATAATGTTTATTTAGACTACCCATAAAACTTCATGAGACATTAGACAATGTCAATCATTATTCTTTTTTTCTGACAAATTTTACAACAGAAATAACATAAACTTATTTGCCTTTTATAATATAAGCGGAATAAAAGTTTTATATTTAATGCTGATAACTATAAAGACATATCTATTTTAATTAAACCAACAACCTTAAATTAGCTTCAATACTGAATATTTTCCCTTGATCATATGAACTTGGAAAACATTTAGGTTAGTTTAAGAATACCAAATTCTTACAAGTGCTTGTCTTTAGTCAAGCAGAACTTTTACAAATTAATTTTAGCAATGTGAGGTGTAGAGAAAATATTTCACATCTATGACATACCAGGACACACATACAAATACACAAACAAGATGCAACCAAAATCTTATACTGGTTTTACTAATATTTGTGGAGAGGATAGTAAAGTCCAATTTCCAAAGACTTTTTTCCCCTCCCTCAATGAAACACTTCTCCCTAAAATTTGTGTTTCAAAGAATGGCTCTTAGGTCCTAGCGAAGCTAGGGTAGAAAATTTACATCATAAAGGCACAGGTGGAGTGTCTAAGTTTTTTCCAAGGTGGATATTTAGAGCATGTCTGTCTTTTGGAGGTGCTAGAGTCTGGGCAATTTGTATTTTTAAAAGGTCTCTCCGCCCACAACCCCACAACCACCCCCATCTCCTTTTTTTTTCCCCTTCAGTTTCAGGAGATTATGGACTATGTTTACATTTTAAAGACAAGATAAGATTTATAATTTCAAGGGATAGAAGGATAATGTAAAATCTTTCTTTTTTGCAAGTATAGGACAATTTTATTCCAATATCTTGATCTTTTATAATATCCACAAACATTTTGAGAACAGGCAAGGTTTGGTGATCAGTAAAAATAGGTGGGCTTTGACTTGTTTCTAGAGCTGCATTTTTGGTTTTGTAGAAATTTGTAAAGCAAAGACAGTTGTTTCTAATTCCCCAAATAACTGAAATTACAGCCGTAATATGAAGGAATTGGCCCTGTTCCTTTTTAAACTAAATTCACTCTTCTTTTGTATATGAGAGAGTTTTTAACTAAAGTGGGAATCAAAGGATTTATCTTCATAAAATCTGTGTGAAGCATTTTAACAAAAGCCTTTGTTCTGGGTGCACTATTTTAACCTTGGCTTCTATTAGCCCCTGAATATTAGCCTTTTGCAGATCATTTGAAGGAAGGCCTAAGAGAAATTTTGGTCATCTTTTTCCTCTATGAAGGGGAAGTTGTGAATACAGTCAAATAATCTTTTGCATCATTCTTTAAATTTGGTAAGATATTTTGAAAGTAGAGGTAAAAGGCCTTATAATTTAAAAGACCTGCTACTCTCCAGGAGATACAGTGGGGGATCTACAATACACCAGCAAAAGACATTGTATAGGAATGCCTGAGCCTGGCAGAGCCTGATCACAGAGCCCTGGAAGATAGGAGTAAAGTGAGCCTTGTTGCCAGTCTCAGATGCTTTTGTTAAATTCATTTCCTGGCGTCCAGCATTTACATGAACAACCTGTATTCTTCAAACATAGAGATTAGGCTGGAGTGTCCCCTGTAAATCTTGTAGGGGAAGAAAAGTTAAAACAGGTAGATAAAGCTGGATTTTAAGAAGAGGAATTTACATTAGATGCAGACATTTATATTTATATCTTAAGTCTGATTTTTATTGTTCTTTTCATTTGTCAAGGGAGTCCCTGAGGCTAGCTATTATACTAATAAGACAATTGAAAGCTCTTCATAAAATATGTAATTCTTTAAAAACACAGCCAATTTAAAGGATCCATCACTTAATCATTGATGAGTAGGATCTATTAATAGCAACTCAAACCAATCAGCCTTTTAATGGCTTAACCAAAGATGCAAAGGCATTCAGAGAGAGCAGAGATGATGTAGTTCCCGTGTTTCAAAAGTTTACTCCCAAAATTAATCTAAGTAAGCAAAAGCCCTTTGCTGTACAATAAGTGAGGATGCCATGGTGAAAACGGTGTCTCCAGTCTCGCATGAAATCATGAGACCCCTCCAGTCATAGACCCCCTGACCTGTGACACTAGGCAGGCATTTCTGGAATGAGACTTTCCAGCCCTAACAAGCAACAAACATTCAGACAACAAAGGCCCCTATGGGCTAGAATCTCTCGTGGCAAACACTTCTGTGAGTTGGCACAACTGGAGAGAGAAAGAAACTCAGATCCCCAGTCTATACAAGTGGCCACCACGGTGCACCCCAGTAAGTACACCCTGCAGATGGGAGAGACCAAAGAGGATATTCTCACTAGTCACAAAGTCAAGCCCTTAGGACACAGAACAAGACCAAAGGAAAAATATATGCACTTTAACAACTTTAGTTAAGTCTTTGGTCTCTTGGAGCCAAAGTCATACTTCAGAGGGATGTGTCATAGGGTTATGTGTTGTTTTACAGTGTTCCTCTTTGCAAGGAAGTTTTCGTGAAGTTTGGCAGGTGACCTAGTGTCAGTCTAACCCATTCCCAACCCATGGGAATCCCAACCCATCTAACCCATGACCAACTTATTCTAACAGGGGAGTCTTCTTGAGGTGGCAAGTGTTCTAACAGCTTTTAAGTGTTCAGTCTATGCCCACCAATTTTGCAGCTTTGGCTCCCAAGATGTCCCTCAGCAACAACCTGTAAGCCACAGCAAAGTTTGTCTAAGCAGACTCTGGTCTGATGAGAACTGTGAATTTACCAGTCTGTGGGGTCAGCTCCAACAGCAGGATTATGGGGCTATGCCCAAGTTCTGCCCTTTTTATGACATAAGACACGAAAGACACAAAGAGAAACAAAGACCATCCCTGGGAGGAAATGGATCAAAAACGAGAGTACTAATTTCAAACAAAGAATCACTAAGACCAAGGAACTGATTCCAAAAACATTTTCTCCTGCTAATCTAAATTTAGAAGGAGAGAAAAAAGATACCACCTCTCCCCTTCAGATTCCACAGACAGCGATTCCCGGAGACTGACATGGTAAGAAATCTTACCTTCTGCCAACTATTTGTCAGGTATCTCTCAGCTACAGCAGTGTCTGGGGTGAATGACATCCAACAAGATAAAAGTATCTTGCCACCAACCACACCAGGTGTTGGAGAGCAAGAATTTCCCATCCATTTCAAGGCCCTTCTAGCTAGACAAAAAATCAACTTGAGATACATAGGACAGAATAATGGGAGAAAATCAAACTTAATTTCTTACATACAAGAAATCCACACAGATGTGGACATTTCAAAAACAGGCAGAATTAGGTATACATGTCATCCTGAACTATGGAGAAGGGCATAGGGGTCTCGGACTTCAAAAAGAAGGAATGTAATTCAAAAAAAGATGAAAAAGAATAAATATTTGGTAAACAAATGTTTGCTGCACCACTCAGTAACAATGGGACATGGAGGACTTTGGTCAAAGAGATCTAGCTAGTTTCCTCCCTGGCTACTGTACCTAGTTCATATTATAATGAAGTTATCTATGGTGATAAATTTCCTAAAGCAAATTATCTATACTATTTTTAGGCAGTTTAGGGGGAGGTAGAGAGCTTTTCCTGAATCTACTGGGTTTGGTTGCTTTTTAACTCAAAATAATCTTCATGCCGAAGTATCCTATCTTGGGGCAGCCCGTCCTTAACCCTTACATGGTAGAGGGAAAATTATTTTTCTACCTCTACACATATCACTCAAAGTCCTTGAGAATATGATTGTTGCTTGCCCCTCTGGCTCCTACCACTGAAAATGCTTTGCAGTGATCCAGATGTTTCATGCAGGTTCATGTCTCTGGACTGTTCCACCACATGTTTCTTCTGTGTTCCCCTCATTTTCTTTTCTTATTTTTCTTTCTCCCTATACACATCTACTTTAAAGATCAGGAAAGTTATAAAGATTCGGGAAGTTATATGACTGACCTGAAGTCTCACAGTTAGTTGGAAATAAAGCTTCAACCTAATAGTTAGATTGATAACTATTATAGTTAACCTATAGTTAACCTATAACCTAAATGCCTCTCCTCAGATTTTAAGCTCTATAAAGAATATCTTCGCATATTTTTAGTTTTGGAAAAACAGTTTAATTATAAATACAGATATTTCTCTTAGCCAAAGTTACATATTCTTTGTTTTTGTACTTATTTTCCTCTGTCAATATCAAGTTGAAATCAAACTCAATAAGACAACACAAAGGAAGGGTGCCAGGGTGGTGCAGTCATTTGGGCATCTGACTTTTGGTTTCGGCTCAGGTTGTGATCTCAGGGTCATGAGATCAAGCCCCACACTGGGCTCCACACTCAGTGTGGAGTCCATTGTGATTCTCTCTCCTTCTCAACTTCCCCTTCTGCTCGTTGCCCCACTCTCTCTCAAATAAATAAATGTTTAAAAAATAAATAAAATAAGGCAACACAAAGGAAAAATTAATTAAAAATACTTGAACTCAAAAATTTCTATTGAGTGGATTGGAAAAGCAAATACTGTAAAAATGTCTCTGCTACCCAGAGCAAGCTATACATTCAGTGTAATCCCTATCAAAATGCCATCAAGATTTTTCACAGAGCTGGAACAAATAACCCTAAAATTTGTATTGAATCAAAAAAGACCCTAAGTAGCCAAATGAAGGTTAAAAAAAAAAAAAAAAAAAACCAAAGCTGGTGACATCACAGTTGTGGACTTCAAGCTCTATTACAAAGCTGTAAACATCAAGACACTATGGTACTGGCATAAAAACAGACACATAGATCAACGGAACAGAATAGAGAACCCAGAAATAGACCCTCAACTCTGTGGTCAACTAACCTTTGACAAAGCAGGAAAAAATATCCGATGGAGAAAAGACAATCTCTTCAACAAATGGTACTGGGAAAATTGGACAACTACATGCAAAAGAATGAAACTGGAGTTTTTCCTTACACCATAGACAAAAATAAACTCAAAATGGATGAAAGACTTAAATGTGAGACAGGAATCCATCAAAATCCTAGCAGAGAACACAGGCAGCAACCTCTCTGACCTTGGACAGCTGCAGCAACTTCTTGCTAGAACCATCTCTAAATGCAAGGGAAACAAAGGCAAAAAGGAACTATAGGAACTTCATCAAGATAAAAACCTTTGCACAGCAAAGGAAACAGTAGACAAAACCTAAAGACAGCCTGTCGGGTGAATGGGAGAAGATATTTGCAAATGTCTTATCAGATAAAGGGCTAGTATCCAAAATCTATAAAGAACTTACCAAACTCAATACCCAAAGAAAAATAATCCAGTCAAGAAATGGGCAGAAGACATGAACAAACATTTCTCCAAAGAAGACAGGCAAATAAATGGCCAACATACACATGAAAAAATGTTCAACATCACTCTGGAAATACAAGTCAAAACCAAAATGAGATACCACTTCACACCTGACAGATGGCTAAAATTAAACAGTCAGGAAATGACAGATGTTGGCAAGGATGCAGAGAAAGGGGAACCCTCCTACACTGTTGGCGGGAATGCAAGCTGGTGCAACCACTCTGGAAAACAGCATGGAGGTTCCTCAGAAAGTTGAAAATAGAGTCACCTTGTGACTCAGCACTTGCACTACTAGTTATTTACCCCAAAGATACAAATCTAGTGATCTGAAGGGGCACCTGCACCCCAATATTTATAAGATCAATGTCTACAGTAGTCAAACTATGGAAAGAGCACGGATGTCCATTGACAGATTAATGGATAAAGAAGGTACGGGGGCACCTGGGTGGCTCGGTCAGTTAAGCATCTGCCTTTGGCTCAGTCATGATCCTGAGGTCCTGGGATTGAGCCCTGCATCCGGGGTGGAGGAGGGAGAAGGGTGGTCATGTCCTGCTCAGTGGAGGGTGTGCTTCTTCTTCTCCTTCTGACCCTCCCCATTGCTCATGCTTTCCTGCGCACTCTCTCTCTCTTTCAAATGAATAAATTAAAAAAATTCTTTTTAAAGGATGTGGTGTGTGTGTGTGTTTGTACACACACAATGGAATAGTACTCAGTTATCAAAAAAATGAAATCTTCCATTTGCAATGACATGGACAGAACTAGAGAGTATCACGCTAAGTGAAATTAGTCAATCAGAGAAAGACAATTATCGTATGATTTCACTCATATGTAGAATTTAAGAAACAAAACAGAGGATCATAGAGGAAGGGAGGGAAAAATAAAATAAGACAAAATTTAAAAAAAAAGACAATCCATAAAAGATGCTTAACTATAGGAAACAAACTGAGGGTTGCTGGGGAGGAGGAAGGTGGGAGAATGGGGTCACTGGGTAATGGGCATTAAGGAGGGCACATGATGTAATGAGCACTGGGTGTTATATATAACTGATGAATCACTGACCTCTACCTCTGAAACTAATAATACACTGTATGTTAATTAATTGAATTTAAATAAAATACATTTTAAGATAAATATATAATAAAATTAAAACTCTCTGTTGAGTAACAATGCTACTATTACTTTTTTTCTGAGATGTAACTGACATATAACATGTAAATTTCAGCTATACAACATAATCTGATATTTGTATATATTGTGAAAGGATCACCACAATAAGTCTAATTAACATCTATTACCACACAAAGTTACAGAATTTATTTTCTTGTAATGAGAACTTTTAAGATCTCCCTTAGCAACCTCCAAATTAGCTGTAGTCACCATGCTACACATTATATCCCAATGACATTTATTATTTATTAAGTTTGTACCTTTTGACCCTTAGAGGAGCAGAATTTGCCACCCCAAAATATATCTTTTTGGTATGTGGATTTTTTTTTAAGATTTTATTTTATTTATTTGAGACAGAGAGAAAGCACACGAGCAGGGGGAGAGGCAGACTCCCTGCTGAGCAAGGAGCCCAACACGGGGCTCTATCCCAGGACCCAGAGATCATGACCTGAGCTGAAGGCAGATACTTAACTGACTGAGCCACCCAGGCACCCTGGCATATGGATCATTTTTTAACTGATTTTTTCCCAAGAAACAAAAGGATCAGGAAGAACCTTTGTACTTCCCTATAACTGCCTGAAAAATTTTAGTTAGAACTGTTCTAGGAAAGGAACTATCACCATAGATAGATACAGTATGTTGCAAACTTGGTGTAGTAGACTGCAAGGAACCTAGCAAAGTCCGTTTGTTAAAATTCCTCTCTGTGTCCCATTGTTTTTGTAGGCCCAGCAGACGTTTGTTTGTCACACATTTATTCATTTTCATCTTCCTATGAATTGCTTTCTTTCCCTTTGAGGTCCCATATCCCTACCCCTCTCTCCTTAGTTCTGGATGGCATATAAGCTTCAAGTACCCGACTGCCTTTGGGCCTCATATTCTTGTGGAGTCCCCCCTAAGAATGGGTACATATGTAATTAAATTTGACCTTCTCCTGTTAACGTGTCTCTTGTCAATTTAATTCCTAGACCAGTAAAAAAAAACTTTGAAGGACAGAGTAAAATTTTTTCTCCCCAACATCCCCTTCACCATTTCCCCAACCTCCAAACACCTGCCCCCCTCATTTTCCTCTAACCGCCTCCTTTCTGCCCTCCTACTATCCCTTCAGTTAACTTACTTTTTTTTTTTTTTACCTTCAGTTAACTTATTATTTTTTCCATAGCAGACTTTAAAATCACTGCGGGCTTGATCTATATCTTACTAGACCTTATGACTCCTCTGCTTAGCAAACAACTAAAACAAAAAGGTTGTTTAATTAATTGATTAATAAAATGACTAATTAATAAATAATCTATCCACTTCCTCCAATTTCCAACCCTTAAGCCCAACTACTCCCGCACACAAATTTGCACATGCTGGGTCTTCTGATAGGTCAGTCTTTGTACCCCTCCACCACCAATTTTGGCTCCACACTTCTGTCTTAGTGCTCTAAAAACTGACCCAACTTCCAGCTCGCTATTGTAAGCAGAAAGAATTAGGGGTCCCGGTACCAACAGATCTATCACAGCTGATCTATCCTAGCCACTAACTCAGGAAATGAAAGGTAAGCCCAGGAGCACTGCCATGACCACCTGCTCCATCACGGGGATTCCCCGGGAGGGGGGACAAATCAAAAGAATAACTCCTGAGTTTGCCAACACTGCTGCTGAACGGACTCAGATAAACTCATCACAAGAGAAGCCAACAACTCAAGAGATCAGGGTTTGGAAAAGAGAAAGGGAGAATTTTATTTTGGGTGCTGACAGCCAGGGAAGGTGGCAGTTTCAGGCCCTAGCAACTGATCTCTGTACCCGCAAGATGGATACCTAGAGTCTTACAGGGAGAGGTTGGGGTGGGTATGTGCAGGAGAGCAGGCAGAGGGTGTGTGATCCTGGGTGGGGTTGGTATGTATTTAGCAGAGAATGAGACCTCTTCTTTTTTTTTTTTTTAATTTTTTTATTTTAATAAACATATAATGTATTTTTATCCCCAGGGGTACAGGTCTGTGAATCGCCAGGTTTACACATTTCACAGCACTCATCATAGCACATACCCTCCCCAATGTCCATTTCCCCACCACCCTCTCCCGTCCCCCCTCCCCCCAGCAACCCTCAGTGAATGAGACCTCTTCTAAGCATTCTGTTGCTCTCGGGGCTTTTCTGGCTTGGCAACTGGAATTTTCTGGCCTTTGCCTAACATCTTCATCAATGCATCAAGAAAGTGCCATAAGCAATAAGAACAATGGGCTTTAGTTAGAGCATGAGTTAAAATAGACAAAATGTTAGAGCATGAGTTAAAATAGACAAAAATGTCTATTTTTGGTTTTAACTGTTTGTTAAACTTGAAGAAGGAAGTTCACTGATAGTCCTTGGAGAAAGAAAGATGAGACTTAGCTTTCTTGATATAAGAAATTTCATTTTAGGGTCACCTGGGTGGCTCAGTCAGTTAAGCATCTGCCTTTAACACAGGTCATGATCCCAGAGTCCTGGGATCGAGCCCCACATTGGGCTCCCTGCTCAGCGAAGAGCCTGCTTCTCCCTCTGACCCTCACCCTACTCGTGCACCCTCTCTTGTGCTCTCTCAAATAAATAAATAAAATCTTGAAAAAGAAGAAAAGTCACCTTAGGCTCCCAGCCATCTTATGATCTATGGCTGCCCAGCACTACTTGACCAAGCACATTTTTTTTGCAGAACTTCCTGGGATATGTTGAAATTGCAAAATAGACCCCAGTAGATAATGATTTTAAAGGAACAAAAGATTGCAACAATGAACAACCACTATCAGCTCAGGAACAAAAAATCAGCAATAAAACTACCAAAGCTGGTTCAAAAGTAAAAACTGACCTGACACATATTCTTGATTTATCTTTGCAGGATTTAAACTCAGATACTGGACCAAATGGAGCCAGAGAATTGATGATGTCAACCCTTGCCAGCCCTTGTGATTTCAATCAACTAAGACTTGGACTCTTAAGTCCACCTTAAGTTGACTTTTTTTTTTTTAAGATTTTATTTATTTATTTGACAGACAGTGATCACAAGCAGGCAGAGAGGCAGGCAGAGAGAGCGGGGGAAGCAGGCTCCCTGCTGAGCAGAGAGCCTGATGCGGGGCTCGATCCCAGGACCCTGGGATCATGACCCGACCAAAGGCAGAGGCTTTAACCCACTGAGCCACCCAGGCACCCCCTTAAGATGACTTTTGCCCCCATCCCATGCTGAATTCCCCCATTGAACATGCCTACCTTCATGAATATACATGCATCCTTAACTTAAAACTTCCTGGGTTTTGTTGTTTGAGGAAACACTGCCTTGGGAACTATCCCCCATCCCTGGTGTTCTCCTTTACTTGTTACAAGTAAGATTCTTCCTTTCCCAATTCTTTGGCTCAGTTATGTCTTTTGGCTGGACACCCACCAAGATGGGGACTCAGTTTTGGGTATCCCAGGTATTGGAAGGTGAGGGAGAGACAGTAAAGTATCCCCCAAACTGAGAAGACTCTTTCATACTGGAACAGGAAGCAGGCAACTCGAGGTGGTTTCCACAGTTTTATTCAGGGCAACTAACAGTGGACGGGATAGGGTGGAGGATGATTCATGGCAGCTGCATAGTTATTCTCTGCAAAGTCCAGACCTCAGTCCACAAATTATATAGAGCAAGGGGACATTTGGGGAGGGGCACTCTCATGAAATCAAAGGGTTCACACACACCTCAAAGGGCTCATATGCACCGAACTAACAGCTAACCTTTCATTAGATCTCGTGGTACCACTTGTGCATCAGGAAGGGAAAAGACTATGTTATCTCTAACAAATTCACAGGAGGCCACAAAAAGCCTCCCTCAATCCTGGCCTTGGCAGGCATTTCTAAAGTAGTATGTGTATTAATCTCCAAAGGGCCCAGAACATGTAGCCCCAAGAGAGGGCATGGACCAAACATGAACAAGATGAGATCGGCATTGTCATCACTCCTACACCAGGCATATACGTTTCCATAAATAATGCACCGGTACCCACCTCTGTCTCTGTCATGCTGGCCCAGTTTGTGCATCTGCTTTTGTCTGTGTCTCCCTCTCTATTGCACCAAAATAATCCTTTGGAACCATCATGACTCCTCCTCTAAATTTAAATATTGCTTCTGGCCTAAGTTTTCTACACTTTTTTGGACAATGGAGATTGTTTTGTTTTGAGATGCCTAGACCAGGGATAGCAGTGAGAGGGGGCAATAAAGACTCATCTACCAGAGGACACAGCATGAGCAAGTTTATGTTCAGGAAGAATCTAGTGCAGGGCTGGATATTGGAGTGTACTCTGCTTTGAACAGGAAGTCACTCATCAAGAGGATCAGTTTACAGACCGATCGAGTCTGCCCTGAACTGTCCAGGGCTACCAACCTCCCCTTTTCCGTTGCTGATGGATCCATCCCAGCTGCTGACTCAGGAAACCAATGCGTGATTCCTGGCGCACTACCCTGGCCAACGGCTCCATTCCAGGAAATCCAGAAGGGTCTGGACAAATGGAAAGTATAGATCCTGGCTGGGTTTGTCAACTGTTGCCAAGCAAACTCAGATAAATTTGTTGCAAGAGAAGCCAGTAACTCAAGAGATGAGGGTTTGGAAAAGAGAAAGGGAGAAACTTATTTCAGGTGCTGGCAGCCCAGGCAAGTGACAGGCTCAAAGCTCAACAACTGACCTCTCCACCCACAAGATGGACACCTAGAGTTTTATAGGGCGAGGCTGGGGTGGGGTACACGCAAGAGTGCAGGCAGAGGGTACACAATCATAGGTGAGGGATGGTGTGTGTTCAGCATGTAATCGTGGGCAGAGGAACAGATATAGGTGGTGTTCTCGGCATTCTCTTGCTTTCAGGGCTTTTCTGGTCTGGCTATTGGAATGTCCCAGTCATTGCAAAACATCTTCATCAATGCCTCAAGAAAGTGCCATAAGAAATAAGAACAATGGGTTTCAGTTAGAACATGAGTTAAGGGGGGGTGGGGTCTTGTCTGTTTTTGGTTTTAACTCTTGGTGTCTACAGCTGAGCAAGAGGGATTGCTGACATTCCCGGCCCTTTGGCTGAAACTGAGCATGCCTGACAACCAAGCTCACTTCAATTATGCCAAAAAGATAATTTATGGGCACTTTTTGAGTTTAAATGTATTTAAGCCTCTGTACCAGGTACAGAGTACAGCAGTAAATGCTGCGCTGGTTTTCACAAAGAATAAATTAAATTCTAGAAACTGCAGATCCTGATGGCAACACCCCCCCCCCCAAACTATGTTTTATGAGAAAAGGTGATACTGATCTCAAGGAACAGCTTAGATTAATAAATTACCAGTTACTACAGGTGAACGTCCTTTACATTTTTCAGACTGGTTCATCAGAAGCATGTCATTGACAAAACATAACTGCCTCCCCCATAACGTACATGAAATTCTGTGCCAGTATAAAAAAAAGTCCTGGTTATATTCTAGGATCAAGTTGATGGTCTGTGATAAAGGGAGTCACTCCCTGTCCCCAGCCTTGCCTTTCAGCACTCTCTGTCAAGTGTTTCATCCTCTTAGTCGAGTGTTTCATGGCTAAGCCCTGACATGAAGCATTTTTTAAAGTTAAGAATAAAGTTCAATATCAGTCATAATCACTATAGCTGTACCTGGAAGGGAATAAATTATCCAACAAGGTATGTGATCTTAGATTTTGGCTAAGTTGTGCCCATTGCTGGATTTAAGCCTGCCCAAGATTATTTGGGGAATTATATATGCACTCCCAATAGCACTCTCTCTGTATGAATCGCTGAGGTATTTTCTGAGTGAAAACTTACCTTAAAGGAATCAGGCACAAGCTGATTCAGTAACAGCACCTTGGTAGGAGGGGATGGGCAATTATACCACAGTTTGCTGTTTGTCAATTCCATTTATTTCCAAGAATGGTCTCTAAAGACCTATACTGCAGTCCTGTAAAGAGGGGAGTCACATAAGAAAAACCAAAGAACTGTGTATTTATTAGCTACTGCTACAGAACAAATAGCCACACATTTAGGAACTAAAAACAGCACACATTTATTATCACATAGAATCTGGGCACAGCATAACCTTGTCCTCTGCTTCAGGATCTCCCCTGAAGCTGTGACCAAGGTGTCACCCAGGGCTAGCGTCTCATCCAAAAGATCCACCAGCAAGCCCTCTGCTCCCAGGTTCATGTGGTCATTGGCAGGATTCAACTGGCTATGTCCTGTGGGGTTGGAGCCTCCAATTCTTACCTGCTGACAGCCAGTAGTGGTCCCGAGTCCATTTTCACTGAGCAGCCCCACCAACATGGCGTCTTGCTTCATGCACACGAGCGCAGAAGGCACTCTAGAGTCTGCTAGCAGTACGGAAGTTGCAATGCCATGTAATGTCATTGTGGAAGGACCAGTCCCATCACTTCTGTCACGGGGCCCGTGCCCACTTAAGATGAAAGGGATACACAGGCATGAATATCAGGAAACAGAGATCACTGGGGACCATCTTGGGGTCTCTCTGTCTCAAACTGGAATATCAAAAAATTAGAAGTCCTCAGAGTATCAGCAGCCTGGCTTTAGCACTGCTTTAACAGAGTGCAGCGTAAGGGAAGAGAAAAGTAATAACGGAAACTCATCATGAGTCCGAGAGTATAGGGAAGCTAGAGGGGACTCAGGAGTCCGGCTGAGGCCAAAGGACACTAAAACAAACTTAAATTCTGTGTATTTCAGCTTAGGACCAGCCTTAAACAGGGCAACACTCAAGTTTAAATGCAGTAATTATAAGTACCCACATGGTGGCAGTAGATGCTAGGAAATTTGAAATATTCTCAGCTCCTGAGAGTACAGAAAAGCACATTTCTCTCTCTCAGTGACAACCCATGTTTTCCTTTCTGTCTGATCATTGGAAAGAGAGGGAGGTAACTAGTATCCTTCTATCCACCCACCCTCAAAGCACTATCCATAAAGCACTAACCCTGAAGAGTAAGGACCCACACAGTTCACTGTATTCTTCCCACAGTTCGTAGAACAGTGGTAAGGGTCTCAGGGAGAAGGAATAGGGTGTCCTGAGATACACACTTATAAAGACTTCTCCTCTCAAGTACTAACAGCCCAACGAGTCAGCACAACATTAATTAAAAGTATCATACTTGGTCTGATGTAAAGCCAGTCTAGCTCAGAACTGACACTATTGAGAAATCCCAGGAAAAAAAAGTATCACATAATAGGAGGAATATTATTTCTACAAATGAGAGACATTAACGAGAAAGAATTAGCGCTATATAGACATGCCCACACACATACCCATATATTTACACACATACTGTACAGAAATTCATAGCATTATCCAGTAAGAGTAGATAGATCTGGCACTAACAAAACAGAAATAACTGTATAGCTGTTCCAAAACGGTGTTATTATCAGAGGATTTTTATTACCTGAATATATGTATAAATTTTAAAACCTAAATAAGACTCATTCTGATTGTCCTACATCTTAACAGTCTGCACCCAGAAAGGCTAATAGCTGGCATTGTTAAGAATTATTTGATCTTGGGATATCCCACAGGTCAGTTTGGTTTTGCAAAAAAAATGCCTCCTATCTTTAGGGGTTTTTCCCCAGGTAATATAACATTTCTTTGTGTCAAAAGAACAGCCGACGGGAGCCTGGGTGGCTCAGTGGGTTAAAGCCTCTGCCTTCGGCTCAGGTCATGATCTCAGGGTCTTGGAATCGAGCCCCGCATCGGGCTCTCTGCTCAGCAGGGAGCCTGCTTCCATTCCCCTCTCTCTGCCTGCCTCTCTGCCTAATTGTGATCTCTGTCTGTTAAATAAATAAATAAAATCTTAAAAAAAAAAAAAAAAAGAACAGCCAAAGAGGTAGAAAGTTGAAAGTGCCTTATGAAACCTGAACAGTCATAGACATGACAAATAGTTAGCTAATCTTGGAGGAATGATGAATGCTAATATTGTCCTCTGCCAGTTTTATGCCCACACAAACCACAATCACCTGTAATCGTTTGAGGAGTTAATAATGTGAGCAAAGATTTCAGTTAACTGAAGAGGTGAACCCCACAGAAATATGGAGAAAAACTTACTCCAGCATGAGAAAACCGCGAGAGCACTCTCGGTGTTTTCAAGGAAAGTTGGAAGGAGATGAGAAAGGGAAGAAGTGGTGGGCGGTGAGGTCAGAGGAAGAACCCAGCCTCGCAAGCCAAGGAGAGGGCTACTGATTTTACTCTGGGTGTGATGGAAAGCCAACGGAGGCTTGTGAGTAGGGAAACAATACAATTCATGGTTTTAAATGATTGTACTAAGACATTTTCTGTTAAATATAATATAATTCATACACATGAAATCTATGATTCATATTTATCTAGAGGGCTGGAATAGCATGATAGCGAGACAAATGATGAGGTCTGAATGACAATGTGTTTTGGAGGTTGAGCTGACAAAATTGAATGGGTCGATCGTGCAGATGAGAGACAGAATCCTAAATTATTTCAAAGTGTAAGAAGATGAGAAGAGAGTGGAGCATGTTAGGGAGAATATGACAGTTTGGTTTGGGATAAGTTAAATGTCAGATGCCCAAAGAATTAAGAGTCTAGACCTAGAACCAGAACTTGGTGACTAATTGCACTGGAATTAGCAAGAAGGGAAGCCATACCCAGGACAGGAAACATTCTCAGTCAAATGTCTCTTAAGCTTGCCTGTTTGGCTCCAGATGCTCAATTTCTAATGCCTTCAGGTACACAACCAATACAACCAGGATTGAGAATCTCTGGTTTACAAGATTATAACAAACTTAAACTATTTTTCTGCAATAATTATAATTCATTGAGCAAAAGCACCTGGTTCATATTCAGCTATAATTTCTTATTTAAATTTTTTTATTTAAATTTTTTTAAATGCCATTGGAAAAGACATTTTTTTCCTTTCAAGTGGTCATCACAATGTCATTTGGATTACATAGCTAAAAAACAAATATTATATTAAACTCACTGTCAACATAGAAACCACACATTTGCAGCAGGCTCTGAGTAGGAACTGAGTATAATAACTATTCAATGAGCAGTTGTTACAAGTCCATACTCATCACCGTGGGAGGATGACAAAAAGGAAATTATTCTTGCCATAGATGGTTTTATGATCAAGTTCAGAGTCCAAGAACAACAGGAAACAACTCGAAAACAAAGCCAGAAGTATGTGGCATTCATTGCAGGTTAAAGCAGTGTGCACTGAAGAGAAATGACTGTGTGGGATGGAGTGGCTCAGGTCATGATCTCAGGGTCCTTGGATAGAGCTGCAGGTCATGCTTCCTGCAGCAGGGAGTCTGTCTCTCCCCCACCCCCACCTATGCTTGTGCGCATGCGCTCGCGCTCTCTCTCTCTCTCTCTCTCTCTCTCTCTCATAGTCTTTTATAAAAAATAAAAACAAATGGCAGAAGAGCAAAAGTATAAGCAGTTCCCAGCTAGCAATCAACTGATAACTAGAAGCATTCCCCACCTGCTTTAATACCACACACCTACAGAGACTTCATGCTGAAGCTGATGACCTTGCTTTTTATCTTCCTGAGAAAGCTGGAGGAATCAAAGCAGGAAAGCATTTTTAACCTCCCACCATCACATTACACAACCTACCAGCATTTGCACCCTGGCCCTCTGCCTTCTCGCCCGTCTTGAGCATGAACGGCAGGTGTCCCACTTTATGGCTAATCCCTCCACTTGTACACCAGGTTCTTCTTTCACTCAAGGTCACCATTTCAATTCTGTAATTCTTCCTGTGCAGAACTTTTTGTTGGCCCCTTCAGATCCATTTTCCTCCTTCCTTTGTCCTACTCTCTGCCCGTCTACCCTGAATCAACAGGTTCCCCTGCCCTCCAGCTTCCAGACTTTTCTGTCCAGTGAGAAGGACGGGGGTGCCCAGGAAAGGATTTGGAATGTATAGGAGGGAGGAAGGTGGAGGTGGGGCATTTATTTTTCTGGCTCTCTCTCCATGAACTGGCTCAGTCCATCCATCAAAAGGTTCATAGGTCTGTCTCCACAGCTCCCTTTTTCAGTAACTTTTCCCCTCCCCCAACTGGTATTAATACCAATCTGTGACTTACCCCAAGGTACTGCGCTATCCCTTTGTTTTCCTTATACTCTGACCATAATTTTGTATAGTAAATAACCCCTTTTAAAACTTCAAATTACCCATCTTGTGCACACCATCTGCTTTTTGCCCCAATCTAGACTAATACATCCCCCTTTTCTCTCCTACATCATTAGTTTTTACCTCTCCCCTGAGTCCCATGGATGGTAAATAGACATGCTGTTCTTCCTCTGATATTAAAAACAAGAAAGAGGGTCCTAACATCACACTCCTCCGCCAGCTACCACATCTTTTTTCTGCTCCTTCTTAGGGCAAACCTCCTTGAAAAGCCTGTCTTACTGGCATCCTCCGTTCCTCTGTTCCTCTCTTCCTCCACCTATCAGATACTCAGCCCCATAAACTGGGCTCATTGGGTCAGCAGGTATATCTCGGTTCTTGCGGACCCACCAGCAGCACCTCCCTCACTCCCCTCCCAGAAACCCTTCCTTTGCTTCCCATCCAGCATACTGTGCTCTCCTGTGATTCCTCCAAACTCTACCCTGGTTTTTCCATCTCCGTTCCCTTCTCCTGTTTTGTTTTATTTTGTTTTTAACCCCCACCTCTCAATGTCAGAGTGCCCCTAGGGCTGACATTATGAACCTTTTCTCTTTTCCACCTGCATTTCAGGGCAGTTCACACCAAGTCTCGTGGATTTTACCACCATTTATAAAATCAGGACTCCCAAGTTGATTATCAGTGCCCCAGATCTCCACACTGAACACCAGATTCCTATACCTATACCAACTGCCTTTTGACATCCCCACATGGATTTCGAATATAGATTTTAAATTCAACAAGTCCGAAACTAAACTCGCAGTCTTCCTCTCCAGACCTGCTTCACCCATAATTTTCCTCACTCCATTTAACGGCAACTTCATACTTTCAATTTCAATTTTCAGTAGTCTAAAAATGTGAAGGACTCCTCTCTTTCTCACATCCAATCCAATTGACTCTCCCTTCAAAATATAACCAGAATTTGACCCCTTCTCATCACTTCTACTGTCGCTAGCTCAATCAAATGTACCATTATCTCAGCTGGATTTTTGTCTCTGACAAAATTCTACCCCTCCAGTCTTCCTTCAAGCCCTGGAAAGCAGGTATGAGGCTTAGTTGGTGGTTCTCTTTGGAATGTGGAAAGCTAAATGTCTCTGTTCCTCACATGTGTACTTTATAATTCTGGGACAAGAGGGGGGAAAAAATCTCACTTAATATCTTGTTACACCTGATATCCTGTCATGCTGAATTTAGACCCTCTAGGAGACTAGGCAGGTGAAGATCCCCATGACCTCCCCATGACCATGACCCCCATCTGCAGCCTAGACAGTGATCCATCCTGAAGGGAGTAGAGGAAAGAGAGTTTTGGGAGGGAGCTCTTTGGGAACAAAACGGTAACAGGTGAGGTGCCGGAATTATTTCAGGATAAGTTTGTCAAATATGATGCAGCATATTTGGAGTACAGAGAAATACATGTTTCAAATTGACTCTACAAACTTTCTTTTTTTTTTTTTTAAGATTTTATTTATTTACTTGACACAGAAAGAGAGAGCACAAGCAGGGGGAGCAGTAGGCAGGGGCAGAGGGAGAAGCAGGCTTCCCACTGAGCAGGGAGCCTGACACGTGGCTGGATCCCAGGACCCTGGGATCATGACCCGAGGAGAAGGCAGATGCTTAACTGACTGAGCCACCCAGGTGCCTGACTCTACAAACTTTCAAAAAGAAATATGCCATCAGATACGATGCTTTGGTAAGCAAAGGGAGAGGCCAAATACACAGGTGGAACTCAAGCCTTTCATTCCTCCCTCAGAGTGTTTCCAGTTTTATCTGGATAAGAGAGCACTGTGATATGGATAGCTCAGTTTTATTATCACTAGCATTAATATTTTGGCTGCCCTCTGATCCCAGAATAGGAAAAAACAGAACATAACTGGAATTTTTTTGGAGGGGATGGTTGTTTTTGCTCTGCAAAGTCAACTGAATATCCCTTTTTACTTACACACCTGTAAGGCCATCACACCCTCAGCTTTGGACAACAGGTATGTGAGAATTCATTATCCTCTTAGCAAACCCACAGGGAGGGAAATTTTGCTTAAGGTAACTTGAGACCTTCTACAGGCTTCCTCTGCTATTCAAAAGTAGAGTATTCCTATGAAACCTTTTATAAGCCAGAATGGCATGAAGCAAAGAAACAATTATCATTCATTTATGTGGAAAATGTTTTAAGTATTCCCAGACCCCAAAATAATTTCTCTTCGGATTTTCTGATGCCTTAGGACACATCTTGCTGATGAATGCACAAAATAAATGGAGATAAAGCACAGTTGCTCACACAGTTCAAAGCTCCAGCAGCTTGACATTGAGATGCTGACTTTACTTCCCAAGGAAGGAGGTTGGCAGGTCACTGTCATGGCTTGGGGGTGCACACTGCCTCTGTATAATGGTTCGCTGCAAAACAAACACCAGATGCTATACTTATTTTTTGCTTTCTTTCATAAAAGCAAAAATTCTCTTTGAATTTCTTCCACTTATCAAAAACAGATACTAGTGTAGGTCTTCTGCAAAAGCAAAGTGGTATAAAGTGACCTTTCGATAAACAAGGGATAATCTTGCACCTACTGCCTTTTCCCTGAGATAGGGAACCTGGATTGTATGGAATCAAGGCAGTCACAGACAAACTCAATGAGTTTTATGAAATAAAGGTATCATAAAAACATAAAGGAAGGACCAGTGCACAGCGCTGGGCCAAGAAAGGGAAAATGGTGATTTTTTTGTGGCCATGAGCAGTCTATGCCTGGGGGCATATAGGCACTCACCAGACATGACCGTGGGTATTTCAAAGATCTTGTTACTGAAGTCTAATATTAGGGACCCAGGCTTACTGCAACAGAAAGTTCATGAAGTAGCAGAATCCAAACTGAACCTGCTCTCCATATAGAACTGATTGATCCGAACCCTGGGAGGGTAGTTGCAGAAGAAATGACAAGAGCGATGGTTCTGGAGTAACGGTCAGTTTACATGGACCCTTTTCCTCTAAGAATAACACGAGGGAAGTGAGATTGCCTATCCTCCAAAGTCAGCTATTGCTGAGTGCTCTGGCCCCCCAGGGCACCCCGAAGCTGGAGACTTAACCCCAGTTATCCAGCGAAAATTCTCAACCGAAAACCACCCTCCAGTGTGGACTTCTCAACGATACAGCCTCAGAGCGATCTGGATCAATCCACCCTCATGGTCACTTGCACCCAACTAGTGATAATAATAAGTACACAGGATTCCTGGGCAGGTCAAAGGCGCGAGGGCCTTGAGGAAATTGACCAGAACTGCTGTCAGCAGACTCCCATAAATCCCCATGCTATCTATCAAATAACACTAATGGGAGATATTTCCACTTCCCAAACTACAAAAAAAGTTAGTCTCAAAGGCATCTTTAAATATTGGGATTTGGAAAGAAGGTTTCACAGCTGAAAATAGGTGGGCCAACACAGCGTCCTTCCCCACTGTAAGGCAGCCTCACTCCACCTGATACAGCTGTCTGCTGAAATCTGCCAGCAGGACAGTTAAAAATAGATGGTGGCTTCCTTTAAGGAGTTGCATGATTGATTTACATAGCCTTCCATAGTTATCTGTCCAGATCAGTTGTCTCCAAATGTTTGTGCTTGCATGCCCTTAAAAGTAACACGAAAAGCTGGGTAACCTCCACGGATGTTTAAGCTGACCACCTAATATTTTTAAATGTGTTTGAAGGTTTATTTTTCCATGGGTTAATAGTACTTTATTGCTAGTATAAGTCAGGATTTAACTATTCCTGTTTTTTATCTAAACCTCTTGTAGTTAAAAAAATTTTTGTTCTTATACACAAGTAGATGAGAATAGAAGTTCTGTTTGCAAAACTTAAAATATATGAAGTATTTATTTTGTATCTAATAATTAGAACAATATATTAACATTGGAAATGGAGGAATTAATCTTAACTTAATAAAGCCATTTCTCTAAAATTTAGGGCACTAAATCCTAGGTGATATTTTTGGAATACTTTGCTCTACATCCCATATATATCAATGTAGGTCCTGCTTTTTTTTTTTTTTTTAGATTTTATTTATTTATTTGACAGACAGATCACAAGTAGGCAGAGAGGCAGGCAGAGAGAGAGAGAGGGAAGCAGGCTCCCTGCTGAGCAGAGAGCCCGATGCGGGTCTCGATCCCAGGACCCTGAGGTCACAACCAGAGGCTTTAACCCACTGAACCACCCAGGCACCCCCGGTCCTGCTTTTAAGAACATGAAAAGCAATATGAGAGAAACAGAGACAGAAAGAGAAAGAGAAAAAATATCAGTTCTAGGGATAGATTCAGGTTTTGTTCAAATATAACTTGAGGTACAGACCTCTTTAAAAAAAATACAATATTACTTTAAAAAATAGGTATAAAAGTAAATATTTATGTAATACAATAATGAAATCACAACAAATTATAAATTTTAAAAGGATGATGAAGTCCACAAACATCATATAACCTAGAAGAACAGAAAACGTCATTCTTAACATATCTCTGTAACACTTTTTCTACAGTTTTGGGCTAATACTCTGAATCACCCCTTCAAATGGCAAGCCTTTTTGTATCATTTTCGCTAGGGAAAACAGAAAGATAACTGAGACTTTTCTCCAACATAGTTGATACATTATTTTCTTTTTATTATTAATAGTTAAGAAAAATTTCTTTCTGTTTCATTATTGGTAATAATTGGTATCTATCATTTCCTCCAAGTTTGTTGTTCAGGAGGTGCTTCTCACCAGGCGAAGCCCTTGGAGACTCCAGCCCTTTGACTGAAAAGGTGACAGGCACAGCATTGGGACTAGAGCACCCCTGGTCTTGCCTCTTGCCTCTCTGCCACCAGAATGAGTGTGTCCCTCTGATGTGACTCCTTCAGCAGTAGCTCACTATTTGACAAAATATGAATATGGAAGACGTGAGGCAGTTAAACAAAAATGGTCATGGCTCCCACGGTGCCATCCTACTGAATTTGGGATATCCCAACACCGGTCAAATTATTGCTTTCCTAAAGACATGACTCACCCTTAACAGACATTCATATAAGACAGGAAAAGACAATGACCTATGAAAGGTTTATGATTAAAAGAGAATTTTCCAACGCAATATTGGACCTCTGAAATTTGTATGTCCCAAGATGATATATCATGGGAGACCTGGGACAGACAAGAGGTGTTCCCTTCTTTTGAAAAGCAGAAAAATGGTGACGGTGAAAAGAGAATTTGGGGAAAGGAGAAACAGTATCAAGATATATTCTCTAGTTGTTGCATACATTATTCTCTGGGCCTATTCTATTTTCTGACTTGGGCCAATGTCAATATAGTTACTGTTTCTGTATCTTTATCACCATTTTGTCTGCTCAGCCTATCATTAATTTTGAGATATGAGTTGAAATATTCCACTGTGAATATTTCATTGAGGACTTGTCAATCTCTCCCTGTAGTTCTACCCATGTTGGCTTTGTAAATATTGAGTATTTTAATTAGGTATATATAAGTTTAGAATTGTTAAATATTACTAGTGAATTGAATCTTATCCTAACACTTATCCCATTATATTTTAATTATTAGTTTCTTTGTATGTTTCCCCACTACAAAGCTGCCTTATTGAGGAAGAGTCAATGTTTGACTCACGGGTGAGTACCTGATACCACTATTATAGATTTGGCTCTCATTACCTCCCTCCTATTAATACAATTCCCTAGCCAGACCAGTACTAAGCTATCAATTTCAGCCCCTTAAAGCCTCTCTCAGATTAATATTCTGGGAGAACAACTCTGATCATATCACTCCTTTTTAAAAGTATGGGTTCCTATTGCTCATGAATTAAAGTACAAACTCCACAGCGCATCATTTGAATTTTTCAATGACTTAAAATTCACCTACTTTCCATTCATTTCCCTCTCACACACTAGGAGACTAATCAAACAAATTCTCACTAGCCACACACAAATCTTATATTCCTTCTGCTTTCCACAAATAATATTTAGATCATGGTATAATTTCATTTCCAACTCTACAAGTCCAAATCTTTTGAAGTCAATCCTAAAAGCCTCTTTCTCTACAAGTTTTTGGCATAGTCGCCCAAATCATATTCTATCCTTCTTTTGAATGGTGTTATGGACTAAATGTTTGTGTCCCCTCAAAATTCATATGCTGAGCTCTAACCCCCCATGTGACTGTACTTAGGGAGAAGGCCTGTGAAAAGGTGGTAAAAGTTAAATAAAGTCTTATGGGTAGGGACTGGTACCCTTACAAGAAGAGAGCCCTGAGCTCGCTCGCTCTCTGCCATGTGATGACACAGTTGAGAAGGTGGCCTAAAAACTAGGAGAAGAGCTCTTACTTTGCTTAGCATAATACCCTTAGCTCTATCCACGACTGAGCCACCCAGGCACCCTAACAAATTTATATATTTTTTTAAAGATTTTTTATTTATTTATTTGACAGACAGAGATTACAAGTAGGCAGAGAGGCAGGCAGAGAGAGAGAGAGAGGAGGAAGCAGGCTCCCTGCTGAGCAAAAAGCCCGATGCAGGGCTCGATCCCAGGACCCTGGGACCATGACCCGAGCCGAAGGCAGAGGCTCCAACCCACTGAGCCGCCCAGGCGCCCCACAAATTTATATTTTAATTCAAAGACTTTGACTTCACTGATTTTGTTATAATGAACTCAACAAGCACAAAATATTATTTAAATTCTCCTAAAATTAAGAAATCATGAATTTTCCTCTTAGCTTAAATTGTGCAAATGAAGACAATGAATGACTATAGTAGAATCATTTTTAAAAGACAATGCAGAATCTCTATTTTTTCATCTCTACAAACTTGCTGTGCATTTATATAGCATTTCTTTTTCCAAACTTTAATTTACACATTACTCTGGCAGTTACCACATGCCTGCCATGTGTCATAAACTATGTTGGCACTGAGTAAAAAATGATGAGCAAAAATAGTGGAAGAGACAAATGAAAATTCTCAGTTTTTTAAAACGATAGCAGACATTTACATATGCTTACTATGCTCCAGGCATCATTCTAAGCATTGTACACACACTAAATCATTCAAGACTCACAATAACCATACAGGTAGGTTCTTTTACTATCCCCATTTTAAAGATGAGCAAACTCTTGGTCCCCAAATCCCTGCTTTTAACCACTCAATTGTATTCTGTTGCCTCATTAACCACACAAGTAAATGGAAAACTGCTTCTGTGCCATGCCATGAGGAGATGTCTGGAGACCGACCATTAAAAGCCTCCATCATGGGGGCCTAGCGCTGGTCAAGAAGGTCAGAGTAGGCTGCCTGAGGAAGTCTGCTTGAGGCGAGACCCAAAGGATGAGTTAAGTAGGTGAAGGTGGGCAAGAGGAGCATTCTAGGCAAATGAGTCCTGTGCTGGAGCATGAGCAAAGAGCTGAACAATGGCCAGCTGCCTGGAGTAGGAATACAAGAGGGACAGTGATGGAGGATGAGGTTAGGGAGGGTACAGGGGTGACAGGCAGGGGCGGAGGCAGATTATATAAGCCCTTCTAGGCCAGTTTAAGAAATAGCACTTCCATCTTTATCCGTATTATTCTCATTAAGAACTAATAATGTTTGGGGCACCTGGGTGGCTCAGTTGGTTAGGTGTCTGCCATCGGCTCAGGTGGTGATCTTGGAGTCCTGGGGATTGAGCCCCATGTTGGGTTCTCTGCTCAGGAGAGAGCCTGCTTCTTCCTCTTCCTTTGTTCTCTTTCTTTCTCTTGCTCTCATTCTCTCAAATAAGTAAATAAATAAAATCCTTTTTTAATTTTTTTATTTTTTTATTTTTCTTAAAGATTTTATTTATTTATTTGACAGACAGAGATCACAAGTAGGCAGAGAGGCAGGCAGAGAGAGGGGGAGAAGCTGGCCCCCCGCTGAGCAGAGAGCCCGATGCGGGGCTTGATCCCATGACCCTGAGATCATGACCTGAGCCGAAGGCAGAGGCTTAATCCACTGAGCCACCCAGGTGCCCCTAAAATCCTTTTTTTAAAAAAAGAACTAATTTTCTTACCTTTCAAAAGGTAGACCTAGGAGATTTTTTTTTTCTCTAAAGGACAAGGCTACCACACAGAGATAAGACTCACAAGCTATGGATAAACTATTGTACTCAGCTTTTTTGTTGCTTTGGTGGGAAGACTGGCCTGTTCGCCAAACGGTGGCTAGTTCCTTGTAGGTGGAAGCAGAAGTATAAATACGGAAACTAAAGCCTTGGATGGGGATGAGATTCCCCAGAAAGAGAGCTGAGTAAGAAGAGAATGCCAACATTTAATTATCAACAGGCAAAGGATGAACTGCAAAGGAGATTTAAAGAAAGAGAGAGAGAAAGGAGGAGGGGGGAGAGAGACAGAAAGAGAGAGACAGAGAATGAACAAACAATTTGAGAGGTAAAAAGAAAATCAAGAAAATACTATGTCATTGGAGGTGAAAGAATGTTCTCTCAAGAAGGGAGAGGTTAACAATGTCTGATGCCATTGCAATTTCAAGTCAGTTAAAAAATGAAAGGTAGCATCATGAAAGTCATCAGTAACCTTTACAGGTGCCGTGGGGCTAGAGTATTGATTCCTAACCAGAGGTGATTTTGCCCCACAGAAGTCATTTGACAACGTCGACAGACATTTTTGATTGTTACAGCTGGAGAGACAGGGCTGCTCCTGGCATCTAGTGAATGAAGACAGGGATGCTGGTAACTAAACATCCTAAATGTACAGGATGGCGCCACAAATGAATGACTCAGACTAAGATGTCAATAGCGCCAAGGTTAAGAAATCCTGAGATAGAGTAACATAGGATAAAATTAGCTTGAAGATGGTTTAGAGATTGCTGGTGGGAGAGGAACAGAAATAGTACATAGAGACAATTTTTCAAAAATTTTTCTGGAAAGAGGAACTGGGGCAATTAGCTCAAAGAGAATGAAGGAATCAAGTGAGGATTTTCTTTCTTCGCTCTCTTTTTCTTTTTCTTTTTCTTAAGATTTAAAAACATTTTTTTCTTCCTTTTTTTATTAATATATATTGTCTGTTTCAGGGGTACAGATCTGTGAGTTATCAGTCTTACACAATTCACAGCGTTCACCGTAGCACATACCCTCCCCAGTGTCCATCACCCAGCCACCCCATCCCTCCTACCTGCATGCGCTCCAACAACCCTCAGTTTGTTTCCTGAGATTAAGAGTCTCTTATGGTTTGTCTCCCTCTCTGGATTCATCTTGTTTTATTTTCGCTCCCTTCCCCTATGATCCTCTTTTTTCTCAAATTCCTTGTATCAGTGAGACCGTATGATAATTGTCTTTCTCTGATTGACCTATTTCGCTTAGCATAATACCCTCTAGTTCCATCCATGTCATTGCAAAAAGGCAAGGTTTCTTTCTTCCTTCCTTCCTTTTTTTTTTTTTTTAATGGCTGCAACTCTCTTTCTTTCACTTAGTTGGGAAAAAACGTGAGCCTTTTTAAAAGCTTCAACTGAGAGAGAGTATGAATATTCAGATTAGAGAAAAGATAATTTATAACTTCAGATACCTTGGAAGGTGAGAGGAGGTAAAATAAAAGCAGGAGAGGAGGATTTAGCCTGAGAGAAATAATTATACCCACATTGCAACAAAAGGGGAATGGAATAGTATGAATAGAGATGCAGTCAGTGTTGTGTGTCCTGGAAATGGGACACACGGGTGTCCCTGTGTGGGATAGGTGATGGAGTTCCCATTTAATGGCTTCTATCATCTCTATAAAATGAAAGTCAAGAACACCTTCTGAGAAGCATAGCAGATGAGAGGAAGAAGGTTTGAGCAGGCTTGAAATAATCCTTATGGAAAGTGGGAGAGAGATTGACTGAGAATCATTTCAGGGTTAGTATACAGTTTGAAGTGATTTTAATTAATTTTCTGTAAAATCAATATGCTCTATTGTGTAACTCTCTCCAGCAGCGCTTGGCTGCTCAGGCACAGATGCAGAGAAAGCAGTTGGTTTATCGATGATTGCCGCCATGGCAGATGCCACAAAGAAGACAGAAGGGGAAGGGAATGTAGGGAACTAGCAGAAGTATTACTGAACAATACATCATGGCATCTTAGCTGGGCAAGGAGATACGCGAATAAGGGAGGTAAATGGCTGAGAAGAAAATGCATGAGTTAACAGACACAAATAAGAGGACATTTTGTCCAAGGTAAAATATGAATGGGGCCAGTGACTTCAATCCCTGTTACAAATATGCAAACTGAGATAGGAACTGCCCAAAGCAAGGTATGCAGAGCTAAGCTTTAATGTGCTGGGTCCTTTTGTGGTGGCCACCTGAAGTTCACCAGAGCTCAGGGTAAATTTTACAATATCATACTGTAAGGGTTTAAAAAATAGGTTTTATTGAGAAAACTCAAGCAGTCAGCAACAAAAGTCACAGGTCCTTTGATGCTACCACTTTTCCCATGAAGAAATACGTGGGTCCCAAGCCATCTGAAGGACACTCAGTCCAGTATTCCAGGAAAAAGACCCCTCCCCACTGCTGTTCTTCTTTCTTATAGGGCAAGCATGATAGCAACCTTCTCAGAAGACCTAAGTAGAGACCTTAAATATTAGGCAGTCTGGATTGCATGCTATCTATTTAGAAGAAGTGACTGTAAATGCTAGTTGCTCAGCACCCAACGACAGTGGAGACCATACAAAGTGGTAATTCTTGCAAGAGGGTAAAATAATGCCGTAGACTTATAGGACACTGGGTTCAAGTGTGGCTTCTCACACTGGTTGAAAGGTATCCCTGGTTCCAAATGGCTCAGTGGTTCAGGTAAGCAAGAATGAACTCTCAGGGTCAATTTCAGAAAACCTTACTCTTTGTACCATAAAATTCTATATATCATTTAATAAATTATATTTAGCATAGTTTGTTGTATGTATAATTCAACATACTTTTCTCACTTTATTTCATCATCATCCTGTGTGGTTTTTAGAGAAAAATGAAGAAACAGAGGATATGGTTTCAAAGTAAAGAGCAGTCTTATGAAACATACCATAATGTTGTTGGCATTTACCAACTAAAAAGGTTTAAGTGTAACTTACAGAGAATATTTCTGTATTTGACTTCCGATACACACACAAAAATAGTATATACATACATACATAACTTCAAAATGGCAACATATCTCATGAGGATTTTTTTCCTTTTATAACAAAGATGGGGAGAAAAAAGAAAACAAAGCTAAGATCAGAAAGGAGAAAATGTCCAATACAAATTTTCCCTTAATTGGTTCTAAATTCTGGAATAAAATAACAGAAGACTTATAGCTAAGATACACAAAATATAATTACTACTGGGAGAGATGAAATTTATCAGGTCCAAGATTTTTCTTTTTCTTTTCTTTTGAGTATAGTTGGCACACAAGGTTACATTAGTTTCAGGTGTACCACTTAGTGATTTGACAAGTTTATATATTATGTATATATATATTTATATTTATATATATATTTATATATTATGTATCACCACAAGTATACCCACCCTCTGTCCCACTGCATCCCTATTACAATACCACTGACTTTATTCCTTAGGTTCTGCTTTTTATTCCCATAACCTACTAATTCCATAACTGGAGGTCTGTGTCTCCCTCTCCCCTTCACTAATTTTGCCCCACTCCCCACTGGCAACCTTTGGTTTTTTTCTCTGTATTCATACTTCTGATTCTGCTTTTTTGTTTTTTCATTTTTTCAGATTCCATTTATGAGTGGAATCATACAGTATTTGTCTTTTTCAGTCTGATTTCACTTAGCATAATCCCTTTTAGGTTCATCCATGTTGTCTCAAACGGCACATTCTCAACCTTTTTATAGCTGTGTAGTGTTCCATGATATATAGATATAGATATCTCCCACACTTTCCTTATCCATTCATCTATTGATGGACACTTAGGTTGCTTCCATCCATGTCTTGGCTATTGTAAATAATGTTGCAAAAAACAGGGGTACTTATGTCTTTTTGAGTTAGTATTTTCATTTTCCCTGGGTAAATACCTAACAGCAGAATTACCGGATCATAAAAGATTTCTATAATGTGGTGAAAAGGCAAACAAAACAAACAAACAAAAAGAGCTGAACATGGCAGAGAAGGTCACCAAGTAGTATCCTCGGCAGTTTTATTTTTAAAGGTACTCTAAAGCTACTTAGAGATACACAATATTGGAATTCGTGGCAGCTGAGCTTTCTGATAAAATTCCATATTAAACAGAAACGGGACCTCAATGTTGTTCAGGGAAATGCCATGGACAAAAATCTTCAAGTTGATCAGAGAGAAAATATTTCCTAAAAGCCAGAGGTGACGTTTTGCCTCCAAAAGCAAAAATCATCAAGAGGAAAGAAGGAAAAAAATGTAAAGAATGCAAAAGAAAAAAGTGCACCTTTTCTGACAAATAAGGGAAGAACAACTTAGAGCACACAAAATTATAGGTTTTAAAATTTAAAAAGCATCCAAATGAATTGGCTACCTGATGGCTTACACATTTCAGAAGAGTTAAAAATGGAGGTTTGGGAAAGTATGCCCTTGAGACACAAAGGCATAACTGGTGCTTCTCAAACTTGAATGTGCTTACAAATTTCCTGGAGAACTTGATCAAATACACTCTGATATCATTGGTCTGGTATTCTGCCTGGGATAGTGCATTTCTAATAAGCTCCCAAGTGATGTGAATGCTGTTGGTCCTGGGCTCACACTCTGAACAGCAGAGCATTAATGACTTCCAACTTAACGTAGCATCCAAGAAACCCAAATAAAAATTCTCCAAATATTCATTCAGTCATAGAAATGTACAGAGATTGGTCCTTTTGTGGTGGCCTAATAACAAGATAAGGAAATTGGTGGCATGGGGAAACAGGGTTTATTCCCTTTACCTATGAGTCACTGAATTAATTTTTGCTTTATACTAATCAAACTTATGAACATAACTCTATCACAAAAATGCCTGTTCTGGGGCACCTGGATGGCTCAGTCAGTTGTGGGACTGACTCTTGGTTTTGGCTCAGGTCATAATCTCGGGGTCCTGAGATCAGACCGTGTCCAGCCCCACTCAGCAGGGAGTCTGCTTAAGATTTCTCTCTCTCTCTCTCTCTCTCTCCCCCCCCCTCTGGCCCTCCCCCCTGCCCTCACTCTCTCTCTCTCTAAAATAAATAAATCTTAAAAAAAAAAAAAACTGTGCTATTTTTCAGACAGTTCCAGAAGCACTGATAAAGCCATATATACTTACCCGGGGAGCATTCCATGAATACATAGGAAGATTACTACAAAATTCCAGTGGCACCCATTTTACACAGGTGATGTATGCAAACTTCAAAGTTTTAATTCTGTGGGCTTCAATGAGTAAAGCAGCTCATGTAAGCCTCGGGTAAGCACATGCTCTAGAAGTTGAACCATGTGCTCAAGTACCCAAAGAGCAGGGTTTCTTGCCCATGCCCACCTGTGCTCTGCCCAGCAGAGAGGACTAATGACACCTAATCAGCAGACTGAGCCTGGCCAACGAGAACCATGCCTGAAATATGTCAAATGGTCTAGAATTAGCCAGCTTTCCTTATGTTTCACTTCTGGGTTGACATTCTTCAGCCTGTTAAGTAGCCCAAGTCTCCTCCCCAAACTCCTCACCCAATTCTCACTGTGTTTCCCCAATCTTTTAGACTGAGCAGCTACCCTGTCCTGATTTACATTCCACTTCTGCGATTAAGACTGGAGCTTGGCAAAGAATCCTAGACAATATGGCTTCTGGAGCCCTGGTATTATGCTCAGTCCCTGTAGTCCTCTACAGCCTGTGGTCCAATTCCATTCCCAAGAATGAAGGCATTGCTATTTGACTAAAAGTATTAATGAAACGATTGTTACCATATCTCACCCAATCAGACTGAATTCTCTCCTACTTACACCAGCCTGGATAGAATCCATGTCATTTCTGAAACTGTGCTGTTTTATTTTACAAAACAAAATCAAAAATAAAAAACACTGAATTATTTGTATGACTAATCTGTTTGCTTTGTCTCTGTGGAACCACTAATACCTTCCGGCCACACTTAGAAATTAAAAAAAACCCTAGAAACCACACACTAGCCAGATTCTATTACTGAAATCACTTTATCAACTAGGACCTCATTTTTCTTATCTGTAACTCAGGGATGTGGAGTTAGTAACTATCTTGCCTTCTTCACAAACTTATTGTGAAGATTAAATGGAATTATGAATATTGTAACACTTTGAAAATCTGCAAAGTACTACATAAGCATCAAATATTTTCAGTGATGTTGCAAGTTTAGTTTAGCAGATGAATAAACAACTTTTAGAAGCAAATTCTCCAAATCTAGAGTAATGAAGTGACAAGTAATATCACATTCTTCCTCTTAAACTAACCTCAGGGATTAAGCAGACAACTTTATATGTGCTTATGCTACCAAATAAAATACAACTATCTTGCTTAGGTTTAAGTACTCCTCTAGGCACCAGCTAACAAAACGTTGACTACTGAGCTTGTTGTCACAACATTCTGTGGTTCACTTATTCTTTGTAGGAAAACTAATTCTATATTAATGTAATTTTGATTTTTTTCTATTTTTGATATCATAAACCAATTAGATCAATATATTGCAAGACAATGCACTGTAGCTACATGATACATATTATACTAAATAATTAAAGTGCCAAAGAACTTTATAACCCAGAGATGACGTGACCTATGGTAAAACTAGCTATAAATTATTCATATAGTCTGTATTCATTTTTCAACATAGAAAAATTTTAAAATACAAATAAAAGGGGTGCCTGAGTGGTGTAGTCCATTAAGCATCTGACTCTGGGTTTCGGCTTGGGTCATGGTCTTGCAGTCATGGATCAAGCACTGAGTCAAGTTACGTGCTTGGCACAGTCTGACTCTCCCTCTCCATCGCCCCTCCCTCCCCCAAATGTTCTCTCTATCTCTCTCAAATAAGTGAATGAATCTTTAAAAAAAATACAAATAAAAAGCATACATTGATTCCACAGTATTTACATAGAAAATCATCCCCTATTTCTCTAAATATTTCTCAGTATTTCTGAGAAATTCTTTTAGTCCAAGCTCATCCAGCTGAATTGGGTAGTTGATGGCCTACAGATTTCAGAAAAGTAGTAGGTAGAGGGTCTTTGAAAATAGAGTTTAGGAAGACATGAACTTGAAACACAAAGGTTGACTTGCACTTCTCAAACTTGAATATGTTTACAAATCACCTTTTATGTCAACTTGTCTCCTCAAAAGTCTAGAATTATGAACATAAGAATACTGTTTGGCATCTTGATTTTAAGATCAAGATTGGGGGGTGCCTGGGTGGCTCAGTTGTTAAGCATCTGCCTTTGACTCAGGTCATGATCCCAGAGTCTTGGGATCAAGCCCTACATCGGGCTCCCTGCTCAGAAGGAAGCCTCCTTCTCCCTCTCTCACTCCCTCTGCTTGTGTTCCTCTCTTGCTGTGTCTCTCTCTGTCAAATCAATATACAAAATCTTAAAAAAAAATCACTATTAAGATATAACATAAAGGAATTAGAAATCACCTCAAATTTTCATTACTTTTTAAAAACTTATCAAAGATTCAATAAACCCTGAGAAGGAAAGAAAAAGAAGTCAAGGTGGATCCCAGAAAATATGTTAAATGAATACAGCATGATTTGCAAAATCAGTTCAGACTAAAATACCAAATCTGCTTTAAATTTAGTGTACATCACATATATTTATACTTCAAAAATACTATTATTGTCAAATTTAAGACACATATATTTTTAAAATGTAACTTCACTATGTTTGAATCTCTAAATAAATTCTTCCTGATAAAATACTTTTAAAAAAACAGAAAATGAGGGGCGCCTGGGTGGCTCAGTGAGTTAAAGCCTCTGCCTTCGGCTCAGGTCATGATCCCAGGGTCCTGGGATCGAGCCCCACGTGGGGCTCTCTGCTCAGCAGGGAGTCTGCTTCCCTTCCTCTCTCTCTGCCTGCCTCTCTCCTTACTTGTGATCTCTATCTGTCAAATAAATAAATTTTTAAAAAAACAGAAAATGAAAGTTTATTAGTATTTTTCAAAGAAGCAATCACTTGCGTCAACAGGACATGTAACCTGTGGTCATGCAATCAACTTTCCAAAGTGCTAATTAATTAAATTTAACCTTAAAGTTTTGCTGATTATCCACTGTGCAGCATTCATGATATACAACGCCTTTAATCACTGTGTAAGCAGGAAAACGACTCCCACAGTCACTGTAAATTGAGAAGAGGGCTTTTTTTAAACCCTTAGGCAGTTAAAATAGATTGGCCTCTGTCTTATACTGTTGACCTTTCCTCTGAGTTTACTTGATTGGCAGTGAAATACTAAGGTCGAGTGTTCTGGTAAATTAGGTTGTGTTGGTCAACAAACTGAGAATCTGTATAGCAAATATCACTCACAGCTTATACTTCACCTAATTTTATTTTTACCCAATGTACTACATGATGCTCTGTATTAAATAAAGACCTACGTTGATGGGTCAGTCGAAGTGTCTCTATTTTCCAGTTCTGACTTGACATTACTGTTTGGCCATCTACCCTTAGATAGTATATAAACTTAACCTTTGAGAATTGAATAATGCATGAGTCTATAGAGCTTTAAAATGAGAAAGCAATCAATAATAACGTGACAAAAGGAGTACGGTTCTCTCTTAATGCCAAATCTAAATATTTCAATTCAACAATTCTGACTCTAATGGCATAACTGCTCACTGTTGCCCCATTTACACAACGTGGATTCTTTCAGACTTATACTTCACAGTAGATTAACTACATGAAAGTTTCTGAGTTTGATGCGATCTCTGTTGGAGAAAGGAGAGGGAGAAAGGGCAAGGGATACACCATTGTTCTTTGATTTCCTCCCAGGATATTTTATGAAGAGTTTTTTATATACCTCAGGCAACAATCTCCAATTCTGGGCACTGAGAGTTAGGAGAAAGGATACTTCCCGCCCTCCTCTCTGGAGGAGGACCTATAACTGTTATAGGTTATAACATCTCTGGAGAGATGGACCTATAACGGTTATTGTCAGGATATCGTATGCATTCTTCCATTTTGAAGCCTTTGTTTTAAGAGGTTTGTTTGTTTTCCATCCTTTTGAGTTAGGCAAAAGACCCACAAAACCAGCTCTCCTATTCATGTCTGAGAAAATTTAAAAACCTAACCAAAATTAATAAGAGTGCTACTTTTGAAAAGGCATCAAATGCAACATTGTTAGCACCATGCTAGTTATGGACTTATCATACTATCATGAGATACTACAAATTCAAACCCTGTGACATTTCAAAAAGAAAAGGAAATGCATGTTTTTATTTATTTGGTGGGGGGAATGCATGTTTTTTCAAAGAAATAAAATATCATCTCAGTAGGTGCAGAAAAAAGCATTTGGCAAAATTTAACCCCCTTTTGTGAAAAAACACTCAACATTCATATGTGGAATTTAAGAAATAAAACAGGGACTCATACGGGAAGGGAGGGGAAAATAAAATAAGACAAAATCAGAGAGTGAGACAAACCTTAAGAGACTCCTAACTATGGGAAACAAGCAGGTTGCTGGAGGGGGAGCTCAGGTAACTGGGTGATGGGCATTAAGGAAGGCATGTGATATAATGAGCACTAAGTGTTATATACAATAGATGAATCACTCAACTATACCTCGGAAACTAATAATACATTATATGTTATGTAACTGAATTTAAATAAAATTATATTAAATTGTTAAAAAAAAGAAACAACCTTAACAAAATATTTGTTTGGGAAATCCACAGCAAACATTATACTCAATGGTGAAAGCCTGGAAGTTTTTCCTCTAAGATGAAGAACAGAAAAAAAGAAAAAGAAAAAGAAAGAACAGGCATAAGTGCCCATTTTCACCACTTTTATTCAATAGAGTCTAGAAGTCCTAGCTAGAGCAATTATGGAAAGAAAGAAAGAAAGGAAGGAAGGAAGGAAGGAAGGAAGGAAGGAAGGAAGGAAAAGAAAAGAATGAACGAACATCCAAATTTAAAAGGAAGTAAAATTATCTCTGTTCACAGAGTATATTATCTTACAGTAGAAAACCTTTCTTTCTTTCTTATAGTAGCCATCTGTGGGTATAAGGTGGTACCTCACAGTGGTTTTGATTTGCATTTTCCTAGCGATTAGTGATATTGAACATCTTTTCATGTCCTTGTTGACCATTTGTGTATCTTCCTTGGAGAACTGTCTATTCAAGTCCTTTGCCAATTATTGAATTGAGTTGCTCAGTTTTTTGTTGTTGATTTCCTCCATATATTCTGGATATTAATCCTTTATCAAATACAGTTATGCAAATATTTTCTCCAATTTCGTGGGCTGCATTTTCACTCTGTTGATTGTGTCTTTTCTTGCACAAGTGTTTTTAATTTTCATGAAGTGCAATATGCTTATTTTTTCTTTTATTGTCCATGCCTTTATGTCATATCCAAGAAATCATTTCCAAATCCAGTATCATGACTTTTGCCCTATGTTTTCTTCTAAGAGTTTTATGGTTCTGTAGTTTATAGCCCTATAAACTATATTTATAGATTATATATATATATTTATAGTTATTTAGTTTATGTTTTAAGTCTTTGATCCATTTTGAATTAATCAAAGATATAATTGCGCCTTTCTCATTTGCCTTTACCACATACAAGACTTTCTTCCATTAGGCCTAAGACATCCACCTGCCTCAGTAGGGGACTTGGATTGTTAAAGAATTAATGCAAAGAAAAAGACAAGCTAATGTTAAACACCTGACATCCAGAACATGATTTTGCAGCAAGACTACAGGCATTTTTTATAGAGAAAAATTCTTTATTAGAGACACAGAGAGAGAGAATACAAGCAGGGAGAGCAGCAGGCAGAGGGAGAAGCAGGCTCCCCGCCGAGCAAGGAGCTGGATAGGACTTGAGATCATGACCTGAGCCAAAGGCAGACGCTTAATCAGCTGAGCCACCTAGGAGTCCCTCTAAGTTCTTTTATCTCTCATTTAACACATTAGAGGTGGAGACTAATGGGCTAGCTCCTGGTAGGGAAAAAAAGGGAAATCCATTCCTTCTGGGTTTGAGTAATTGTGAAAATGAGACCATCTAAAGAGAGAGGGAGGTGAGACAATTAGTTTGATATGTCCTGATGGAAACAGATCAGAGAGGTTCAGGGCATTGTTAGAAAATAAACTCCAGATGGTCAAGTATTCTGTCTGCTGTGTTCATTACCACACCTCCAGTGTCTACAACAGTGCTTAGCACACAGTAGGTACAGTATTTGTCAAATGCATAGAGGACTTTTTGTTCTGCTCTGTTTTGAGCTCTGGATGAAGAGTGCTATGCTCGGGGGAAAAAAAAAATAGTAGGGCAGGGGTCCAAAAAGGGGAATCCCAGCATGATTAGGAGGGTAAAGCAAGGACATCAGTTAGAGACAGGACCCAGTATTCATCCCCAACATGTAGTACATGGATCCACCATGGCAGAGGTGAGGTGGCTTCAGCAAAGGCTTATGAAATGGATGTCTTGTGCCTTGGACCAGGCTGAGAACACTTCCAGATACTTGGATGGGTCTGCAGTGAAAGTAGGACATCAAGGAAGTCTGAGACAGCAGGGAGGGCTTCTATACCCTGGCCACACCAAGAAAGAATGACCAGGAAGTTATCAGCTGTAGACATCAGTAACCATCATCAACAGGATAGCCAGGAACAGGACTACACAGATGTACTTTAGGGAACATCAGCCTCTGCACAATGCCCAGTCCAAGGTCACAGAGTTCAACTCCTCTAACGCGATGATTTCACGTGAGACACAATTTAGAAGTAGGGAGAGGAATGGGGATGAAAGCAATAAAACAATTATTTCATAGAAATAGGGCTAAAGAGATTATTTAAATAATTGGATCTGATTTAGTTTTCAAATAGACTAAAGTTACTTCTGTTTTCCCATGCCTATCTAGCAGATGAGGAACAGTAAAGGAGATAACAGCTTTTAAGAATAAAATACATATGGCAACAACCTAAGTGTCCATCAGTGGATGAATGGATAAAGGGGATATAGGGGATAGGGGAACTAGAGGATTGGAGAACTAGGGAGATGTTGTTTAGATTACAAACTTATAACCAGTAGATAAGTAAGTCCTGGAGATCTAATGTACAGCACAGTGTTTATAAACAACAATACTGTGTTACAAACTTCAAAGAGACTAGGTCTTAAAGGTTTTCATCCCCCAAAAGAAATAATTATGTGATGTGGCAAAGTGTTAGCTAACTCTACCATGGCAATCATATTTACAATATATAAATGTATCAAATCAATACATCCTACATCTTGAACTTACATAATGGCATATATCAATAAAAAAAATTTTTTTAAAGGAAAGTCTGGGGTGCCTGGGTTGCTCAGTCAGTTAAGCATTTGCCTTCAACTCAGGTCATGATTTCAGGGTCCTGGGATCAAGCCCTGCATCAGGCTCCATGCTCTGCAGGGAGTCTGTTTCTCCCTCTCTCTCCACCCCTATTCCCCTCCGCTCATGCTCTCTCTCTCTCTCTCAAATAAATAAATAATCTAAAAAATATATAAATAAATATACAAAATAAAAATTTAAAAAGGAAAGTATAAGAAACTGTCACAGCCAAAATCTGTTTAAGGAAACATGACAACTAAAATTAACATGGTATCTTGATGGGAACCCAGAACAGAAAAAGGATAGTAGGTAAAAATTGAGGAAATCTGAATAAACTAGGGACTGTAATAATATGTCAATATCAGTTCACTAATCATAACAAATGCATCATACTATTTAAGATGTTAACAATAGGGGAACCTGGGCTTAAAGAAATGGGAATCTCTCTATGCTCTCTTTGCAACTATTTTCTTAACTCAAAAACTATTCTAAAATAGAGTGCTTATTTATTTTGAAAGAAGATCATTTTCATAGTATAATCTAAGAAGTGTAAATAATTTTACAACTCTATCATCCAGAGCAGAAAACACAATCCCTGCCTCAAAAATTCTAGTGAGAAAGGGAGAAAAGAAAAAGACAGTCATCATTCCACATGATACATCATACAATAGAGGACCTGAAGGAGGCACACCTAACCCAGACCCATGGTGGAAAGGGAAAGGTTGGAAAGATTTCCTGAAGGAGCTGTCCTGAGATCACTGAGTATTAGATTAGCCAGAATATTCCTAAAAGAAAACACACTCACTGTTGACACGGACATGTATAAAGTCAGCCACATCCAAATTCAATTTATAAAGTCTTTATTGATTTCCAGGCCATGGGATAACATCAGTGCCCTCAGATTTAGAGTTTACTGAACAGAATCACTGAGAATGCAGTTGAAATCACATTCTTCCACTTGACCACTACGTGACCTTAAAGAAGTTACTTAAGCTTGGGCGCTCAGTTTCCATATCTTTAAACTAGAGGTTTTGGGAATTGAGTTTAGTATGTGTAATGGGCTTAGAACAGTGCCTGGCACCTCTCAGATGCTCATTAAATATTAACTGTTATTAAGTATTTATAGGATATATATTAATTTTTGAAACTTTTCAGGCATTTTATTTTTGCATACCCTTGGAAAATAAATTACAGCTTAGGAATTAGAGCACAAAAAAGGTTAAGAGACTTGCAAAATGCCTGAAGATGAATGCTTTTCTCTAATTCTATCTTTTTTTTTTTTTTTGGAAGACCGAGTTTCCCTAAAAACCCTTGGCTTCTCTTTGCTCTAGTTAACTTACCCCATTCCTGGGGAGGGGGAGTGATTTACCTCGTTGGTAAATTTGGGGAAAATAACTGGTGAGCTTGGCTCACCTCTGTCCTTCTTTCTCAGGAGTAAACATGCAGTGAGCATGATTTCCCCAGTCTGTCCGTGATGGGGAGTGTAAGTTGGCTGGTTCTGGAGTTTAGTTGTAGGAAGTTCATTTGGTTGACAGATCTATAAGTGCAGTTTCCAACTGGACTGCTTCAATTTTTTGGCAAGTTTGTTTGCTTCATCATCCCCAAGCTTTCTGACAGAAAACTAAGGTTTTTGTGAAACATCTCTCAGTGTGGTCAAGCATACTAAACGATCAGTTCCATTTTTTTTTCTTTCTTTTTTTTTTTTTTTATTTTTCTTAAGTAATCTCTTTGCCACACATGGAGCTCAAACTCACAACCCTGAGATCAAGGGTTATACACTCTACCAACTGAGCCAGCCAGGTGCCCCCTCCCTCCTTTTTTTTCTTTTTTTTCTTGGAGGCATTCCTCCTGAGACTTCCATCCTCCTACTCCAAACTCTTTTGCTTTAAAAACAATTAAAATAAAAAATAAAGTACCATGCAAACTGTAGCAGACACTATTTATTCATTCTCTTTCCCTAATAACAAAATCTGGGTTTGGACTAATTTCACTGTTGCCTAGATGCATGTGACCAAGTTTTGGTGAATGAAATAGAAGCAGAAATGTTGTCTGGTATCTCCAGAAATACTTAAAGGAACGAGGTGTATCCTTCTTTTCCTCTTCCTCCATCATGTTGTCTGAACTTAGATATGATAGCTGGAGCTCTGGCAGCCTTCTTCTACTATGATAAAGTCCATACACATAATAAGAGGGAGGAAGCTGTGAGCTGGAGAGAGCTTGGGTTCCTGATGACTTTACAGAGCTGCCACACCAGCTTTGAATTGCTCATCTCTAAACTTTTATGGGAGAAACAAATTTATCTCCTTTTTAAGCCACTGTTGCTTTGTATTTTGTTTTTCTGTCATATGCAGCTGAAGTAGTCCTTACAAATATAGAAAATCAGCTTAAGCCCTCCTCTCATCCTTTCTCCCCAACTAGACTCCCAACTCTAAACCTTACTACAGGGGAACTGTGGAGTCAGGATTTCGGCAGGAAATTAAATTTATTTGCAAGGATAAAAGTAAAATGATTTAGCTTTAAACTTGGGGCCAAAGAACATTTTAAAAGACCTACCATTAGAAAAAAAAAAAAAAGTCACCATTAAAAAACCATCTCGAGTTTCCTCCTATCATGGTTTCCAAGCATTCCATACACTGTTATTGATTAATTTGTTACATCAACGTTTAGGACTTTTTAAAAAAGACTTATTTATTTATTTATTTAAGAGACAGCGAGAGGGGCGCCTGGGTGGCGCAGTCGGTTAAGCAGCTGCCTTCAGGGTCCTGGGATGAGCCCTGCATTGGGCTCCCTGCTCAGGGGAGAGCCCGCTTCTCCCTCTCCCTCTGCCTGCCGCTCTGCCTACTTGTGCTCTTTCTCTCTCTCTCTGTCTGTCAAATAAATAAAAACCTTTAAAAAAGAGACAGAGGGAGAAAGAGACAGAAAGACAGCAAGGGAAGGAGCAGAGGGAAAGGGGGAAGCAGACCCCGTGCTGAGAACAGAACCCCATGCAAGGCTCCATCCCAAGACCCTGGGATCATGACCCAAGCCAAAGGCAGGCACTTAACCAACTCAGCCACCCAGGGTGCCCTAATGCTTAGGACTTTTTAAGTGCCTTTTCCTATGCAAGCTCTAAGATCCCAAGTTTCAATTTCTATTTTTTGTTTATTTGTTTGTTTGTTTGTTTTTAAATAAAATACAGCTATCAGGGCTCAGTTGTGGTTCAGTCAGTTAAGTGTCTGCCTTTGGCTCAGGTCACGATCCCAGGGTCCTGGGATTGAGTCCCGCATCAGGCTCCTTGCTCAGTGGAGAGCCAGTTTCTCCCTCTGCCTTCCCCTTCCCTTGCTTGTGCTTTCTTTCTCTCTGACAAATAAATAAATAAATAAAATCTTAAAAAAAAAAAAAAGAGTTGTATGTAATCACTTTAAAAAATAAATAAAAAATAAAAATAAGTAAAATACAACTATACCTCTGTATATGTGCATCTCAATAATTTTTCTAACAAATACTAATTACACAGCAACTAAGCCTTACTTCATTCTTAATATCCTTACTCTGTTTTCTATAATTTAGTCTAAAACCTTGGGCTCTGACTTCACTCTATGAATTCATTTTTATCCTCCCTCTTCACTGAATAAGATACCTTTTTATTATGTCCTTTGATTCCCACGCTCTGGGAGCCTCTTCTTCATCTGCTTTGTCTAACTGCCATCCCTCACCCAGCAAAGACAACTAGCCATCAGCCCTTCTCTTTTTAGATTACCATTTATTAAAAGCCTGATTTTTGATAAATGCTTTCATTATTTCATCTAATTCTCATAATGACCCTTCAAGTGAAATGTTACTTTCTCCATTTTACAGATTTTACAGATGAATCAACTGTAATTCAGATTAAAATTAATTAATTAACTAATTCAGATTAAAACTAATCCCTGGTTTGTTTCCAGAGTCCTTTTTCTTTATATTGTACTATCCCCTTTTCAAAAAATCTCTCTCTGGCTTCCATATCTCTATATCATTATATTAAGTCCTTCTATTTGTCTGACGTCAACTCTATTTCCTTTCTTATCTTCCTCTCTTCTCTTCACTGGCTAAATCTGGATATTTCAAAAAAGTGCAGAATAAATTATTCAATTTAGAAGAGATTTTGGAAACACAATTCCAAATTTTGCAAAATAAAATTATTAATAATGTCACTATATTATTGCTATAAAATAAAGCACACCAGAAAATGCTGATGGATATAAATACCAAATGAGGCAGACTTGTCCACTTCAGACACAAATTATTACAGGATTGGGACCATACCATACATAATACCCAAATAACTCCTTTCTTTTCTAAAAACAGACAGACACATACACAGACCTTAAGAAACACTGTAGTGTTTTCGGACCCTTCTGACCACAGCTCTCTCCCACTCCCCAAATATGTTAATATCAGTGTTTTAGAAAACACTAGAGTCACTCCCAAATAGCTGAGATTATCCATCAGATATTCCACAAGGAGATTCTTCTCCTGACAACTCCAGCATGAGATTATTGTGTATATATAGATCGCTGCTATGCACAGGATAGGCTCACAACAAATGTTCGCCAGAATGAAAGCAGCACATGGCACCACTGAAGCCCTAGAATGTAAATTCACTGGCATTCCAAGGTCACAAATAGCACATTAGCGTGACTTTTCTTTTTTAAAAAGGACACTATGTGGCTTGTAAATGTAATCTTGGAGACACAGCACTTTGAATCATAAGGTTTTCATTACTTAACATTCCTCACTTTCTTTCACAATATGAAAACTCCAAAATCAAGATCATTTGGGTTGACAGATCTTTTAAAATTCAAACATTTGTGTCAGAATAATTCCCTGCTAAAAGAATTCATTTTGTCAGTCTGTTTTACTCCTTATTTCTCGCTGAAATATAATGGGCACTAATGCGACAGTTTTGCTGGCAGAGGGACAGCAAGAAAGGCTAATTTTGGAGCCCTGGAGAAGAGTGATGAACAGGAGGGCAGTGCAATGAAAGGAGAAGGAGGTGTGGGTGGGAAAACCTGACACAAACATGAACGTGAACTGTGTTTCCCAACAATTAGGGTCCCAATCTAATATCGGTACTTCCACAGTACTTAGTATGTCTCAGGCACAGTTCTAAGTCCTCATTTAATTAATAGTAGCTTCTATTTTTATCCCTATATTATAGTTGTAAAAACCAAAGCACAAAAAGGTTGAGTATCTTCCAAAGCTTCACAGCTAGTTAGTGGCAGAACTGGGATGAAAACCCAGGAATATTTCATAATCATGAATTATTATGCTTTTATACAGCATACATCCTAGAGCAGTGGCTCTCAAACATGTTTTTGACCATGACTCCCAGGAGGAATACATGACCCAGTACAACAAAACAGAATAGAAACATTAGTTTTTTGAAATAATAGACTTACCAGGTGCATTGCATTCAGATCTTTCCAATTTTATTTTTTAAAAATCACTGGTTGCAACTGATAAATTACTTTTACAACCTTCAGTGGGTTATTATTTACAATTTGAAAAACACTACTGCAGAGACCAGGGCTACGAGTGATCATTCAATATCTCCACTTGGATGTTTGATGGTTATATCAAACAAATGAATAGTTACCTTCACTTGGTTACTGACAGTCTTCAACCAAACTCCTGAATTTCATCCTCCAGTTCTGCTCCTTCCCTTTTACTCCTCTCTCATTAAATGGCAGCTTCTTCTGCACTGTCTATATGGTAGCCACTAGCCACAAAGATATGGAGTGCTTGAGATGTAACTATTATAATTGAGACATCCTAGAACTGCAAAATACACACCAAATTTTGAAGACTTGGTAGGAAAAAATATATTATTAAATTTATATATGTTTGTATATATAAATTTATATATTAAATTGAATATAAATATATTAAAATATATTATTAAAATTATTTTCACATATTTCTTTTTATTTTGGGGGGGCTACTTGAAAGATTTTTTTTCTTTACCTATATGGCACATTATATTTCTTTTCTTTTTTCATTATATTTCTATTGGACAATAATCTTCTGCTTGCTCAGGCTAAAAACCTTAAAATCACCCATGACTCTTTTGTCTCCATCAGTATAAACCGTACTTTCAAAATAGATCCGTAATTTAATGACTTCCATCACCTTCACTGCTGTACTTTCTTTTTACACAAACACACTGTTCTCTTGGTTAACTGAAATAACTGGTCTTGCTTCCTTCCTCACCACACCCTCCAGTTTATTTAGCTATTCTCTATAAAGTTGCAGAGTAATCCTTTTAAAAGTTCTATCAGATTATGTTACTCCTCTGTTCAAAATCCTCCAATGTCTCTCTTGCCCAGATTAAAAACCCAAACCCTTGCCATAGCCTACAAAGTCTTAAAAGATCTGGCTGCCCACTTCCCCCACCCCCATTATCTGTCCTAATTTTCTACAACTCTGTCCCATCAGTTATGGCGGACTCCTTGAATCCAGCAAATATGCTCCTACCTCATGGCCTTTCCACTTTGGTACCTCTGTGTGTAACCCTCTACCCTGCATATCCTCCTTCCTCTTACTCTATGGGGATCAAATGTCAATTTACCAGCAAGTCCTTTACTGACTGTTGTATTTACAATTGCAAACCTCCCTCTCCTGACTCTTCCACACTTCCCATTTCTCTTTTTCTTACAACCTTTCATTATCTTATATAATTTACTTATTTAATTTGTTTATCGGTCTCCCACAAATAAAATGTAGGAGTTCCATGAGGGCAGTGAATTTGCTTCACTTCCATGCCTGGCAAATCCTAGGTGCTCAATAAATCCTACTCGAATGAATAAGTGAACTACAGGTTCCCAAACTCCGTTTTGGACCACTTGCAACTAACCATTCTCAGAAATCTACTGAAACAAGCACTTCAGGATCTTTAGTTTTTAACCCATTATTGTTTTTAGACCTACAGTATTTCCACAATAAGGGAAGCAAGATTTTTCTCCACACTCAAAACCTTTGTCCGTTTTCTCATGATCCTTAGGTGTCCTCAAAACACTCTAGAAGACAGGTTTTTGCATTAAATCTCCATAGGCATCTGCACCACATCTTAAATTTCTGGCCTAAAATATGTGCAACAATAGCCAGTATAGATCTTTTTTTTAAAGCAATTGTAGTTATATTTATTGAGCCCATACTGTATAACAATTGCTCTCCTGTCTTTTTTTTAATTATCACGTTCAATTAGCCAGCATATGTACATCAGTAGTTTTTGATGTAGTGTTCAAGGATTCATTAGTTGTGTATAACACCCAGCGTTCATCTCCACAGGTGTCCTCCTTATCCTTAATCCCATACAACCTTCAGGTCTATGCAATGTACATCAGATACAACCAGAGGTTGTACAAGTGGTATTTACACCCTCAAGGGTTTGTAAACTGGCCACACTTCACCTACCTAGTAGTTGCATGTCTGCATTCAAGATGAGCCCTGTGTTAGCACTAGAGTTGGTAGACACTTGAAGGATGCAATGTCAGAGACGGTAGCCAGGCCCCTTATTTTAGACATGGGGAAATCAAGATTCAGAGAACTGGGGCCAAGCAAATTTGAACCACATAATTAATTAATTAATAGACATTTTTAAAATTTAAAAATGAAAACAAAAACACAAAACACATCGTGGTAGAAGCAGCACCAGAAGCCAGGTCGCTTGCCTCCCACCATTCAGCCGTTCCACATAACGACCCTGTTGTGCAGCTCAACCTAGCGGCAGCCTTCCACCGCACCATTTCGATGTTCAAACACGAGCTCTCGGGCGAGTAAAGGAAGTACAGGAGCCGGACCTCACACCTCCCTAGCGGCGAGAAAAAAAACAAAAAACAAAAAACAAAAAAAAAACAAAGCTCCCTGCCTGGGCTGCAGCCGCCTCCCGGACCCCGGCCCGGCTGACCACAGTCTCGCGAGACTAGCGGTCGCGACGAGCCGGTGCGGAGCCTCCCGGAAGTGGGTGAGGGGATCTGACAGCTCCCACCCCGTCGTGTGCACTCGAGGCCGGGTGGGGTCGAGGGTCTCCTGAGGGACCAGCGCGAGGCGGAGTCACGGAGAAGCTCTCTGCCATTCACACAGCGGCCTCGGCCCTGGCCCGGCTGCCGCCGCCCCGCCCTTTGCCCTTCACGGCGCCCGGCCTTCCTAGTCTGGGGCTGCTTTCTGCGCCTGGGCAGCCTGCCTTTCCCTTTTTGCTTTCCTTCACGTCTCCTCCCCCGACTCCAACACCAGAGTGGCGGGTCCTGCAGTGTCCCAGAAGCTGCACGTATAACTTGCTCAGTGTAAGTGCTAGGAATGCCGCTGGCGTCTCTGGGAAATGCGTTCTTTCTATCTATAGCTCTGTCTGTACATCCTATGTCTGCAGCAGCTATTCCAGGGGCAACAACTGCTTCCCTCTGTTCTCATCTCCCCATTGGTGGCTTCCAACCCGAATTTGGGAATGGGGAACTCTCCCACCTGTTATCTTTGAGCAGACTAATCTCTTGTAAGCAGAAGTGCCATTTGTGGTCTTCAGAGCCTTTTGGCTTGGGACCGGGAATTTTCCCCCCAGCCCAAATCCAGGCTTTCCAAAACATATTGCTTTTCTCTGAGAATGATTTAGTTTTGTGTTTTGTTTTAATTATAAGAATCTATAATACAGTAGTTTTGCCTCGGTCCTATTGTGCTCGAAGGGAGGAAACAACTATTAATTTGCCTTCTCAGGTCTTACTTATAAAATTCATTCTTTCTCTTTGCTCTGCTAGGGTTAAAACACGTTTAGAACATGTAAGTGCGGCTGTCAGCCTTAAAGAATTTAAGATGATAGTTATTTTCTTTATCTTAATTCCTTTTTTGTTTCATAGGGGTAACTCATTCTATTTCGGAGTTCTTTTAATTCTGAAAGATTTGAAGTCTTCTGGAAGCCAAAATGGGACACAGTAAACAGGTTAGAATTTTACTTCTGAACGAAATGGAAAAGCTGGAAAAGACCCTCTTCAGACTTGAACAAGGTCAGTAGCAAGTTATTTAGTTAGCTCTGTGCCTTTTAAACTTTTTTAATGTGTCTTTTAAATTTTTAATTAAATGTCATATTAAATTTTTTTAAACTTAAGATAGATATAATTGCCAAGGACCTTTCTAAATTTGATCAGTGCAAAGATGGTGCTGTATTCTAAAAATATCACTAATGAGAGTTAATTTTAGTTATAAAATTGAAAATATTTTGTGTTTGTCATGTTAGAACAAGGATAAAGTAGCTCACTTTCTTTCCATGGTAATTTCCACTTACGACAGAAGTTGCATATAGGATCAAGACATTGACCATATTATTTCTATTAACAATTATTATAAAAACTTGGTAAATTACTTCATCTCTAATTTTACTTGGAGTATATGTATAGTTTTGCTTTTTATAGCCCTCATTCTTTTCCTTTACTGGAACTTTGACTTAGTAAAATGGATCACAGCAAAAGGCAAACTATTACTTAGGTTTCTGGAAAGCCTCTCAAAAAATGGCGAAGAAAACGCTGAAAATATTTTTTGCCAAATAAAAAGTGAAAAAATTGATCAGATTACGTTGAAATATATTTGAGCTCTTTCTTTTTTAGACTTTATACTTTTTCAAGATTGAAAAACATTCCACACTCATTTATGTTAATATAACTTGTGAAGTAGAAATTTAATGTATGAAATATAAAAGAAGCCCCTTTTAATAGTAAAACAGACATTGATAGTAAACATTGAAGGATTTTTCCCCCATTATCTTGAGTTAAATATTTGAAGAAAAAAAAAATTCAACCATCAAATGCGTTATTTCCATGCCAAATCACCTTCTTCCAACTTTGGCATTTAAGATCACTGAGTACTTACTCCATTTTTGGCTTTCCTGACTTTGCACTTTCCCGGTTTTGATTTTTTTTTCCTACCTTCTTGAGTACTCTTGTCAACTTCTTGGTGTCTCTTGTTGAGCTCTCTTCCTTCCTCATTTTAATTAATTCTATGTATCTGCAAGAAATCCTTTCTTTTTCTCTTTTAATGCCCTCAAAGAATTACACATTCTCATAGCCTCATTTGTTGCTTTTATGCTGATGGCTCTTTTTGGAAGAAGAGCCTTGAATTTTGCTTGCTTCTTGAAAGCCAGGAGTATAATGGCAAGAGTACAGAACTAGAATTTTCTTGGCTCTGCTGCTAACAGCTTTTTTGACTTTGGGAAAATCCATGAATTATTAACATTTATTTGTGAAGTGAAGATGTTAATTTCTGCTCCTCTACCTTCCTGGATTTTGAACCTCAAAATTAATAACATATGGTTTTATTTTTTTTTCAAGATTGCATTCTTCTAATCGAGAGAGAAAGAGAGTGAGAGAGAGAGAGCACAAGAGGGGAGAAGGTCAGAGGGAGAAGCAGACTCCCTGTGGAGCTGGGAGCCCGATGCAGTGCTAGATCCCAGGACTCCAGGATCATGACCGAGCCGAAGGCAGCCGCCCAACCAACTGAGCCGCCAAGGCGCCCCTAATATATGGTTTTAAAGTCCTAAATTGGTAAAAGGCATTGATAGATCACTATACCTATCTATTTTGCCCTGGTTTCTTGGCTTCATCCAGGTATTACACTATAGAATAGACTCAGGCTAGCTCCACTTGGAGATGCTTAAGTCTAACATCCAAAACCATCTCCTCCCCATTCTCAAACCTTGTTTATTTCCCATCCTGTTCATTCTCGTGATATCTCCATTTCCATAGTTTCAAGACCTTTGAAACTTTGTACTCTTCTTTGACAATTTCTTCTCTTTAACTGCAGTCTCTTTAAGCACTGTTAATTTCTTTCCAAATGTCTCTCTTTGCCTGTGTCTCTCTTTCATATGCCTGAATATGGATTCTAGAATAATCTTCTTGGGGCCCTGCGTGGCTCAGTTGGTTAAGTGGCTGCTTTCGTCTCAGGCCATGATCCCAGGGCCCCCAGAACGAGCCCTGCATCAGGTTCCTTGCTCAGTGGGGAACCTGCTTCTCCCTCTGCCTGCCACTCCCAGTGCTTATACACGCACTCTCTCTCTCTGACCAATAAATAAAATCTTAAAAAAGAATAAAAGAATAATCTTCTTATGCCATCTCTTCCCTTTTCATTTATTGATGTTTGTATATAAAGTCAAATTTAAATGCCTCTGGCTGGCTTCCAAGACATTCTGTAATGGAATCCATCTTCCCTAGCCAAGGTGGTTATCTCATTGCTCCCCATTACTAGTGTCCTACATCTTTATAGTTCCCTTGTTAATTCCTTCCCCCCTGGCTTTTCTCATAGCTTTCCTGACACCCTCACCTTGTCAGATTCCTATATATCTCAACTTTCAGCTAAAATTCCGCCTCCTCCATGAGGTCTTTCCTTAACTTTTTGTTATCTCCTTTCTTTGATTTCCAATCACAGAGTAGTCACAGAACAATTAAATCCTGAACAACGTAGCAGTTTCTAAAAGCTTATCAGTCTTATAGTGTCCAGCTAGAGTTTAAGATCTGTGAGGATAGGGAAAGTATTATAAACCGAGTACAATGTACAACAGTCAGTAAATCCTTGCTAATTGATTACCAAAACACAAGTCAAAGCTAGCAAAAAGTGTAAATTCAGCAAATTTATTTGAAGAGGGAACTATGAAGGGTTTATAAAATAAGAATGATGTGGTTCAGTCTGTAACTCTAGTTAAAACCAGTAAATTCAACCAAATGATATAAATGGGAACATGTCAGTTTTTTGGGTGCAGTAATAAGGTGATCATGTTGTTATAAAAGGTAATTATAATGTGAGAGATGAAGGGACATTGGAGACAAGAAATCATCAAGAAGGCTATTTTGAAAAGATGTCTGGTTAAAGATAAGAGTTTAACTACAGAGAAAAGGGAATAGAGTATGAGACATTTTTAAATTCATAGGACTTGGCGACCAATTAGGTGTGAAGAAATTGCCAGTTTTTGGTTCTTTCATATTTAATTGGTCACCAAGTCTTTCTTCATTTTTCTTTTCTTTTCACTTTTCCCTAAGAAAGGATTCCTCCTCATTTTCAAGGCTAATATCTCTATAGATTCTTCTAATTCAACAAGTACAAGACCAAATAATGATTTTTTCCTAGCCAAATCATAGCCTTCCCCTATATTTCCTATTTCATTCGGTGGCAGAATAATGAACAAAATCAGTTTTCCCCAAACCTGGAGTTCTTCCATTTTTATAATGGTTGGTCAAATTTCAACTTACAATTTTTTTTTAAAGAAAATACTTATAAAGGTTTCTTGATTAGGAGCTTGAGCTTATATAAATTTAGTGGAGGGAACAAGATGGAAAAATTTAGTTTATATTAAATAGTTTAATCACTCATTTTACTAGTTGCCTACAGGAGGGAATGGCTAATCTGAGTAAAGTATTCCTAGTGTTCTATGAGGCATAAGATAGCCACACCATGTACTGCTATGACCTAAGCTAATTTTAGTAAATTGAGTAATTATGGAATCTGACGTACTCTAGGTATTCTAATGTTTCATGTACTGTATATAAAAATTTTAGTTTCAGGGAGTTGTACTAGAGGTCTACAGAATGGCTATGTGCCCTTGAGGGTAAAACACTGATCTATCTACTGGAATGTAGGAAAAAAGTACATGATTTTTCCTTTCTTTTTCCTTTTTTTGTTTCATCTGTTTTTGTTTTTAAAAAAGTTATTAAATCTGGGGGCACCTGCCTGGTTCAAGCAGAGCATGCAACTCGATCTCAGGGTCATGAGTTCGAGCCCCACGTTGGGTATAGAGATCACTAAAAAAATAAATAACGTTTTTAAAAAGACTTTTAAAAAAGCAGTTATATTTTGGTAATCCATAAATTGACATCAATGCTTTTTGTTTGTGTGTCAGATGAGTTATAAACAAAAAGGACATTTTCTGAGAAAAGAGTGGAGGTTGTAGGTCTGGAAGGGTTTTACAATCACACCATGTCTGGTTTGCTTGCAGTATGTTGCCACAGGTTACATTCTTAGCTAAACCAGGTTAAGTACATAAACAAATAATATTATCTTAAATAGTAGAGTCTGTACAGTACTTCGTAAAAAAAAGGTAGAATAACCATAAATGCCTCTTTTACCTCAAGAGGTTGTCAAACTTGAAGATGAGCTAGAAAGTGTTTGATATTTATTGTTTTAGATTTGTCTTTTTCAGGGATGACATGTAGCTTTCAATAGTACAATACTTAGAAAATATTTTCCAAAAAAAAAAAACTTCTGAAAAAATAAACACAATAAACACAATTTGTGAGGTAAACATGAGTGAGAAAGTTAACTGCTTTTTGATGAAAATTAATACTATTGAACAGAGTCTAGCACATTTTTTTCCTGTAAAGCTTCAGATAGCAGATATAGCAAATATGTCAGCTTTGCAGGCCATATACTTTCTGTTACAACTACTCAACTCTGCCATTGTATCATGAAAGCAACCATAAATAACACATAAGGGAATGGGTGTGGCTGTGTTCCAATAAAACTTTATTTACAGAAACAGGCTGCATATAGTTTGCTGACATTTCAACAAAAATCTTTACATAATTGGTGAATGGGTTGAAAAGTTAATGTCATGGATTAGTAAACATAGCCACCAAGAGCTTCTTCCATTTGAATTTGAGTATCTTTTCGTGGTGTTTTTTCAAGTCTGAGAACACTAAGCCAAATATCAATAAACAGATGTTGAAATCTTTAAATTACTTTATCATAAAATATTAAACCAAGACTTAAAATTAATGAAATTTATTTAATCACATTGCTGTCACTGACAAATATTATCAATATTTGAGAGCTAAAAAAAATTTTCCATCCATTAATAAATAGAATTAGTTATTTAAAATATTGCTTATTTTATTTATATCTTATCCCAATTTTATTTTATAATTTATATAATCTATTAAATCATCATACATGTGTATTCTATAAATAAATATTCATATTTAGAGAATGCTATCAGTTTTTTTCTGAGGGTATACCACTGATCCAAATACTGTTTTGAGATTTTGGATGAGTTTTAACCTTTGTACTACAAGTTCTCCGAATCCTTGTGTAATGATAAAAACAATATTTGTATAAACTGAACAGGGGACAGGTTGTTTAAATATGCTCAGACAACTAATCTCTGATGTTTGTACCTGTTCAAAATGATACCACTTATTCTGTAATAAATGTAATCATTATTGTAAAGATGTAGATATTTATGATTCTCACAGTCACTGAGCATTAAAATTTTGTGTTTTAATTCCTTCAGCAATTATTTCTCAAACGATCTCTTCATAATTGTGCCTCTAACTTTAAAATGATGTTTCCCCAATTATAAAATTATACAGCGTATACAAAGCCTTTTCTCTGTGGTCATTGTTTCAAAACAAAATTGGGTTTATACTATACAAGCAAGTTGAAACCTGCTTAAAGTATAATGGTGTGTGAATTCCACCTCCTGGCTTACACATTTCGGCCATGCTTTTATCCAGAAAGGATTTCAAAAGATCTATATAGATGCGTAAAATGAACAAAACAGAATAAAAATAGCCATGTTATTAAATATCTTTAGATGACATGACTTATAATGGCTTATAATATTCTACCTTGGATAAGACCATAATTTGTACCATAATTTATTTAATCATTTCCAATCATTAGATATTTAGTTTGTTGTCAGTTTACTTAATTGTAATAAACAAAGCTGTTATGAATATACTGTGTTTACATTATTGATTAATTCCTCACAAAATATACATGTATATGAAATTATTGAGTCAAACATAAGCCTTATTTTTTTTTTAAAGATTTTATTTATTTATTTGACAGAGAGAGAGAGATCACAAGTAGGCAGAGAGGCAGGCAGAGAGAGGGAGGGAAGAAGGCTCCCCGCTGAGCAGAGAGCCCGATGTGGGGCTCGATCCCAGGACCCTAAGATCATGACCGGAGTCGAAGGCAGAGGCTTTAACCCACTGAGCCACCCAGGTGCCCCAAACATAAGTCTTATTAACACTTAGTATATTTATGCCAAATTACATATAGAAAAATTTGTGTATATAGCTACTTGGAAAAGAAATTATAAGTTTCCCTGTACAATGTAAGAAGTAAGGGCGCCTGGGTGGCTCAGTGGGTTAAGCCTCTGTCTTCGGCTCAGGTCATGATCCCAGAGTCCTGGGATCGAGTCCCGCATCAGGCTCTCTGCTCGGCAGGAAGCCTGCTTCCTCCTCTCTCTCTCTCTCTCTCTCTGCCTACTTGCGATCTCTCTCTGTCAAATAAATAAATAAAATCTTTAAAAAAACAAAACAAAACAAAACAAAAGAAGTAAAAGCGACTCCCTAGATTTTTTCAGTTACTTAATAATGCCATTTGGATAATTTGTTTCTTACTTGCTAAAGCCATTTGCTATAAAAAAAATTGTATTCATAATTTAGTGCAATCCAAGAGTATGGTTAGCAGTACTTATCACTAAATTATAACTTTTTTCAAGGAGTGCCTAGAACTTCCATTCCTCACATTGTCTGCATTATGCAAAACACAGTATTTGTATTTCTTTAGGCAAAATAGAGGTATTTGATTGGATTACCATAAATTGAAAGAGTCCAGCATTCTCTTAATGTCTTTTGTTGAAATCTTGTGTTCACAAAGAATAGCTTACCTGGTATTTAATGTTGTGATGTAGAATTTACCATCTGTCAAACATCATTGGGAGGGGTTTACTTCTACCAAAGAGCAATTTTTTTTTTTAATTTTTTTATTTGACAGAGAGAGGGATCACAAGTAGACAGAGAGGCAGGCAGAGAGAGAGAGGAGGAAGCAGGCTCCCCGCCGAGCAGAGAGCCCGACGCGGGGCTCGATCCCAGAACCCCGAGACCACGACCCGAGCTGAAGGCAGAGGCCCCAACCCACTGAGCCACCCAGGCGCCCCCCAAAGAACAATTTTAAACATGACTGAAACGTCTACATGTTCTGCATTTCAGGATTTGCTTTGAATCAAACTGATGCTGATACGGACATTTCTGTCTCTGATTCATATCTACCACAGTAGGGTTCATTGTAGCTTCAGCCTTGCTTATTTGTAACATTTTTTCTTTTCTTTTCTTTTTTTTTTAAGATTTTATTTATTTATTTGACAGAGATCACAAGTAGGCAGAGAGGCAGGCAGAGAGAGGAAGGGAAGCTGGCTCCCCGCTGAGCAGAGAGCCCGATGCGGGGCTCGATCCCAGGACCCCGGAATCATGACCTGAGCCGAAGGCAGAGGCTTTAACCCACTGAGCCACCCAGGTGCCCCTGTAACATCTTTTCTGACAAATCAGATTCTGAAAAATTACTTTTATTGTTGAAAGATATTTTCACCAGGTAAAGAATTCCAGGCTGACAGTTTTAATCTTTCAGTACAGTTGACCCTTAAACAGTGCAGAGGTTAGGGGCACTGACCCACCTCCCCACGCAGCCAAAAATCCAAGTGTAACTTTAGACTCCCCCCAAACTTAACTACTAATAGCATACTGTTGACCAGAAGCCTTACAGATAACACATATTTTATATGTTATATATATTATATGCTGCAATCTAATAGTGAGTAAGCTATAGAAAAGAGAATGTTACTAACAGTCATAAGGAGGGGCATCCAGGTGGTTCAGTCGGTTAAGCCCCTGCCTTCAGCTGGGGTCATGATCTCCAGGTCCTAGGATCCAGCCCTGGTTAGAGCTCTCTGCTCAGTAGGGAGTCTGCTTCTCCCCCTCCCTCCGTGCCTCACCATCACTCATTCTCTTTCTCTCAAATAAATAAAATATTTTTAAAAAATCATGAGGAAAAGAAAATATATTTAAAGTACTGTACGTTAAAAAAAATGTGTAAGCAGACCTGGACAGTTCAAACCCATATTGTCCAAGAATCTACTGTAACTTTAAAGATACTGCGCCACTGTCTTCTTACTTTTATTGTGTCCCAGGAGAATCTGTCATCTTTATCATTCTTCCTCTGAATTTATTGTGACATTTCCCCTCCCTCTGGCTACTTGTAAGATATTCTCTTTATCACTGGTTTTGAGCAACTTGATTTTGATGTTTCTTGGTGTGATTTCTTTCATGTTTCTTGACGGGGTTTTTTGAACTCCTTTGATCTGTTAATTTGTTGTTTTTATCAAATTTGGGGATTTTTCAACCCATTATTTCTTTAAACACTTGATATTCCCCCTCTCTTTCCTCTTCTTTTAAGTCTCTAATTACCTGTATATTAGGCCACTTGACTTGTTCCACACATCACTGATGATTTTTCAATTTTTGGATTCTTTTTTCTCTGTTCTGTTTTGCATATTTCTATTCCTGTGTCTTGAAAGTCACTAATTTTTTTTCTGCCATGTCTCACCATCCATTAATTCCATGTTGTAGATTTTTCATCTCAGACCTTATAGTTTTCATTTTTAAAGTTTTATTTGGATCTTTTGTTCTGTGTTTCAATATTTTCCGTGTCTTGAAATAACTTTTTGAACATATGGAATACAGTTAGGATAACTGATGTCCTTTCTTATCTTCTAGTTCAACATCTATGTCATTCCTGGGTTGATTGGATGCCAGACATTATGAATTTTACCTTGTTGGATGCTGGGTAGTTTTGGATTCTTATAAATGTTTTTTTGTCTTTGTTTTGTAATGAAGTTAAGTTACTTGGAAATATTTTAATACTTTTGAGCTTTACTCTTATGATTTGTGAAGCTAGTCTAGTCTGTGCCCGGTCTAGGGCTCATTATTCTCCACCACTGAAACAAGAGCCTCTGAACTGTCTCCCCAGTGCCTCATGAATTATTAATTTTTCCAATCTGGCTGGTGCAAACAAGTGCTCTTCCTGGTCTCAGACATGCACTGATCAGTACTCTGCTGAATACGGAAGGGAGACCTTCAGCAAATCTCTGGAGTTCTGTCTCTGTGCAGCTTTCTCCTCCTCACTAACTATTCTCTTCTGCAAACTAGCTGCTTTGGTCTCTACAGATTCTTAGCTCCATCTTCTCAGCTCAGAAAGTTAGTTGAGCTCTGCCTCATTCTCCTCCTTGTGCCTCAACCTGGAACTTCTTCCAAGGTAGTAAGAAGGGGCATTTGTAAGGTTCACATTGCTTATGTTCTGTCTCTTAGGGATCACTGCTGTTTGTTGCCTGATGTCCAGACTTGAAAACTATCATTTCATGTATTTTGTCTGTTTTTTCCTGGTTTCTTTCCTTTAAGTTTCAAGGAAGAGCGTAAATCCAATCCCTGTTATTCATTCCATCTTTGCCAGAAGCAGGAGTCTCAGGTCCTTTTCATATTCTGTTTCCTCTGCGTGGAATGCCCTACCCCCAGATATCTGTGTCATTTACGCTCTCACCTCCTCTTTCTGTTTAGCAGTTTTTTATTGGATGGTAGACATTGTGAATGTTTTGTTACTATATCTCTGGATTTTTTTGTCTTCCTTTAAAGGAGTGATGCCTTTTGTTTTAGCAGCCATGTACATTATCTGTGGGTCAGCTTATCCTTTTGAGGCTATTTTAAGCTTTGATAGAGTAAGTGTATAGTAGTTCTTACTCTAGGGCTATATTAGCCCTTTTACATAAGACATGACTCTTTTGAATACAGCAGGTGTTCAACAATGTCTCTTAACTCTGGCTGCTTGAAAGGTGCAATGTCTCGCAGGCCTGAGTAGGCTCTGGGAACTGGTCAATTGATAGTTTCTAGTAGTTACTAGTAGTTATTCTTTGCCCAGCCTCCTATAGTCAAACACTTCCCATGTCAGCCTGGTATTCAGGCAGATTCAAGATGACCCTAGGTAATTTTCTGGAGCTCCTTCTTTGCATAGCTTTCTTCTGTGCCATACTCTGCTCTGAAAATTGAAGTTTCTTCATCCTCCCCAAACTCTAATCTCTGTCTCCTCAACTCAGACTACTGTTCCTGCTCCCTGTGTCATAGCCCAGAAAGTTTACCCAGTCTAAAATGTAGAGGGTTCATAGGAATCACCCTTCTCTCAGGTATGACAGTGCTTCACTACTTATTTCTGAAAACAGTTGTCTTATATATTTCTTCTAGTTTCTCAGCAGAGGGCAAATCTAATACCAGTTACTCCATTAAGGCCAGAAACAGACATACTCAGAGGGATATACAAAGTGATTTAATACACAAGTTAGGTCATGTGATATCTCTGCTCAAAACTGTTCATTGGCTCCCCATTTTGGTCAGAGAAGAAGCCAAAATACTTCCAATGGCCTATAAACTCATGATCTGACTTTCCTGTTACCTTTCTTTCCTTATATCCTACTACTTCTCTCCTAGTTTATTCCAATCCAGACATACTGAGCTTCTTGTTATTTCTGGAACCACCAGGCATGCTTCCATCCTAAGTCCTCTCTGTTTCCTTTGCTTGGTCAATACTTTCCATAGATGGCCATGAATAGCCATGAGGCTAACTCCCTTGCTTCTCTCAAGCTTTTCAACTTCTTAACAACCAATCTATTAAAATTGCTACCATACCCCCGCCATCTCTTCTTTTCCCCCATTTTCCTTACACTGCTCTGATTTTTTTCTTTTTTCTCTTAGCATTTATCCCTCCCTGGCATACTGTTTTTTCTTACTTATTTGTCATGTTCATTGTTTAATGCTGCCTTCCCCCGTTAGAACTCAAGCTCCACCAGGGCAGAGATCATTGTCTATTTTGTTTCCAGTATATGGTGGGCACTCCTTACATAATTTTCTATACTTTGCTAGATGTTTAATAAATTGAACATTAAAAGTATAGATATTAGTATGCTTCTTTCTTCTCAGAAAGTTTCTTCAGAAGTAGACATTTCCAGTTATAAAATAAGTAAGTCCCAGAGATGAAAAGTATAGCATAGGGAATATAGTCAATAATATTGTAATAACTTGGTATGATGACTACCCTTATTGCGGTGAGCATTGTGTAGTGTGTAGAATTGTTGAATCACTATGTTATACACTTGAAAGTAATATAACATGTCAAATATGCTTCAATAATAAAAAAATAAATAAATTTTTAAAATTTCCTTAAACTTGGGGCACCTGAGTGGCTCAGTAGGTTAAGCCTCTGCCTTCAGCTCAGGTCATGATCCCAGGGTCCTGGGATCAAGCCCCATATCGGGCTCTCTGCTCAGTGGGGAGCCTGCTTCCTCCTCTCTCTCTCTGCCTGCCTCTCTGCCTACTTGTGATCTCTGTCTCTCAAATAAATAAATAAAATCTTTAAAAAATTTTTTTTTCCTTAAGCTTAAAGATTATAATCAGCAAAACTAAATTTTCCTGCTTTCATTGGTTATTACCTTTTACTAATTGAAATGTTACATTCATGATTAAAATTTATAAGCCTTATATTTCTTTTTTTATTAGGGTTTTGTTTTAATTCCAGTATAGTTAACAGTGTTAACTAATATAACAGTGTTATATTAGTTTCAGGTGTACATATACTGATTCAACAATTCTGTACATTACTCAGTGCTCATCATGATAAATATACTCTTACATTCCTTATATTTCTAACAGACTTTAGTATATACTGTCAGAATTTTCACATTCTAAAATTATAGTCAAGATTTAAAACTGCCCTGAACCAATCACAATTTTTTATTTCACAGTAAAATTATAACTATAATGTGTTGATTTTTTTCATCCCATGGCAAAATACTTGTAACACATTATAGAAGTCTCAGATATATTTTAATAGAAATAGCCTAACAGGTAAAAGCAGTAATGTTTTGGCCCTCAGAATTTGAAGAAAGTCTTAAATATTAAATACTAAACCATGAGGAGTAGGGATAGAGGCAGTAGTTTGCTGGAATAACTTGTGTTGACTCACAAGAGATGATTGTGCATATGTCTTCCCAATTCCATGCTCAGTGATATCACATTGGTAGTTTAAGGTTGATCACAGCAAGATTGTTTCCCCCAGAAAGTCAGCAAACACTGCTCAGTCAGGGCTCAGCACTCCCAACCCCCAACCCTAGCCTCACACAGCCACTTGTTAACCCTTTATTACCACACTTGTGGATTTGAGCAGACATCCAGAACAGTATTAGGGGCTCAAATGCCTCTGGAACTCCTGTTAGAAATCTGAAAACTGCCTCTCTAAAGGTTGTTTTCTCTTAGAAAGACTGGCTTTCTCTTTGTGGTGAGATGGTTGTTCTGTGGGACTTCCCAAGTTTTACATACTATCACACACTCTGACACCACAGAGAAACTCACTTTTTCTGTTGCTGTTTGGAAAAATACTAGCAAAGGTCTCTAAGTACTTAGATGCCCACCTTGGGCAATCAATTCAGAGGTGGGGGCAAGGGGTTGGAAAGGTTGAGGGGTTATGGGAAATGAGGTAATGTAAGAACTTTGCACACCCTGGAGAAAAAGAAACCTATGTGTACTATTTGGTGGGAATGTAAACTAGTGTAGCCATTGAGGAAAACAGTATGGAGATTCCTCAAAAGTTAGAAATAGAACTACCATATGATCCAGTAATTCCTGTACTGCGTATTTACCCAAAGAACATCAAAACACTAACTTGAAAAGATAAATGCACCCATATGTTCATTGCGACATTATCTACAATAGCCAAATGGAAGAAACCCAAGTGTCCATCCATAGATGAATTGATAAGGAAGATGTGGTGTTAACCATAAAAAAGAACAAAATCTTGCCATTTGCAACAACATGGATGGATCTAGAGAATGAATCCCAAATGAAATAAGTCAGTCAGAGAAAGACAAATACCATATGATTTCACTCATATGTGGCATTTTAGAAACAAACGAAGAAAAAAGAGACAAACCAAAAAATAGACTCTTAAGTACAAAGAACAAACTGATGGTTACCAGAGAGGAGGCAGGTGGAGGGATGGGTTAAATAGGTTTAAAAAAAAAAAAAAGTACACACATTGAGTAATATATAGAATTATTGAACACTATATTTTATACCTGGAAATAATATAACACTATATGTTAATTATACTGGAATTAAAATTAAAAAAGAAAGATTTCAAGTTCAGTAAAATTTCATTTTGTTTTTTTATTTTAGTGCTATCCTAGTTTTCTAAAAGTACTCTCAATAAACTTGAAGACATGTTATTAAAGAAAAAAGAGGAGTACCTGGGTGGCTCAGCCAATTAAACATCTGCTTTCAGCTCAGGTCATGATTCCAGGGTCCTGGGATTGAGCCCCACATTGGGCTGCCTGCTCAGGGGGAGCCTGCTTCTCCCTCTGCCTGCTGATCTCCCTACTTGTGCAGTCTCTCTCTGTGTGTCAAATAAATAAATTAAAATCTTTAAAAAAAAAAGAAGAAGAAGAAGAAGAAGAAGAAGAAGAAAAAGAAAAAGAATTTGCATATACCAAAGTAGCCATGCAAATAGTAATCAGTTTCCAGGAGAAGAGAAGGACAGTATAGAGCAAGCAGTTCCATGATGTAAAGTGTTTGTTAAAATATAAAATTCAGCCAAATTAGAATGCAAAATAGTTCCAAATCAGCATTATTTATTAGGAGTTGTTTTATTTTTTTAAAGATTTTATTTATGTGGGGCTCCTGTGTGGCTCAGTTGGTTACACATCTGTCTTCAGCTCAGGTCATGATCCCAGGGTCCTGGGATCAAGCCCCTTGTTGGGTTCCCTGCTCAGTGGGGAGTCTGCTTCTCCCTTTCCCCTCCCTTTGCCTCTTCCCTGCTCATGCTTGCTCTCTCTCTCTCTCTCTCTCTCAAATAAATATATAAAATCTTTAATAAAAGATTTTATTTATTTACTTATTTGTCAGAGAGAGAGAGAGAGAGCAAACGCACACAGCAGGCAAAGGGAGAAGCAGGCTCCCCACTGAGCAAGGAGCCCAATGCGAAACTCTATGCCAGAACCCCAGGGTCACGACCTGAGCCAAAGGCAGATACTTTTTTTTTTTTTTTTTGACAGACAGAGATCACAAGGAGAGAGGCAGGCAGAGAGAGAGGAAGGGAAGCAGGCTCCCCACTGAGCAGAGAGCCCCATGCAGGGCTCGATCCCAGGACCCTGAGACCATGACCCGAGCCTAAGGTAGAGGCCTTAACCCACTGAGCCACCCAGGCGCCCCCCAAAGGCAGATACTTAAGTGAAGGAGCCACACAGGCATCCCTAGGAGTTATTTAAACATAGTTGAGAAAACAGTTTATGTAATACTTTAAATAAAACATCTATTTTTTTAATGTGGTAATTTAAGTTCCTACAACGAGTTTATTGAAATGTGCTTTTTGTTTAGGGTTCGAACTACAGTTCCGATTAGGCCCCACTTTACAGGGAAAAGCAGTTACTGTGTATACAAATTACCCATTTCCTGGAGAAGCATTTAATCGAGAAAAATTCCGTTCCCTGGAATGGGAAAATCCAACAGAGAGAGAAGATGATTCTGATAAATACTGTAAACTTAATCTTCAGCAAGCTGGATCATTTCAGTATTACTTCCTTCAAGGGTAAGTCAGGTGTTCTGTATGTGGGTATAAAAGTTAATGTCGGAAATGTGGGATAAAAGTTAATTTATTTTATCTAGTTAAATTATCTAGCTTATAAAAAGTTACTATATAAACCATGGCAGTGCAATTTTTACAGGATTTTTTGAGATGCAAATAGAATATGATTCTTTGGTTCTTAAGAAGTAATTATAAAACTCATTGCAGATTCAGAGTATTTTTTTTAAGTAAATGCTTGAATATTCTAGTCTTTTCATATAACTTCATTATAAGATGCTATTTGCTTGGGTGCCATTGATAGTACTGACAGATTTTAGTACACTTATTTTTCCTTAAAGCAGGATTATTAGATGTTATATGTATTATATCATTATGTAGAGATTAGAAGAAGATAAAATGAGGCTTTTCTATTGAGTTTCATTGCAACTTTATAAATGATTTTATGTTCTTAGAAATATATTTTTAAACGGGACAATTCCACTTCTCATTAAAAAAATCAGACTATCAGATGAGGATTTTTTTTTTCTATCATTAATTGAGAAGTTTTTGTTTTGTTTTCTCCTTAGAAATGAGAAAAGTGGTGGGGGTTATATAGTTGTGGATCCTGTTTTACATGTTGGTGCTGATAATCATGTGTTACCCTTGGACTGTGTTACGCTCCAGACGTTTTTAGCCAAATGTCTGGGACCTTTTGATGAATGGGAAAGCAGACTTAGGGTTGCAAAAGAATCAGGTAATGTCAGCTATCTTTCTTTTCTTTTTTAAAATAAATATAATTATCTTCTGTGATACAGATTTCAAAAGCTATGATTCTCCTTTTAATTTTGTTTCTTAGTATATTTAGTAATGTAAATAGAATCGTATAAAGTTGTTAAGACAACCACTTTTAACCTACAAAATAGTAAATTATATGGTTCAACTCAGTAAATTAAGGAACTCTAATAATAAAATGAGATCATTATTGTCTATAAGACTTTACTTTGACATATAAAAATTAGTAGTAAATTATTAAAATGTTTTAGAAAATGTATTATTATTATATATAACTTTAATTCAACATTGAGTAACTGTCTTCCATATAGAAGGTATGTGCTACCCCATATACAAAGGGTATATGCAAAGGGTAATATTAATTTTCTACTTTCAAGATGAATATGATATGAGGAAAGAGATACATTCACTGACATAATTGAAACAGAACACAAGTATAGTGGAGAATTAAAAGTAGGAGCAAGACATGCTGATATACTTATATAAAATAGATTTTCTATATGTATTATATATACATCCAACAAATATAAATCGAACCCCTAGTAATAACTAGGCACTGTGTACCATGATTTTTTTTTAATGCATTTTCTCACTGTCTCTGTCTTATATATGAGGACACTGGTATTCTGAAAGATTTAAGTAGACTTGCTTGAAGTCACTTGGGGTGCAGGTAGGATTTGAACCCTAGTCTTTGACTCCTTTTCTAGTTTCATGATTGCCTTGCTAGGTAGAATTACTTAAGGAAGTTTAAACTTATATATTGCTTAGTTTTAGTTTGTCTTTTTTTTTTTTTCTTACAGTGGTCTTTGTTTATTTTCTTGTGTTGCAGGTTACAACATGATTCATTTTACCCCATTACAGACTCTTGGACTATCTAGATCATGCTACTCCCTTGCCAACCAGTTAGAATTAAATCCTGACTTTTCAAGACCTAATAAAAAGTATACCTGGAATGATGTTGGACAACTAGTGGAAAAATTGAAAAAGGAATGGAATATTCTTTGTATTACTGATGTTGTCTACAACCATACTGGTATGAGCTTCATTATACTTCCATTAATTTTGATGGAAATGTTATAGTCTGGTTATTTTATTTCTTATGGTTTTATATAACATAAATTTTGAAAACACAAATGATGCACAGGTGTCCTTCAATTTAAAAATCACTTTGTATAGTACCATTTTTTTTCTTTCAAAGAAAACAGTGTTATTGAAGATAAAGCTTCCCAACTGGTGATCCTCAGGGAGATGATTGGTCCAGTCACCTGTCAGAACAGCTGGGCCTGGACAAGCCTCTGGCCATGATCAGCTTTCAGTTTAACCCAGCGTGCCTTGCAAATATTATCTTCTCTCAATGCCCCAGTGAAAACTTCCTAATATGTAAGAACTCAGTGTTCTTCACTTGAAAAGTTGACATTATTGATAATTACTTTAACATCTATAATATTATTCTTATGAAGCTACATAATGGCATTATATGTAGTTAGGATATGGCATAGGCAGCTATAACAAAGAGACAAAAATATACTGATATAAGACTGAAACTGTATTTATTTTTTATAAAAGATGAGCTAGGCATCCCAAGACTGATATAGTAGCTCAATGGTAATAGGGAACGAGGTTCTTTCTCTCACATTGCTCTATCTCCAACACTTTGCTTCCAACTCTTAATCAAATATGGCCGTTCAGTTCCCGATATCACCCTCAACCAATGGAAATGAGGAAGAGAAGTCATATCTTTTAAGGGCATGATCTGATATATATATTATCTTAATATATATATATAACATATATATAATATATATATGCACACACATACACACTCACGCGCACACACACACATACTTACATTTTATCAGATAGGTTTTTTTCTCTTGTCACACCTAGCTGCAAAGGAGTCTTGCAGTGTAGCCTATCAGCTGTATGTACAGCTGAACCTTGGGAATTCTGTTACTAAAGAAACAAGGGGAGAAAAAAATTGGGGTACAGTAGCAGTCTGTATCAGAGACTGTATTTCTAAGGCATTTGAGAGAGTCTGTGCAATATAAAAAAAGGAACTTTTCTTCAGCCTTAAATTGGAAAGTGTTACAAATCATAATGTCCTTTCTGTGAAAACAGGTTTTTATTGTAAAGTTACTATCCGGGGGAGTCGACTTCCAGATTGGAAGTGTGAGGGCTTCACAGACCCTCTACCCAGCAAAACAACTGATAAAAATTATTTTTTAAAAAACTGTTTAAAGTCTTTGGGAATTGTTCTAATGGGATTCAGCATATGGAGAAGCATGTAAGAAAATCTACTAACTCTCAGTAGGAGCAGTGATAGTCTGTGACATTTGAGCCAGGACCTGCTTCTCCCTGCCCCAGCTCAGAATGATGATAGGTCTACTCCTGACAGGTACAGCTGGGAACACAAGGCTCCTTTTCTCCTCAACTCCCAGCATAGGGCTACAGTTGAAATGGGCAGGCTTCCAGCATTTCTCATGCACCTCCCAACTCCAGCACTCTGTTGCATAAACTCTATTCTGGGCAAGAACAGCTGAGAAGTCTTGGGCTCCCTTCCTTCATCCAACCCCACTCCACTCAGAGGGGAAAAACTTTACCCCGTGCATGGCAGGGCAAGAATACTGGGCCCCAGTTGCCCTTGCCTCAGCTTGCTCATGGGATGGAGGTTCCACACCTAGAGAGGTGAGCCAAAAAAACCAGAGGCTGCAGTCCCTGCCACCCGTTGTAGAGCAGTGACATAGGCATTCTGCCCAGGGGAGGAGTTGGGCAGTAAGAACAGACTAAGAATGAAATTGATGTTATTTGGTACCTGGCATGGGACACTTTTGGAAATAGTGGAGACTTTGGTGGTAAACAAGGGGAGGCTGGTATCACTGTGAGAGCAACATACTAAATCATAGGCCAGCCAGTAGTTTAACCAAAGGAACCAGGGAAAGAGACAGCTGAGAACAGCCTTCCTGGGGTCAGACAAGTCTCAAAGACTGGCCTCAGGGATTATCCATGCCAAAGGGTCCAAATTTAATTGGATCAGATTGTGGGGCAATTTATGCTCCAGCCTATTATCAAAAATAATAGCACAAGAGAGTAACAGCTAAGTGTGATTCCAGCAGAGGCAAGCAGCTTAACAAAGTTCAGGGAAAGAGACGGTTAAGACAACCGTGCTAAAAACCACTGTATCCCAGGCTGACTGCCCGTGGCCCCAGCTGCTTCCTCTGAGTGGCAACATCAGTGGCTGCACACTACAGGGGAAATAGACTTCACTGAAATAGTCTAACCACGTTACAAACAGGCAGCCAATTCCCTCCAATTCCTGGAAGGAATGGACTCAATATCCAGAGTTGCTACAGTACGCTATCTAAATTGCCCAATTTGCAACAAAAAAGTTGAGAAATGCAAAGAAAGAGCAAGTGTGACCCCTATACACAAGAAAAAAGCAGGCGACAGAAATTGTCTTTAAAAAGTCCTAGATGTCATGCTTAGCCAACATAGACTTCAAAGCAACTGTTAAAATATATCTAAAGAATTAAAAGAAACCAGGTTATAGCAGTAAAGGGGAGGATATGATGATACGATCTCATCAAATAGAGAGTATCAGTAAATGGAAATTTAAAAAAATAACCAAATGAGAATTTTGGAGTTGAAAAGTAAATAACCAAAATTAAAAATTCACTAGAGGTATTCAGCAGTATATTTGAGTTAACAGAATAAAAGATCAGTGAACAGAGAGTATACATTTTGAAGAGCAGAAGAAAGAAGATTAAAATGAATAGAGTTCCAGTGAAAGGTGGGACATCTTGAAGCATACCAACATGCATCATGGAAATACCTGAAAGAGAGGAAAGAAAAGAACAGTAAAAACACTTGAAGAAGTAATGGCTGAAAACTTCCCAACCTTTAAAATTTGATTAAAAAATTAATCTTTGTGTCCTAAAGCTCAGTGTATTTTAAGTAACTTAACAAAGATAGCCACACTCAGCATAGTAAAAAATTTGTAAGCCAAAGATCCAGGGAATTTGTAAAGTATTGCATACCTTGTTTAATTGTGCTTCATTTTTTTTGCACTTCTTAGTTACTGCTTGTTTTTTTTGTTTTTTTGCAAATAGAAGTTTTGTGGCAACCTGCATCAAACAAGTCTATTGATGCCATTTTTCCAACAGCATTTGCTGACCTCATGACCTCATGTCTCTGTGTCACATTTTGGTAATTGTTGCCAAACTTTTCATCATTCAAACTTCTTCATCATTATATTTGTTATGGTGGTCAGGATTTGTGATTATGACATGCTGAAAGCTCAGATAATAGCATTTTTTAACATTAAGGTATTTTTTATTTAAGGTATATACATTTTTTAGATATAACACTATTACATACTTAATAGACTACAATATAATATAAACATAACTTTTACATACACCAGGAAACAAAAAAAATTGTTTGACTTGCTTTATTGCAATTTTCATTTTATTGCAATGGTCTGGATCCAAATCCACAATATCTCCAAGATGTGTCTGTATCTTGAAGGGCAGAGGCTGTCAGAGTTAATTGAGAAAACAAGAGCCAACTATATGCTGTCTACGGCAACACTCTTTAGATTCAAAGATACCAATAGGTTGACAGTAAAAGGATGGATAAAGATTTATCAAGAAGTGGAAGCCTGGAGGTTCCCTCTCTGGTTGCTCTGAAGACCACACAGCCTTGGGCATACATATGGTCTTCCAGACTGCCAGGGGTATATGTGATTTTGTTTTTAAGCCTGGCTTCCTAGGATTCACCCTGGGTCACTGTAGGTTAGTGTTCATTTCATGTTTGGGTGGAGGTTGTCTTTAAGCCCCTTTGCTAGTGAGTTGTCCTCTGTTGATGGGTCTGTATAGGATATGAGGAATGTTTTTCAAGTCTTTCCCATGTCCTATTAGAATTGCTTCTGACTGGATGCAGCCCAGGAGGGCTGTCCTCTGCTTTCTCTTTCCCTAGTGCTGTTAAACTTCTGTTTGTTTGCTCTGATGCTCTGAAAGAATGCTACCAGCATTATTTCAACTGCTCCCCACCAAGGTCTTCATTATTTTCAATAACACTCTTACGCATGGAATTCTTCACTCACTCTTCCAAACAAATTCAGTCCTTTCAGGCAGAGCCCTTCATCTTCATGGCCTTTCTCCCTGAGCAGAACACCTATGCCGCTGCTCCAGAGCTGGGGATGAGATCACTTTTCCCCAGGTACCATCTCATTCTGGGGGCACACAAGGCAGGAGGTAGCAATCCCTGGTCTTTTCAGTTGCCCTCCCACGTGGGACCTTCACCCTACAAGTAAGCTCCAGCTTTCAGGGGTAATTGGAGTCCCAGTATTCTTGGCCTCCCACAGCTCGGTAGGATGTCCACCCTACCGGGGACAGAGGGAGGGGTGGCTGAAGTGGAGGAAAGGAGACTAGATTTTCTTTTCCTGCCTACTTGGAATAGAGCTTCCATAAAATGGAGCTAGAGGGAGTGTGAGAATATGGGCAGCCTGCCTCTTCCAGCATGAAACTTTAACCCCAGACTGGGAATGGTAGGAAGTCTCCATGTTGGCCCTGCCTGCCTGGAATAGAGCACCTGGCACAGAGCTTCCATTAACACATAGCTGGTTGGGAAGGTTAAGGGAGCATACTGTAGTTCAAATGCCACAGACTCTTGCTTCCTTGCTGAAAGTTAGTAGATTTTCTTGAATAAGTGTTTCTCCATATGCTGAATGCCCTTAAGACAATTTCCAGAGACTTTAAATGATTATACTCAAAATTTTGCTCTTTAACTCGTGGTTTTGCTGGGGAGAATGTCTGCTAAGTTCCTCACAGCACCACTTTAGAAATCCATGTTTCATTTTTAATTTTGGTGTGTATTAAGATATAGTTTGGGTTGGCTTCTCTTTATTGCAGAATTAGAAATAATACTTTATTAGCTAATGTTTAGAATTCCTTCATTTTATTCTTGATGTTCTTTCAAAAAAATAAGTAACAAAGCTTCAGGATTTTTACCATTTAAAAATTAGGATAGGTTTAGTGTTCTTAAATGAAAATCCAAATGGTATAATTATCATTACATTTTTCTCTTACATCTTGAATTCTAATAACTGATGATGAATCTAGGGAAAACCAGCTTAAATTGATTTTTTTGAGAATTATTAATTTAACTGTTATTACAACATCTCTATTTCATATATATCCTGTCTTCAAGTGTTTATTATGGATATAAATAAATAATAAAAAAATAAATTATATACTATATTACTTACTAAATAAATGACTGAAACTAAAAATAATAATGATTTTAAAACTCTATAAGAATCATAATGGTGCTCAGCTGATTGAGGCATGAACACATTCATCTGGTTAAGATTGCAAATTCTGAAGAAACTTTCCTAAATTCATGCCTGGCTATATGACTGAGGGTGTGCCTCAGTTCCTCATCTGTTAAAGGAACATACCAGTATGTCCTACATCATGTGGTAAGACATGAGGATTGATAAAGTAGTATATTTACCTGACATACGGTAGGTATTTGGTAGTTGTTCCTACTTTTTGTTTCATGTACATTAACCACTCATGCTCCTCAGTATGAATTCAGAGGCATTATTCTATTTTATTTTTTAAGATTTTATTTATTTATTTGACAGAGAGAGAGACAGCAAGAACAGGAACACAAGCAGGGGAAGTGGGAGAGGGAAAGCAGGCTTCCCACTGAGCAGGGAGCCCGATGTGGGGCTCAGTCGCAGGACCCTGGGATCATGACCTGAGCCGAAGGCAGACACTTAATGACTGAGCCACCCAGGCGCCCCCATTATCCTATTTTAAAGATGAAAAAGAGTATAACTTTTGTTTGTTTATTTAAAAAATAAAACAAATATTCTTTAATGTTGTAAATAGTTGGAACACCTTGCAGAACTCCTCTGATTCTGATTCTGAACTTACTGATACAAATGGATAAGATGTAAGCTACACTCTTGTAAAAGAAACAGAGCAATTTCGTGGCCTCACTTTTATCAGTCTTATTAAAACAGTGTATATTATTAACCATTCAAATTTAGCTATACAAAGAAGTTGACTGTGAGAGAGTTTTACTCCATCAGAATTGTCTAAGCACAGCAAAACAAAACCAACCAACCCACCTCTCTAGAATGAAAAAGCTCCATGAGGACAGGAGCCGTGTTCACTTTTGCTGCAGAATATCCAGCTCCCAGAACAGTGCCTGAAATAGATCACATTCTGATAAATGTAAACATGTGAATGGATTTTGAGTTAATATGCTGTCCTCAGGCAGTGCTACCCATCAAATGCTTCGGTAGATGTGCCTGGCCTTGTTGGAGCTGGTACTGGTTTGAGATGTGGGTACTAAAAGAGGGGGTGAGATGAAAAAGGACATGCTCAAAGAAAGAGAAGGACTAAGATGTACCAAACCTCCCTCAAAGTTTTAGCAGAAATGAGAAAGGAAGGAAAGAGAAGGAAAAATAAAAAACCCATCAAGATAATGATACCTTTTGTACATCAAGGAAGAAGTATTTTATAAATCAAGGAAGAAGTATTTTATAAATTTTATTTTATAAATGGATAAAGTTGAGAAAGTCACACTAAATCTCATGATTAGGAGGCTTAGAGTAACCTCAGGGGAGTGCTGGATGCAGCAGCAGATTGCAGTGGAAAAGGAACAAGACTGGGGGGGGATAGTGGAAGCGGCGGATACAGGTTGGATTTTCTAGACATTTGGTCTTGAAACTAACAGACTATAGAAGACAGAGAAATAACTGTGTTTCAATAGGATGTATATTTGTTTGTATTCTTAGCCTTAGGGAGATCTAATCATATTTAAAGATCCAGAGGAAAAAATCTCACCTTCCTTCCCCCCACCAAAAAATACAGGAAGAAATGATTATGTAGGAAAAAATGTGTAAATGACATTTTGAGTTCTGAAGATTGGGACAGAAGCCTTGTCTGGCTTTCAGGGAAAGATGTTTTTCAGGCTTAGAAGGAGTGTTCCAAAATGTAGTTGACTCAAGGACAGTCAAAATGGGCCAAGGACAAGGCCGTTCTTAACTCCCACAATAGTAAACGTGTTTTTACAGGGGTGTTAATAAGTCAGAGTTGCATCTTTCTACAATTAAAAATTCCTACAACAGAAAAGAAAAAGGTATGGTGAAGTGGATGACGGGATACCACAACCAAAAAAGTGTTTTTCACATTACAATATCATAAGTTATAATAAAAATTTAAACTAATAATATATATTTGATATAGATATGTAATATATAGTTTATATAATATAATATGTTATTTAAATATTGTCTAATATATAAGAAAATGAGTGGTGGATGTTGATATTTTATTTCATCTTTAAACTTAACATAGATACTAATTTCACTTTAATTACAAGATATTCCTTTATTTCTCCTTTTTATTTAAGCTGCTAATAGTAGATGGATCCAAGAACATCCAGAATGTGCATATAATCTTGTAAATTCTCCACACTTAAAGCCTGCCTGGGTCTTAGACAGAGCACTGTGGCATTTATCCTGTGACGTTGCAGAAGGGAAATACAAAGAAAAAGGAGTACCGGCTTTGATTGAAAATGATCATCAAATGAATGTCAGTATGTATAGAGGAGTACCACACTAAAACAGAGTAACAAAATTTCTAAAGTACAAAGTAAATGTATGGTTGAAAATTATTTGGAGTCTATATTTAATTTAATAAATAATATTTAGTGAAAATATTTTAAATATATCTTTTTTTAACTGTTTAAATTTTTCAGTGCATTCGAAAAATAATTTGGGAGGATATTTTTCCAAAGACTCAGCTCTGGGAATTTTTCCAAGTAGATGTTTACAAAGCAGTTGAGCAATTTAGAGGACTTCTTACACAAGGTAAAAGATATACATTAGAATGTTTCTAGCAACTTTAAGAAATTTATTATTACTCTTAAAGGGATAACCCTTCTTTTCTCTGGTTAAGACAGTATTAAATCTGTTATTATTATATATTTGTGTTATTATAAACTGTGGTCCTGGAAGCTATCTGAGAGTTAGCAGAGATACCTAAAGGGCATGTCATGATAATACATAATATAATTATTTCTCTCGGGCGCTGTTTCTTACTATTGGTTCCTTAGCACAATACTCAGAATATAGCAGAACTCAATATATGTTTGTTAAGTGCATGAATGCAAGGTAAGTGAGAAGATTACTCCAGCTGCCAAAGGCAGCTTCTTTTTTTTTTTTAATTTTTTTTAATTTTTTTATTTTAATAAACATATAATGTATTTTTATCCCCAGGGGTACAGGTCTGTGAATCTCCAGGTTTACACATTTCACAGCACTCATCATAGCACATACCCTCCCCAATGTCCATTTCCCCACCACCCTCTCCCGTCCCCCCTCCCCAAAGGCAGCTTCTAACCTCTAGGGAGCAATACATTGTTTTTATTTTCTTTAAGATTTATTTATTTATTTTGAGAGAGAGATGGGGAGCATTGGGGGAGGGGGAGAGGCAGAGGGAAAGGGAAAGGGTGAGAGAGAGAGAGAGAGAATCTCAAGCAGACTCCCTGTTGAATGTAGAGCCCAAAGTGAGGCTTGATTCCATGACCCAGAGATCATGACCCAAGCCGAAAGCAATAATCAGACGCTCAACTGACTGAGCCACCCAGATGCCCTTAACCTTTTTTTTTTTTTAAGATTTTATTTTTGAATAATCTATGTACCCAGGGTGGGGCTCAAACTCACAACCCCAAGTCACATGCTCTACTAACCAAGCCAGTCAGGCATCTCTCTTTAGCCTTCTTGACAGATTAATTCCAGTTTTTTTCATCATTCATTCATTCATTCAATACATATCTTTTGAACCACTAGTATGTATTTGGCACTCTTCCAGGCATGGGGATTCAGTGGTGAACATAGCAAGCCCTTACTTTTGTAGAACTTATATCCTTATAAACAGAACTTATATCCTTATAAACAGTATTATATATATATACCTATATATATAAAATATATATATACAATATATATATACAGATATATATATTGTATATATATTTTTATATATTTCCTTGTATGTGTTATAATATATATATTTTTTTATATATATCCTTATATGTGTTATCCTTAAAGGATATATACTTATATATGCCCTTATATGTGTTATCTTTACTTAGGCGAATAAATCTGCAGGATCAATTAAGATAAATTGTTAGATGTAGGATTTCCAGGTCAAAGAGTGTACAAATTTAATGATAAATTTACAAGTAGTATTGTCCAGTTGCTTTTCAACACGTTGTACCAGTTTACATTATCATTAACTATACCCTCACTAGCATTAGATACCATTAATTTTTATAATGTTTGTCAATCAGGCAAAACATTATTTTAATTTGTAGTTCATTGCTCATTAGTGAAACACCTTTTCACATGTTGCTTTGCCACTTATAGATCTTCCATTAATTGTCTATTAATGTTCTTTCCCTATTTCCCTATTTTTTATTGGGCTGTTTGACTTTTTCACATTGACTTATTATATTGGTGATTCCTTATTATGCTGGCCTCAAATATGTCCTCCTTTTAATTCTTGATTATGGTATTTTTTTTTTCAGCATAGTCAAAATGTCAGTCTTCTATGGCTTCTAATTTCACATCATGCTTAGAAAAAACCTTCCATCAACATTCCGTTTTCTTAAAAAAATTCTGTCTCCTAATAATCTTACTTATTTTTTTTTTTACATTTAAATGTTCAAGGGGCACCTGGGTAGCTCGGTCAGTTAAGCATCTGACTCTTGATTTTGGCTCATGTCATGATCTCAGGGTCATGGGATCAAGCCCAGCATCGGGCTCCACACTCAGCAGGGAGTCTGCTTGAGGATTCTCTCTCTCCCTCTCCATCTGCACCTCCCTACCACAAACACAAACACTCTCTCTCTCAAATAAATAAATCTTTAAGAATAAATAAATAAATTTCAATACACCTAGAATTTATTTTTGTGTATTATATAAATATTTTTATTCATAAAATGGCATTGAGTTGATAATCCATCCTTTTATACTGATTTGTGGTACACCATTAAGACTTCATAGTTTAGTCATATACTAAACATATGTGGATTTCTTATGTGTACTATTCCATTCTATCAATACTAAAGACTGTTTTATCCTTTACACTGATTGTATAAGCTTTTCTTTTTTTCAAACACTTCCTGGCAGTTTTTCTTTTTCTTTTCTTTCTTTTTTTTTTTTTTATGGTTTCATTGATTTATTTGAGTGAGAGAGAGAATGAGTGGGAGGAGGGGCAGAGGGAGAAACAGACTCCCTGCTGAGCAGAGAGCCCAACGCAGGGCTTAGTCCCAGGACCCTGGGATCATGACCTGAGCTAAAGGCAGACACTTAACCCACTGAGCAACCTAGGTGCCCCACTGGTAGGTGTAATATATATACTCTTCCAAATGAACCTCAGAAACTAAATCTTAAGAATCTGTTTATAGGGTGCCTGGGTGGCTCAGTGGGTTAAGCCTCTGCCTTCGGCTCAGGTCATGATCTCAGGGTCCTGGGATCGAGGCCTGCATCGGGCTCTCTGCTCGGCGGGGAGCCTGCTTCCCCCTCTCTCTCTGCCTGCCTCTCTGACTACTTGTGATCTCTCGCTCTGTCAAATAAATAAATAAAATCTTAAAAAAAAAAAAAGAATCTATTTATATTTTATTTATTTTGTTTGTGCTTTTACAAGCCACTTCAAGGTCTCTTTAGAGTAATGCTGATGTTAGTTAATATAAAAGCAAGCCCAATTAAGGAATGTACTTAATGTAATGAGAACTGGGTGTTACATACAACTGGTGAATTACCAAACTCTACCTCTGAAACTAATAATATACTATATGTTAATTAATTGATTTTAAATTAAAAAAGAAACATTAAAAAGAATAATAATAAAAAATTAATAAAATCAAACCCAGTGGAGGCAATCCTGAACAACATCTAATTTATCAGGAACAAGTTCCAGCAAAGGGATAAAAATTCTTCCCACAAAACATTTATTTACATTTGCATTTTTTATTATTATATAAGGAATATGCTTATTGGTAAAAAGGAAAAAAATTATAAAAACTAGCCAGTGTGTTTCTTTCAGAGAGTGCAAAGAAAGTCATTAATAAGACTGACTTCTGAATAGAAAGCAATCTTTGAAGAAAAGGAACGCCTGATATTAGTGTATTTGGTAACACCTAGAAGGAAAATTTGTACTACCAACATCCTTAATGCCCTAAAAATTGTAGTAAGAGAAAGCTGACTAAGGCAGAGAAGTGGGGCAGGGTTTGAAGTGATAGGAATCCCTATGTTTTTCTTCTATAATGTTCTCCCTTCCAATCTCTCTCTCCCCCTCCTTCCCTATGTGTATACTTGTCTGTGTGTGTGTGTGTGTGTGTGTGTGTGTGTGTGTGTGTGTGTTAGGTGGTGTGCAGGAAGATGGGGGGAGGTAGGAAGGATGTTTGTGAAATAAATAAACATTTGTTTTATTTTCTGTAAAAAAATATTGTATACTAAAAACTTGAATATCAGTAACAGTTAAAATCTCCCTGTGGATATTTGCATTTAAGATATCATCTCTTCTTTCTTTTAGGAAATAGGAAAATAACAACCAAGCCTGATCCAAAGGAACACCTTAAGATTATTCAGGATCCTGAATACAGAAGGCTTGGCTGTACTGTAGATATGAACATTGCACTAGCAACTTTCATACCACATGAGTATGTTATGAAATTTTTCCTATGAGATAAAGGATAATATTACCTACAAATCTTTACAGCTAGTATTAAAATCCTGAATAGAAAATCAAAAAAAGTAATTCACCATAATTCTGCTAGTTCAAATGCATGATGTTTTCCTCTTTTTTCTGTGTGATGGACCATGTTCCTATATGTGTAGATAGTATTTTTTACAGTTGAAAAACTTCTTCAGCCATTAGTTAAGATCCTGATGAATATGTTTAAAGCTTCAAATAAGTAAATAAAGTTTCTGTGACCCTTGTTAGAAAATTTTTGAATGTAGAATTTTAAAACCATTAAATATTCAGCATGTATTGCTCTCTCTGCTCTAGCAAGGGCCCAGCTGCAATTGATGAATGCTGTAATTGGTTCCGTAAGAGAATTGAGGAGTTAAATTCAGAGAAGCATCAACTCATGAACTATCATCAGGAACAGGTTTCACCTACTTTGAACTGCTGTTTTTCTTTGAGTCTTAATACTGTTTGTTGTTGTTTTTACTGAGATACATAATTTAATGTGTTTCAGGTAGTTAATTGCCTTTTGGGAAATGTGTTTTATGAACGACTGGCTGGCCATGGCCCTAAATTAGGACCTGTCACTAGAAAACATCCTCTAGTTACCAGGTATTTCATTTTCATTTTCTTCTCATTAAAGGTTAAAAATTGAAAATTGTATTTAACTTTTTTTAAATTAATCTGAATGTTTTCCTTCCATGTGTGACTTCAGGACATTTTTTAACTGAAACAGAAATTTTGGTTTGGTAACTAGGGCTAATGTTAACTTTGTTAGGCCAGTCCTTAAAGAAACTATCATCAGTATGAATCAGTTTATAAACATTGCATTAATGTTTCTGGAGGACTATATACTTACTAGTAAATTCAAAGTTAATCAAATTGAGCCAACATTTAGATCCTTATCTTGTAGGTAATGTGCAGCACAGATTAGGCAACTAAAGTGTAGTAAAAGCTTTGGCAAAAGTAACACCAATACTTCAATGATTTTCTTAGTAATTTTATTAAATTTTTAATTTATTATTTAAAATGCTAACCAGATAATGCTATAATGCTGACTTCCCATTTCTCAAATCTTGGTAGATTTACTCAGAAAGTCTTTTGAAGATTTTGGACCTGTAAAAAAGTTTATTTCCTATAGTGTAAGACTAATCTTTATTCTGTTTGTTAAGGAGGAGGTTTAATTTTAATATTACTAATTTAAATTCTCTCCAAAGAATCTCTCTATATGGATTTAATATTTAATTGTATCTCCATAGATATTTTACGTTCCCATATGAAGAAATGACCCTCTCCACAGAAGAATCTATGATTCATAACCCAAATAAAGCTTGTTTTCTGATGGCGCATAATGGATGGGTAATGGGAGATGATCCCCTTCGAAACTTTGCTGAACCAGGTACGTCAATTTTTTTAACTTCTCTGTGGATAGGGAGAGAAAAGTTTACAACAAACTCAAAATATAAACTGTTTCATTGACTTTTTTCCCCACCTAGGGAATAGTTCTTAAACTGTTTCATCACAGAGATGCCAGAGTGCATACAGTTTAAGACGGAAGAGAAGGGATGGACAGGAAGAGTGGGATTCGTTTTTTCCTTTCCCCCCTTTTCCCCTCCTAGTCTTTATATGCTCAACCAGAATGGCTTTTATCTATCTATTTTATATTATGGTTCTGAATAAGATTTTATATGGTTAAAAATTTAATCTATTGCATTTTTAAAAATACATCTGAGACCACGCTATTACAATTATATTGCCATAAGAGATATTTTCATTCATTAGCCAGAGCGGTATTAAGGTATTTGAATAGCAATTACACTAGAAACTAATTTTAGGTTTCCCTTTCACTCCCAGCATTTTATTTTTCTACAGCTATTTCTTTGCCAGAAAGAATTTTGCTGGGCACCCATCAATATGTTTTTCAACATTTAGAAGTCTTTTTGAATGAGAAGTTTTTTAATTCAAAATCTCATTTTTCTTAAAGAATGTACTTTGGGTTTAAGTATCTCTCTCTGCCTTCTCCTTTGTAGTCATTCTAAATGCAAAGAGGCATTCTACTACATGCCATGGATTTAATGTAACCTATTGCCAAAATGCATAACAAGGTAGAAACACAGCTTTAAATGGTTTTGGTAGAGGTGCACCTCGGTGGCTCAGTTGGTTAGGTGTCCAACCATTGATTTCAGCGTGGGTCCTGATCTCTGGGTTGTGGGATTGAGCTCCACGTCAGGCTCTGCTCTCAGCAGGGAGTCTGCTTGAGATTCTCTCTCTCCCTCTGCTTCTCTTGCTCATACTTTCTATCTCTCTTTCAAATAAATAAATAAATCTTTGAAGAAGAAATGTTTTTGGTAGAACACTGTCTTCAAAGGGCCTGTGATATTACTATTACTGATTTTCTTTAAAAGAAGCAACTTGATTTTTTTTACACTAAGTACACATTTTTAGAAGAGACTCTAGGTCAAATTTTAACAAAATCGGTATGAGATATAAATTAATACTAATTTTTTAACTTTATAGATTTAAATAACCATACCATTTTAGACATAATTTTAACCAGTGCATGGTTTGTGATAGAAATAGTCAATATGATTTTTTAAAAAACAATGTTTCCTTGAAGTAAATGTTTTCATGTTATTTCTTGAACTGTTGAAAGCAAGCTCCTTTCTTAACAGGCTCAGAAGTTTATCTAAGGAGAGAACTTATTTGCTGGGGAGACAGTGTTAAATTACGCTATGGGAATAAACCAGAGGACTGTCCTTTTCTCTGGGCACACATGAAAAAATACACTGAAATAACTGCAACTTATTTCCAAGGAGTGCGTCTTGATAACTGCCACTCAACACCTCTTCATGTAGCTGAGGTACAGAAAAACAATTTATCTGCATTAAGCAAAGAAATGTAGTACTCTTTCCTTGCTTTTCTTAAATGAAATACGCAAGTATGTGTTTTCTTTTCTAGTTGGACACCAACATGGATTTGGTGGTAGTATTTAATACTTATGCATAACTTCACAATTCTAAAAAAATCTTTTGATGCAGTAGTTATGGAAATCTGGGATATAAAATGTTTAATGCATTAATATTTTTATTTCAATTTAGGGAAATAGATTATATTGTCTCTGATGATATATACATAACCATATCGCCATATATATTATTAAAATATTTCTAACATTTTATTATTAACTTTTAAAGGATTAATATTAACATTTTAATAATATGCAACTACCTATCTTATTCTTGTTATTTTCTGATTGCTCTTGATATATTAATAGACAATGAAGTCACTGGTTACATGTTATTATTTAAGCACTAATATTACAGTATATTGAAGCTTGTTTTAGCCTCATTGATTCCATCTTATTGATTATTTATAAAAATGTAATTGTAAACATAAATGTTGTTTATCCTTCTTTGGGCTTTTTATAGAAACTGAGGCAGTGCCAAAATTTATAGCAGTATCTTCTATCTAATACAGCTTTATAAACACAATTTTCATCCTGTTTATAAGATCTTTGATAGCTTTCTCGTGACAACTTAGTGTTCTTTGGGAATGTATGCTTATCTGAAAAATATCTATTTCTGTTATTTTATGCAGTATTATAATGAATATGATTTGAGTCCAATGATGAAAAATTGATTCGACATGGAAGAATTTAGTGAACATTAGTTAAGGTGGTAGAATATTTTTTAGCTCCAAAAACTAGCAGAGGTTTTTCCTTATTGTGCTCTTAGCAACAGCAATATACATATATATATATTGCTGTTGCTAAAATATATATATGTAAGATTATTACATTATTATATACACATTATTATAATATATATGTAAGATTATTGCAACATTATAGCAAAACAGAAAATTAAAACTCAATTTATTAATTTTTAAGTTTCAAAATCTTCTAGGACCCTACTTGTTAGCTGACAGAATTTCAATTATTTTATTAACCTTTGTGCAAACATTATATTAAGAAAATTGGAACCAATTTGGTTTGTGATTAAGAGCTGATTACCATTTGTAGGAAAATTTGGCTTTTAGTGTAGTTAGACCTAATCTTTGCAATAGCTAAATGATTCACCAGCAGGAAATTTATCAATAATGGCCTAGTCAAAAGCCTGCAAATTAATAGTCTGGTTAGATGTATTAAAAACAAACACACATAAAACAGGGTGAAAGCCTAGCAGATTCACGGTGTTATAGTTTACATTTTTTAATGTGACACTAACATTTTTCTTCTTCCTTTTTCCCCCTTTGTGTCTCTGTATCTTTGCAAAATCTAATCTTCCTTTTTAACTGTTTTAATCCCTTTATAAATTCTCTTGTTTCCTGCGTGTGTATTGGTCTCTTTTATGTTTTCTTACATATGCACAATTAAATTTATTTGGAAATTCTTCTTGGATTTCCATTTTGTCTTGTTCCATGACATTTTCCTATGTCGAATCCATGCCTAGTTCTTGTCTCCTTTCCTACCCCCACTTGCTTTTCTCTTTGTGTTACATTTGTGACTGTGCTTTTTGCAGTACATGTTGGATGCTGCTAGGAAATTGCAACCCAATTTGTATGTAGTAGCCGAACTGTTCACAGGAAGCGAAGACCTGGACAATATCTTTGTTACTAGACTGGGCATTAGTTCCCTAATAAGAGGTAGGCTTGTTGATGTGTATTTCCCATCTAAAACTTTAGTTTTTGTTTAAGTAGATCATTTATTAGCATTATATACAATGTTGAATAATTTTCAACATAGTTAATGTTCTCTTAAATACTCTACGCCAACTTTTCTCTATCTCAGTCTGTTTTTATCAGGAAAAGTTTCCACTTTGGGGTAAAATATCTCCTCTTAAATTGAAAGATGAGTAGAATGAATTGATGACTCATGAACAACAGCATTTTTTTGTTTTTGAAAATACACAAATCTAGTTTTCATCTCCTACTTGGATAGATGATAGAATCTTAGCTTTTTTTCCCATAGATCCTATATAGCTAACATCCTAATAAACAACATATGTTCCCTTTTACCTACATGAGCCATTTCTGTGGCCAATTATAGAGAAGAAATTTTGGTCACTTAAACTAATAGACATTTGTTTAAATGTTTACAGCAGTTTTATTTTTTACAATATTTTATGGTATTTTTTGGAAACTCAGTCATGATAAGAAACCTAACCTCTTCTTGACCAGTAATAATGAAGATAATTAAAATATTCTGTAATGCTTTACAGAGGCAATGAGTGCATATAATAGCCATGAAGAGGGCAGACTGGTTTACAGATATGGAGGAGAACCTGTTGGATCCTTTGTTCAGCCCTGTTTGAGGCCGTTAATGCCAGCTATTGCACATGCCCTGTTTATGGATATTACCCACGATAATGAGTGTCCTATTGTGGTAAGCATCTATTCTGTTTCTTGTATTTACTTATTTTGCTAAACTCATGTGGAATTTAAGAAACAACAGATGAACATAGTGGAGAAAAAAAGGCAAACAATAAAACAGACTCAACTAAAGAGAACAAACTGAGGGTTGCTGGAGGGGAGGAGGGCAGGGGATGGGCTAAATGAGTGAGGCAGATTAAGGAGGGCACTTGAGAGCACTAGGTGTGGTATGTAAGTGATGAATCACTCAATTCTACACCGGAAACTAATATTACGCTCTATGTTAACTGACTGGAATTTAAATAAAATTTGAAAAAGGAAAAAATAAATTTTTTGATCTGATATTTAGTGACAATATCCACATGCTTCAGAACCATGTCTTAGATTTATACGTGATTGTGGTACATAGTTTTTGAATGTTTTGTTAAATTCTAAAGCAAATTAATGTCAAAAAATAATAAAATAAAGCCAATTAATGTCTTACAGTATGTAACTATGTAACTATCCTTTACTTCATTATGCAATTGGATGGCACTTTGCATTTGAAAGAAAATAAACCCTGGGGGGTTTTTTTTATTGTTTTCTAGCATAGGTCAGAATATGATGCTCTGCCAAGTACCACGATTGTTTCCATGGCATGTTGTGCTAGTGGAAGTACTAAAGGCTATGATGAATTAGTGCCTCATCAGGTATGTCTTAGTGGTGTTTTTTTTAAATCCACATGGCCAACAACTTTGAGCATTTTTACTAAAAGATCTTATTATAATTAAAATGTACACATGGCTGAGTTTTAACTTTGTTCAGATTTCAGTGGTTTCTGAAGAACGATTTTATACGAAGTGGAATCCTGGAGCATCTCCATCAGATAAAGGTGAAGTTAATTTCCAAAGTGGAATTATTGCAGCCAGATGTGCTATCAATAAACTTCATCAAGAACTTGGGGCCAAGGGTTTCATTCAGGCAAGAAACTAACTTTTTGTAAGTTTCTTAAGGTTCAGTTTCAGAGTAAGTTTTTCCAGTTTGAGCGCTAACGTGTTTTCTCTTTCTGTTTCTCAGGTGTATGTGGATCAGGTTGATGAAGACATAGTGGCAGTAACAAGACATTCACCCAGCATTCATCAGTCTGTTGTGTCTGTGTCTAGAACTGCTTTCAGGAATCCTAAGACTTCATTTTACAGCAAGGAAGTGCCTCAAATGTGCATCCCTGGTAATGCAACCTAAAAATGTTACTGTGATTATAACACAGTACTGGTGTGGTTGTAGTTGAGAAAGAATTCAAAATTTTGCATAACTTGGGGCACCCAGCTGGCTCAGTTGGTAGAGCATGTGACTCTTGATCTTGGGGTCATGAGTTCATGCCCCACGTTGGGTATAGAGTGTACTATAAAGAAAGAAAGAAATTAAGACTGGGATCACAACCTGAGCTGAAGGCAGACACTCAAGCAACTGAGCCAGCCAGGCACCCTGGGATGTGTTTTATAATTGTCAAGGAAGAGATATGGAGAGACTATAATTGCTATATGTTCACAAAAGAGAGAAATCACTAGTATTTAGAAAAGGCTTCTCAAGGGAGGTGGAACTTTAGTTTTTGAAAGATGTAAAAAAGAAAATTCATATTAATAGTTGTTAGTAAGACTATCTGGGGACTAGTGAAAATATCTATTTGGTTAAAATAGTGGAGTGACAGAGGGCTAGGAAGGTAATTGAGGATGGATTATGAAAAGCCTTAAATATTAAACTGTTTTCCACTTAGGTTTATATGTGTGTGTTTGTGTGTGTGTGTGTGTACATGCTCATACACAAGTACACAGTTAGACACACTATAAATATACATACATATACATATATATAAACACATGAATGTACATACATATTTCCTGGGTATAAAGGAAATACATGTTTGTTTTATACAAAATGGGAAATAGGGAATAAATTAAGAGGAAAATAAAGCTATTTCACAACTCAGAAAATGTTAATATTTGAGAATATTTCCATAACAGGCATTGTCCATGTAGTAAAAATGTAAGTTACCCCAAATTAATTTCCCGTGGTCCTGGGAAGCCCCGCATCAGGCTCCCTCTCTTCCTCGCTTGTGCTCCCTCTCTGCTCTCTCTCATTATCTCTGTCTCTGTCTCAAATAAATATATAAAATCTTTAAATAAATAAATAAAAACATACCCCTAAATCATATCCTTATTATTGCTAGATTTTTTTCTAGATGTGTGTATTTTATTTCTTCCTTACTGTTATATTTTATAGCAAAACATTCTCCTGTGCATATAGCAACTGTCCAAGTCTGGCAATTAATTGAGGGGATGAAGATTCCCATAAAAATCATCATATTCTATATTGGTTGCTAGTTATTAAATATATAAACTCCAGTTTTTAAAGATTATCAACTTGAATAGTTTTGTTTTTTTTTAAAGATTTTATTTATTTTTTTGACAGACAGAGATTACAAATAGGCAGAGAGGCAGGCAGAAAGAGGAAGGGAAGCAGGCTCCCCGCTGAGCAGAGAGCCCGACGTGGGGCTCGATCCCAGGATGCTGGGATCATGACCTGAGCCGAAAGCAGAGGGTTTAACCCACTGAGCCACCCAGGCGCCCCTCAACTTGAATAGTTTTAAGGTTAAATGTTCATTAGTTATTTTTAACTGCTTGCGAGTGTATAGTCAGTAATCTTGTCTGATTATTGCTAATGTACGTGTACAGTTTCACATGGTTGCAGTCAGTGTGAACAATATTATCTCGGGTTTTGTTTTGGTCATTGGTCTTTATTAAAACATTTCCATTTTGTAACAAAATTGTGATTTTCATTATGTTAAATATTTCATGTTTTATTATGTTAGTATTCCATCTTTAATATTCTTTAGTGTGTTTAACAGTGAATATACACTAGGAATAATTTTTTCTTTTGAATAATTTCTTAGTAATTATTTCGAGAAGTAGAATTTCTAGATCAAAAGGTACTGTTACTTATTGTCAGATTAATGGCTCAAATTACTTAAATAGTAAAATTCAAGTTTTATATATCCTTTGACTCAGCAGTTCTACTCCTAGGTTTATCTCTGAAAAATTCTCATATGTTCCATTAGAAGACAGGCAAACAAGAATATATTTGGCATATTCACACAATGGAATACTATTTGGCATTTGAAACAAATGAGCTACAGCATGAGCTGCAGCTTATGTAGCAATGTGAACAAATCTAAAAAATAGTATTGTTTAATAGAAAGCAAGTTGCAGAAATATATATATATATAATTTGAATCTACTCTAATAAAACTTGGAAATATGGAAAATAATATATGTTGTTTTGGGAAACATATATGTAGTAAAATGCACAGGATTTATGAATGCCAAATTGCAGGTGACAGTTACCTCTGAAGGGAAAGAAAGGGTACACATTTGTAATGTTTTCTTCAGCCAGGAGGTATGATCTGGCTGTTTAAAATTTTTCCCTACTTTTTGTATTTCTGAAATTTTTCATTTTTTTAAATAAAATTTTCAAGTGATTTATTTCCTCTCTGCTCAAAATTAGGAAGGTTATATATCATTCCTAAGATCTAAGCCATTATTACTTGATAAGATCTTTTTTTCAGAAGGTCTTTGTTAATTTATGATTTTAAAAACAAAGCATTGAGTGAAAAATGCATCTTGGGTGGAATGATCTACTCTCAGACTGATATTTCATATTCAACTCTAAGTTTAATGAATTAAATTGAATTAGCACTTCCTAATTCCAGATGGTTTAATATGAAATTTCATTAATATTTTTATTTATTCGTAGGCAAAATTGAAGAAGTAGTTCTTGAAGCCAGAACTGTTGAGAGAAATACAAAACCTTATCAGAAGGATGAGCATGCGATCAATGGAATGCCAAACATCACAGTAGAAATTAGAGAACATATTCAGGTATTTGGGACTCTCATCTTACTACCATGTTTAACATCTTAAGGACATTAGAATTATTGATTGAATGGTTTTATACAATTTTTTCAAGCTTAGTGAAAGTAAAATCGTTAAACAAGCTGGAGTTGCCACAAAAGGACCCAATGAATATATTCAAGAAATAGAATTTGAGAACTTGTCTCCAGGAAGTGTTATTATATTCAGGTATGTTGGAGTTCCAACTGTTGACTTTGCTTGCAAAATAGATGACATATTCTGTTAATTTTGAATGAATCATTCCTAAAAAGTAACCATTTTTTAAATTAACGTTTTCAGAGTTAGTCTTGATCCACATGCACAAGTTGCTGTTGGAATTCTTCGAAATCATCTGACGCAGTTCAGTCCTCACTTTAAATCTGGGAGCCTTGCTGTTGACAACTCAGATCCTATATTAAAAACTCCTTTTGCTTTGTAAGTATGCCTTAGTTTATGGAGATTTGCCACTTTAATAACTGATAAGTTATTGCAAGCCTGATTTAAGCAGTTTTAAGGGTGCTCTCTGTCCATGCTACTCAGACAGTGGTCCAAGAACCAGTAGTCATACTAGCATCATCTGTTGTTCACATGTCCTGTTGCTTTATCATTTGTATATGTGCTTTCATGTGCACTCTCACACTCATGCACTCTCTATATGTAGCTATAGATATGAGCAAACACATACATGCACACATGCAACTCTATACACACACATGTGCACACGATTTTTCTGAACTATCTGAGGCTAAGTTGTATACACCATATTCCTTCCACATCATTTTTTAAAATATTTATTTTTTTGAAGTAAGCTCCACACCCAACGTGGAGCCTAAACTCATGACTCTGAAGTCAAGAGTCACATGTTCTTCTCACTGAGCCAGCCAGATGCCCCAAGCTAAATTTTTTGTTGTTCATTGGCTGTTTATTTATCCTGTGAAATAGCATTTTATGTACTAACCCATTTTTTTATTGTGTTCAACTTTTTGTTTTTATAAGAGCTTTTCTCATTAAGGATATCAGCTCAACTCAAACTCTTAGAAGAGTATTTGCATTCTAAAAATATCTGTGGTGGGGCGCCTGGGTGACTCAGTCATTAAGCGTCTGCCTTTGGCTCAAGTCCTGATCCCAGGGTCCTGGGATGGAGCCCCACATCAGGTCCTGCACAGCAGGGAGTCTACTTCTCCCACTCCCGCTGCTTGTGTTCCCTCTCTTGCTGTGTCTCTCTCCATCAAATCAATAAATAAAATCTTCAAAAAAAATAAAATGCAATGAAATGAAAATAAAAATATCTGTGATGAAGCTGTTTTATGTTTCTGTGGCTTGCTTATAAAATGCATATTCATCCTCAGACCTACTCAGATTATCAGGGTAAGGCCAAGGAATCTGTATCTTAATAAGCTCCCCACGTAATTCGTATGTAAGTTCACTGGCTATGTGTCAGAAAGCATTTGCCTAGAATGGAGTTGGTACTGAGACTGCTGATTGATTTGATCAAACTTGACTCACAAACAGTGGATGAAGGAAGAGTCGGTCCTAGCTATGAGGACAGAGTCTGGCAGAAACAGGAAACAAAGCCCAGCCAACCCTAATTTTCTCAGTTGAGATAGAACTAAAAGAGAAAGAAGGAAGTATATTTAAGAGTTTATATTTTCACATAAAATTCAAGAGGATATGTATTCAGTTCTGTAGAATGAAATGACCAGAACAGCTAGAATTATTTTAAAAAAAAAAAAAAGGTAGGGTTTTGTTGTATTCAAGTGTGGTCAGTTATACAGTCTCACTGCTACCCGGATCAAGGGGAAACCAAGGCCATGACAGACACCTCCTTCTGACTATTATCAAGAAGCATCCTTAGCTAAGAAAATCTTGTTTTCTTGAATAACCCAGCTAAGGAGCAGTGCCGCCTTAAGAGAGGAAAGAAATACTACATGATTTCTAAGGTGGTTAACTATGAATTTTGATTATCCCTTTGCTGGTCCTTGACAAGTATTTCAGTTTTAGGATAATTAGCATAAAAATGTTATTGATGTCCTACTTAAGAGAATATAAAGAAGAGAAAAAAACCAAGCCCATCAAGAAAGATTAAAAAAGCAAATTTGTGGGGCGCCTGGGTGGCTCAGTGCGTTAAGCCTCTGCCTTCGACTCCGGTCATGATCTCAGGGTTCTGGGATTGAGCCCAATATCGGGCTCTCTGCTCAGTGGGGAGCCTACTTCCCCCTCTCTCTCTGCCTGCCTCTCTGCCTACTTGTGATCTCTCTCTCTGTCAAATAAATAAATAAAATCTTTAAAAAAAGAAAAATGAAAAAGCAAATTTGTAAGAAAAATGTTGTAGCAACCAAAATATTTTTCCAGGATACTTCCAAGTAATCAAATTTGGCAATTGATTTGTTTTTCTTGGCTTGGAAGAAATGTTACTTCTAACTGAATCTTTAGCATGTTTTATCCTTTAATTATTATTTATAACATATATTGTTTGTAATGTATATAATAGTGCTGAGGTACTAAAACATATATTGTTAAGGTATTTTATGGTTATGATTCAGATTTTCTTCTTTATTGACAGCATTTTAGTGTATTTACCAGTTCTCTTTATTTTCCACTTCTTAGCATTGCCTCAAAATTAACTTTGGCTGAGCTGAATCAGGTACTTTACCGATGTGAAGCCGAAGAACAAGAGGATGGTGGAGGCTGTTATGACATACCAAACTGGTCATCTCTTAAATATGCAGGTCTTCAAGGTAAGCAAATACAAGGATAGTTAAGCTTTTGGGTTTGGGGGGGGTTTTTTAGGGTCATATGGTATCTTCTTTATAGAAATAATGTGTGGGCTTAGAATCCAACTGCTTAGGTTCAGATTGTGGCCCTGCCACCCACTCATTCATTGATCTCCAGCCAGTAACTTAATCTCTCTGTGCCCATTTCTGCCTTTATAAAATGTGAATAGTATTGTATAATTCATAGGCTTTTTTTTTTAAGATTTTATTTATTTATTTGACAGAGTAAGAGATCACAAGTAGGCAGAGAGGCAGGCAGAGAGAGGGGGAGAAGCAGGCTCCCCGCTGGGCAGAGAACCTGATGCAGGGCTCGATCCCAGAACCCTGAGATCATGACCTGAGCCGAAAACAGAGGCTTTAACCCACTGAGCCACCCAGGTGCCCCTCATAGGCTTTTTTTTTTTTAGGCTTAAAAGATGTATTTTTATTTGGTTTATACAAATAGTGAATTTATTGATTTGTATTCGGTAATGAAATACAAAATGAATCTCACATAGGCTTTTTTGAAGACTAAATGAGAAAATTTATTTGGGCCCAAATGGTACAGGTTGTAAATATAATATATTCATCTTCCTTTTTCATCTAATCAAAAACTTTGTTTCATTGCATATTTGTCTTATCTAAAAAGAGAACTTATAGTAAAACATTATGTAGTTAGAGTAGTTGTGAGGCAGGACATAGGATCTAAATATTTAATTATCAGCTTAACCCACCTGGTTGGAAATATTTTCTTGGATTTTTATCTAGGAAATGTGGCTGATCACACATGTATTCCTAGTTCATGTAGTATTCCACATATCATGCCTCCTTTGCAACTCATTTTCTCTGTCCATCTAACCCATCTTTAAGGATGAGTTTGACTCTTACATCTTCCACAAAGCATTCTTTAACTATTATTTTTCACGGTAAGATCTTAGTCCCCTTGGATACCCATTTCATTAATTTACTATGCCTCTTATTTGCTATACCATCTTACTTGGAAGATATTTTACTAACTAGTACAGTGTTTTGTGAATATTTATTGTTGTGGTTAAGAATGGGCTCTAGATTCCCTGCATTACACTCACTAGCTTTATAACCTTGGAGTAAACTCTGCATGGCCCAATTTTCTCATCTGCAAAAGGGAAACAGTAATAGTGCTACCACAAGGACTAAGTGACTTAATACATGCAAAGCACTTAGACAATGCTGTTTATAGTTAGTACTTGATAATTGTTAGCCTTAAGACTCCACTAACTAGATTGTACCTTGAGAAAGGACAATGTTTGCCTTTTTTGCATTCTTGTTTTTTAGCTTTTGTACTTCCTACAAAACCAAGCACATAAGAAAGCTCCCAGTAACTTTCTTCTAGGCTTTGGTGCTTTTGACATTTTTTTTTCTAAAACAGTCTCATTTTCAACAAAAAAAAATGTTTTGTGGTGTGCAAAATAGAGAAATGTATATATTACCATCCTAGACAGCTACTTACTCCATTTTCACCCTGAGCTGTGGAATTCCTTCTGCTCCCTGACTGAAAAAAACACACTGTTCTGAACTTCTTTTCTGGCCTTTTTCTTTCTTAAAGTTTAGTCTAATTCTTTACTAACTCTCTCCTGATTTACTTTTTACTTTGTATCAATCCTTTTTTTTTCTCTGACAGTTTAGTATTTCCAGTGTTCCACTGGATATTTCTAGCAGACTCTTAATAGCAACATCCAATTAAGTCAGACTTAACAACTTCATTAACTTTCTCTCTCCTAAACAAAATCCCCCTTCTCTTCTTCTCTACTTTTTATAATAATAAGTCATGTTGGAATCCAGGAATCTGTTTTTGGATCTGTCCCTTTTATCTTCTGTATTCAATCAGTGATTGTGACTGAATTTTTTCTGTGTTCTCTATAGTATACAATATTCTTTTATTTTCGTAGTTAACACCCTATTCAAAGACTAAGTCCTGTCTGCAAAACCAAGTAACCAATTTTCAAATTTCTTGTTACCTCTTCCACAGAACATTCCATTCCATTGATCAGATCTCTTTTTCTAAAATGCTGCTTCATCATGTCACCGTTATTCAACAAGTGAAACTTATATTTACTGAGCAATATTTGCCTTCTTAAAAAATGCTAGAGCAGGGATGTCTGGATGGCTCAGTGGGTTAAAGCCTCTGCCTTTGGCTCAGGTCATGATCCTCGGGTCCTGGGATCAAGCCCCACGCCGGGCTCTCTGTTCAGCGGGGAGCCTGCTTCCTCCTCTCTCTGCCTGCTTCTGATCTCCATCTGTCTACTTGTGATCTCCTACTTGTGATCTCCGTCTGTCAAATAAATAAATAAAATATTTTTTAAAAAATTAGAAAAAAAATGCTAGAGCAAAAGTGAAACATTGTTTTTTATACTGTCTTGTTTTCTAGTTTTTTTATGTTTTATGCTTTGTTTCCCAAAGAAGGTTGTAAGCCCCTTGAGAGAAAGAACTACATCTTAATTTATATATTTATTATTTCTTAAGACATGCTATATACAAAGTAAAATTAAATCCTAAATATATAAATAAATTTAGTCAAAATGAACTTGGTGAGGCTATTAATATAATATTTTTCATGTGGAAATTATTACATTATTGTGTAATGAAAGAAGTACTATTGTTCCGTCATTGAAATAACAGAAACTGCTGTGTATGCATAGAAATTCTAATGTTTCTGCTTGAGTATTACTTAAGGATATGCTCATATACTTCACCTTGGTAGCTTGTTTAGTTCCAACTCCCTCTTGTGATAATTCAAAGATCCTTTCCAAAGCAGGACTGTTATCACCAGAGATGCTCCTTGCTCTGTCTGAAACCACTCCTGTGATTGCCTGAATATTAATGATTCTGCCACTTTTTAATATGAGAAGATACAGACTTAATCAATTTTCCCCCCAATGCCTTAGGGCAGGGAAACTATGTCAGTTAGTTGCCTTTGAATATTATAATATTTAAATTCAGAAGAACAAGACAAATCTCAGAAGTTAGGAATCTTGGAAAGCTCTACATAGCTCCTGTGACAGTAGTCTCCTTCAGTATGTCTTTGTATCTCAGGGCAAGCCAGTGTGGCCACACCATATCTCCAACCGTGGGAAGTGCTACTGTGGTCTTTGCAGCTCTTGTGTCTACCTCTATACGTGTTCACCCCGTATCACTAAGAGACAGCAGTAGCCCAGGCTATGGGAACAAATTGCCTCTGCCAATAACAGCATGATATTTCTATGAATTTTCAGGATTAATGTCCGTCTTGGCAGAAATAAGACCAAAGAATGACTTGGGACATCCCTTTTGTGATAATTTGAGATCTGGAGATTGGATGATTGATTATGTCAGTAACCGACTTATTTCACGATCAGGAACTATTGCTGAAGTAAGTAAAAGTCTACTCTAGTTCATAAAACAAGGAAACAATGAAAACTATATTACTATGGTGTATATAAAATTAACATAGTTTTCTAACCTGAAAACTCCTCTTTTCCTCCCTTCATCATCTTCCCATTTTAACAAATGGAAATCTGGTTGATAGATTACTAGATAGTAGAGCTGCATGTTTGGATTTACCTCTTTAATGCACCTAGCCTGTAAACACACCAAATTAACTTTTTTTTAAATTAAAATGTAATGTATTATTTGCTTCAGGGCTACAGGTCTGTGAATCATCAGTCTTACATAATTCACAGCACTCACCATAGCACATACCCTCCCCAATGTCCATAAATCAGCCACCCTATCCCTCCCCACCAACCCCCCAGCAACCCTCAGTTTGTTTCCTGAGATAAAGAGTCTCTTATGGTTTATCTCCCTCCCAATCCCATCTTGTTTCATTTTTTCCCTCCCTGCCCCTCACAACCCCCCGACCCTGCCTCGCAAATTCCTCATATCAGAGAAATCATATGATAATTGTCTTTCTCTGATTGACTTATTTTGCTTAGCATAATACCCTCTAGTTCCATCCATGTCATTGCAAATGGCAAGATTTCAGGGGGATTTGATGGCTGCATAGTATTCCATTGTATATATATACCACATCTTCTTTATCCATTCATCTGTTCATGGACATCTAGGTTCTTTCCATAGTTTGGCTATTCACACCAAAATAACTTTTAAAATTATTTTTATAATAGGTTGGTAAATGGTTGCAGGCTATGTTCTTCTACCTGAAGCAGATCCCACGTTATCTCATCCCATGTTACTTCGATGCTATATTAATTGGTGCATACACCACTCTTCTGGATATAGCATGGAAGCAGATGTCAAGGTATATCCAACAAAGCTTCAGTTAATAGGCATGTTTGTGTAGAAACCATATATATTCAGTTTATATACTCTTTAAAGACCAAATAAAGAACTGTCATAGATTCATAGAGTTGAGAAAGTTTGTAAGTGGATAGTAAATGTATTTGCATCCTTTTATTTGGAGCATACAAAAACAAACATAGGTATTAAAATCTGTTCAGTAAAGCTAAGAACTCATGTTCATGGGAAAATTTAATTGTTTCATATTATTTGCTTCTATTTATTCTTTGACTTGTTAATAGATATAATTTTTAGAATATGCGTACAGTTTTTTTTCCTAATTTTTCATTAAGAGAAAAGTTATTCTGCTATTACAGAATAATATTATTATTCAGAATTATTATCACAGAAATTTGCCTTTAGTGATAAATTTCCCTAAAATGAAATTACAGATCAGAATGTACCACTGAAGAGCCATCAAACTGATTTGGGAATAATTTCAGAAAGAACGAAACTTCAAGGGTGCCTGGGTGGCTCAGTCAGTTAAACGTCTGCCTTTGGCTCAGGTCATGATCCCCAAGTCCCAGGATCTAGCCCCAAATCGGGCTCCCTGTTGGGCAGGAAGTCTGCTTCTCCCTCTGCCCCTCACCCAGCTTGTGTTTTCTTTCTCTCTCAAATAAATAAATAAAATACTTGAAAAAAAGTTTCAGCCCTTCCATTTGTTGCACTATAGGCCTTGGACTTAAAACCAGCCATAATATTGGGTGAAATGAAAGCAGTTCTGAAATCTAACCAAACTGAAATATTTTCAGCCAGTATTACCATTGTTACACATCTGGTAGAGAGGCTAGTTGAAGGAAAGAATCAAATTAAAATGATACTACTAAAAATTTTTGAAACAATGGGTATGCAAGATGAGTAAGTTCTAGAGATCTGCTGTGTAACATTGTGCTTGTACATAACAGTATCATTATTGAATTGTACAATAAAAATCTATTAAGAGAGTAGATTTCAAGTTAAGTGTTCTTACCACAATAAAACTTTTTAAGTAAATAAATAATAAAAAATTTTGTATTTCTACAAATTATATTTTAAATTCAGTCACTTTGTTACAGCTTTGTTCAGAATGGCTCTACCTTTGTGAAACACCTTTCACTGGGATCAGTGCAGATGTGTGGAGTAGGAAAGTGCCCTTCTCTGCCACTTCTTTCACCTTCACTTATGGATGTACCATACAGGCTAAATGAGATCACAAAAGAAAAGGAGCAGTGTTGTGTGTCTCTAGCTGCAGGTAAGAAATTACATACAGGTTAAAATGTGTCAGTCAATATTATTCAAGGAGGAAAAGTTATGGGGAAATCACTATTTTTAGAAAAAGACATGTTATCCAAGATTTTATGTGACTGCTAAAAAAAAATTCATATCCACTTGTAGAACTAGTATTTGTGCTTACTATTTAATTAATACTGTACAACAGGCATTTTTTTATGTGTGTTTTTCATTGTGGCTAGTCAATCCTTCTGCACGTTTTTGTTTTTTTCTGACTCTTGACATTTTGTATTTTTTTAAATCAGATTTATTTTACTAACCTTTTATATTATACCTTTTTCCCAATTTAAAAAATGAACTCAGTCTTGTAAATTACCAAGAGATAAGAGAAAGTCCTCTACAAGTTACAAAACACAAAACAAGTGTCAAATAATTTTTTATTATGTGTCTAATTGCAGTCAAATGCTTTCAACTATATTTTTTGGCATTTTTTAACAGTAATGTTAAAACTTGAATCAAGTAACAAATCTAAGAATAGATTTCTTAGCATTCCTTAGATTTCGTAGATTCCTTGACATTTAAGGCCACTGAATTTAGAACTTTCCAAACTAAACTGAAAATTACCAAATTGCAAGATGAAAGTAATAGTATTTATGTGATTTCCTCTTAAATATGCATCTCCCCATATCAAGAAAAAAGACTTAGTCAGATCTGACAATTAAAAGAGAAATTAACTTTTCATTTAGAATGATTATATTTCATTACATAATTATGTTTTAGATTTTCATTCAACTATTTCATCTTCTCCCGGTACTTATATTTCCCCTATGAATCCATGAAGATTCTCATGAAACTGAACTGGGTCATTGTGGAAAAAAAATTGATGTGCAGAATTTGGTTTTAAAGTCTGCTGCTTAGAAGCCTATTACACAAAATAGTGATCTCAACATTCTTGATTATTCACTGCTATTGTTAAGCACTCCCAAAATAAATATACTGATATACTGATATCATAAATGATATATTAATAGAAGATATGATACTCAATATACTTATAATCAGGTACAGTATAAAACAAAAATAGAGACTATAAAGATAAATTAATAAATATAAATAGAAGTTTTTATATTTTCTTCCAGTATCCCAAGGGAGTGTTCTGTACACTCCATACCAACAAAGTATAAAACTGCACATATTTGCAGACAGGTTTTTGGGGGTTCATTTTAAAATGAATACCAAGCCTTTGGTAATAGTAGCATAAAAATTATAATTATAAACTTGTATAATAAATGACAAGGTAGAAATCACTCACAAAATATGTGATCTGTAAGTCATATACTCTTGGAGGTCAAAAGTTAATGCAAACATTTCCACATATCAGTGCTAGAGATTTTATAGTTTTGAAATCTTTTTTTTAAATTTTTTATTTCTTTTCAGCATAACAGTATTCATTGTTTTTGCACTACACCCAGTGCTCCATGCAATCCATGCCCTCCCTAATACCCACCACCTGGTTCCCCCAACCTCCCACCCCCCGCCCCTTCAAAACCCTCAGGTTGTTTAACAAAGACAAACTGACTGTACTTTGGGATATACCAACTCAGAATTGCCCTTAAATCTATCTATACTCATATTTCATACAAGGTGTTAAATGGGTTAAAGTACCAGGAAGTCTGCGTGGCATAGAGTCGTGTATATGTCAACTGCTGTCCTCATCGTCATCAAAGTTATAACCATCAACCATATATAAACCATTTATCAATAATCAACTATGTGTAAATAATACACAAAGTGTTTAGGGAAATTTTATACCATTATTTTGGAGACAGTTTAGGAAAGAAGTGTCTGATGTTACCTTTAATTCTGATCCTTCTTAGAAAAAATGTCTGCTCCAAAAAAGGTAAAGACCCGATTAGCAGAAACTTAAATGGCCAAAATTTTCTTTTGTTGTAGTCAAATTCTTTTGCCTCTCAATTTACCTTTTATAATTAGCCTTTTATTTCATTCATTTAGTAAATTTATATATATATTATATACCAGTTACAATTGTCAGTGATAGATTAGTAAACAAGCCAGATAAGGTTTCTGTAACTGTGAATCCTATTTTCTTCTAGGGAAAGACAGTTACTCATGCAACAAACCAGAAAACAAGCAAACAAGATAATATCAGATAGTGTTAAATGCTTAGAAGATAGTTATGAATGGATACTGAATACATTTTACTTAAGACCTTAGTTTTCCCTTCCTGAAATATGTGTTATACTTTTGCTTTAGCATATTTCTTTTTTGAGTAGAATGCTGATTTCCTTTACTTTCCTACTGATTATTGTTTTTAGTACAAATAAGGGTAACAGTGTATTCTTGACATGTTTTATAAGAAACTAAACTCAGTATAGAAGTAAAATTTTAGATTTTATGAAACAAGATGGGACTGGGGAGGGAGATAACCATAAGAGACTCTTAATCTCAGGAAACAAACTGAGGGTTGCTAGGGGGTGGAGTGAAAAGGATAGGGTGGGTGGGTGATGGACACTGGGGAGGGTATGTGCTAGGGTGAGTGCTGTGAAGTGTGTAAGACTGATGATTCACAGACCTGTACCCCTGAAGCAAATAATACAGTATATGTTAATAAAAATTTTTTTAGATTTTATCCATCAATCACCCTATTTTATCTTGTGCATAATGGCTACATTTACATAGAATGTTCAAGTTATTTGGTACCTGAAATCTCTATTTTCTTTTGTAAAACCTGGCCAACAAATTGTAACTTTTTTTTTATTTATTTGAGAGAGAGGGAGAAAGCGTGAGCACAAGTAAAGGGAGGGGCAGAGGGAGAGGGAGAAACAGATGCCCTGCTGAGTAAGGAGCCTGATGGGGGCCCCAATTCCAGGACCCCAAGATTATGACCTGAGCCAAAGGCAGATGCTTCACTGACTGAACCACCCAGGCACCCCTGTAACACTTTTAAGTTGTTTTGAATTAATGAGAAATTTGGTATTAAAGTTTGAATCTAGACTGATATATTAATAAACATGTTCAGTATGTATCATTAAGATCATCATTTCATATTTAATTTGTTGCCTCTAATTGCAGGTAGAATCTTTTCAAATATATCATTAGTGTTACATGGCACAGCTCTCTCTCTCTTGAGCTCTTCCACTCTCATATCTGGAGAGTGTACTTTATGCTTTAGTAACCGTTCCCACTTGTGTTACTAAAAATATATATACCATTAATACTGTATTAAGTGTTTGTTTATATGTTAAATATTAGATCTCTGATTTCAACCCTTAATTTATCAAAAGAAAGTTTATCTGTGTTTAAAGACTCACATTCTAATCAATTTAGATAAGCACCCCTCTCTGCTCCTGACTCTTAATTTCTTTGAGGTCACAAATTCCTTTAAGAATGTAATAAGAATAAAAAGAAAAAAAATAAGAATAAGGAACCTCTGGGCGCCTGGGTGGCTCAGTGGGCTAAGCATCCGGCTTCTGCTCAGGTCATGATCCTGGGGGGTCCTGGGATCAAGCCCTGCCTCTGGCTTCCTGCTCAACAAGGAGTCTGCTTTTCCCTCTCCCTCTGCCCATCCCCTCTGCTCTTGCTCTCTCTCTCGCTCAAAAATAAAGACATAAAATCTTAAAAAAAAAAAAAAAAAGAACATGGAAACTCATCACAGAAATGTTGACATAGGTATAGTCATACATTTTACAGATAATTTTAGAGGGCTTGCAGACTCCCTCATTCTTGTCCCCCTGCTTTAGGGGGACTGGCCTACAGTAATGGAGTTCATAGGCCTGTGTGTATTGTTAAGATTAACGTATTACTTTGTTGTATTTTCTATTAGGCTTACCTCATTTTTCTTCTGGTATTTTCCGCTGCTGGGGAAGGGATACTTTTATTGCACTGAGAGGTCTACTGCTGATTACTGGACGCTATGTAGAGGCCAGGTAGGAGATCTCTAAAAAGTTGCAATGCAAGTTTATGTGTAAACGTTTTTCACATGCTCTTCAAACTTTCCTTCTTGCCATCTATTCATAACATTTAGGAGGTATGTTTTCCTTAAGTATTTTTTTAACATGTTTATTTAATAAGATCGTAGAATCTCAAAGGAGTGGATATCTTTGATGTTATTAAGTTCTAGTCCTTCATTTACAGGTCAGATTATCTTCAGCGTTTGCTAATTGATCTCAGTAAAAATAAAAAATGTGTAATCATGTTACTAACATCACTCACTAAAGAGTAAAATTTCTATGCCCGAATTAAGTATAAGAACTCAGATGAACTTTTGGGTAAAATTTGAATTCTATCATTTTTTCCCTTCTATAATGCAGGCTGAGTCATGTAGAAAGAATTATAGTATCAGGTTTTCCTCTATGTGTTGTCAGGCCTTGTAACCTCCAGTTGTGTCTTTTAGTCTTAAAATAATGTTTTCTTATGTCACAGTAATATGAATGAAATTGTCAAAGGTAGAAAAGAGAGGCTGTACAGCAGTGCCACTCAACTCAGCACAAATCAGTACCACAGATCAGCAGTCACCATCACCTGAGAACTTGCTAGAAATGCAAATTATTGGTCCTTATGCTAGAGCTCTGAATGTGGGGATGGGGAGGGTAGGATAGCAGATGGAAATCTGTGTTTCTACAAGGACTCCAGGTGATCTCCAGCCCAAGGCAAAAGTTTGATAGCACTGCTCTACAAACTAAAGCTTTCAGCAGAAAAAGCATTTAAATGATACTTGTTTTGATGTCATTCGAAAAACCTGAAGTTTCCCTCTTCAAATGACAAAAGTTCTGGTTTCGGTCTTTTTAAAATTGAAAATTTATTTTTTAGATTGAAGATTTCTAAGTGGACTTCTGAAATGTATGACATTCTTCCCTATTACCTAATATAATAAGACCTTTTCTTATTCACTTAAGAGACCATTGTGGGGTTATAGAAATTTGGGAGGCTGTTTGCTTCTTCCTTAAATGTTCCTAAATAAGTATGATTAAGAAGTAGAACATGGAACATTAGGATTCAGCACAGTATAGTGGTTAAGAACTTGGGTTTGGGCCAGACTGCCACATTCTAATCCTGTTTCCAAACTACCAACTGATACATTATTTATCCTCTTTGTACTCTGTAAAATGGTGATAATACTTAAGTTACAGGGTTTTTCTAATGATTTCTTTTTAAGATTTTATTTTTGGGTGATGCCTGGGTGGCTCAGTCCATTTAGCATCTGACTTCCGCTCAGGTCATGATCTCAGTGTCCTGGGATCAAGCCCTGTGTAGGGCTTCCTGCTCAATGGGGAGTTTTCTCATCCCTCTGCCCCTCCCCTGTTCATGCTCGCTCACAAGTGTGCATGTGCTGTCTCTCTCAAATAAATAAAATCTTTTTTAAAGAAAAGATTTTATTTTTTTAAGTAATCTCTTCACCCAACGTGGGGCTCAAATCTACATCTCTGAGATCAAGAGTCACATGCTCCACCAACTGAGTCAGCCAGGCGTCCCTAGTGAGGATTAAATGAACTAACTATACAGTTATAGTGTCTAGAACAATATCTGTTACATGCTAAGTATTACACAAATGTAAATCATTATATATAAATTATATATAAATCATCATATATAAATGTAAATCATAATAATGTAAATCATTATTATTATTTTCCTTGTTATCTTGTCTCCCAGTTATCACTTCTGTATACCATCAACAATTTCTGTTTTTTAATTTTACATATAACTATCTAGATCAGAGGTCAGAGAAATATGGCCTGTCACCTGTTTTGTATGACCTGGGAGCAAAGTACAATTTTTAAAATTTTAAAGAGTCATTTAAAAAAGAAGAAGGATGCATGACTGGGACCATATATATGGGCAACAAAGCCTAAAATATTTACTGTCTGGTCCTTTGCAGAAAAAGTTTGCCAACCCTGACTTGGATGATTCTGAGAGGATAATGTATTTGTTAAGGTAGTGCTAGGTGCTATAAATTATAAATTCTTATATTTCAATGGTTTTTCACAAATGAAATTTATTTCTTGCTTCTGGTTCAATGTGGGTGTTCAGGAGCCGGCTTCCCACGTAATGATTCAAGGATATAGGCTCCTTCTTCTTGAGAATTGAACATCTCCTAGGGCTTCTGAGTACTACTCTCCAGCCAGCTGGCAGAGAGGGAAAGAGAGTGGGGAAAATACACCTGCTTCATGCAGTTAACGTACATCAGTTCCATTCACCTTCTTGCCTTAGAATCTAGTAATCTGGCCACAGCCACCTAAAAAGTAGGTTGAAGCATGTAGGAAAGCCATTTTTGGTGGGCACAGGGCTATCTGTACCACAGAGAGTTCTACTTCCTCCTTCTACAGAGATATTCATGGACAGAGGTCTTTTTATTCAAGTTTCAAATGTATGACATTGTTCTGGATGGTACGATTGCTGCATTCTGACCTTTTCTTAATTGAAGTGTCACTATCCATATTAACACCGGTACTGCAGAATACAAATAACTGCACTGTTACTGAGAGATGGGCATTAAACTGAGACACAAAATTAATTAAATTTCTAAATGGTTTAACCAAAAAGCACTGAAGCCTGGACATTTTAAATGACTTTTCCTAGATCATACAGATGGCAATGCTAGGTTTTAAACCCTAGTCTTACTTTCATGTCCGTTTTAGAAATGCTGTTCCATCTTATGAAGTTGTCATTTGGTATACGATGATACAATGATACTTTAAAAGATTAAGTATTCTCTACCAGTTTTTGAAAATAAATCATGGTTTCCAAGGTCAGCTTTTACCCATTTATTTTCCTATGTATTTGCTTTGGTATTTAAAATAATACAGTTCATGTCACATTTACTTTGATTTTGAAATACCACAGATTTCAGAAGTAAACTCTAGAGCTGTAACGGACCCTAAAAGCCACCCAGTTCAATACCTAAATCCACAGATGAAAAAACTATCCCAAGAGGGTAAGCCACACAGATTATCAGAGAAAAAGCCAGGGTTAGGATCAAGGTTTCAGGCTTTTAATTCAGTGCTTAATCTCTCATATTATGACCACTTGCTACATGAAAATTCAAAGAAATAGGGACAAGAGAGAAAATGCATCTGAAATAATAGTCACAAAAAGGGACTTAAATCTTTTAAGTGATTGTTTTCATGTCAAATGATCCACTTAATTCTGTTGTTTTAGGAATATTATTTTAGCATTTGCTGGTACCCTGAGACACGGTCTCATTCCTAATCTCCTGGGTGAAGGAACTTATGCCAGATACAATTGCCGGGATGCTGTGTGGTGGTGGCTACAGTGTATTCAGGATTACTGTAAAATGGTTCCAAATGGCCTAGACATTCTCAAGTGCCCAGTTTCCAGAATGTATCCTACAGATGATTCTGTTCCTTTGTCTGCCGGCACACTGGTAAAAATCCTCTTCAAACAATTTTTTTTTCCTGAAAAATAACTTAGCCTCTAATATAAAAATGTATGTAATAAAGAATCCACATCTGAAAAATTCTTCAAGTATTGGTATATGTTTAGCACCTGCTAGTTCTCTGAGCAGTTGCAGAGATAAGACTTGCTTCTTGCTTAAAGAACTTGCTACATGATAGAAGATATGATATGTACCTAATATGGCCATTGTAAAAGGAAGTGCAGGGGAAATGCTGTACATAAAAGGGAGAGAGATAATCTAGTAGGTGGTTCTCAGGGAGGACTTCATTAAGTAGCTAGAATTTCACCAAAACTGAACCTTAAAAGGTAAGTGGGATTTCAGCAGAAATGAGGGAAGGTGTGGGAAGACTTCAGAAATGGAAAGGAAAAATAAAGTTCAGGGTGGACCGAAGCACAGTTTAGGACATACTGCTTGGTCTGATTTGGCTTTTTATGGAGGGTACCTGCTGGATAGTAAGAGTAGGTGGGAAAGGGTGAACCAAATTGTGGAGAGCCTGATCACCAATCCAGGGAGTCCAGAGGTTATGTTATGAACAGTACAGAATAAATAAACATTTTGAGTGGTTTTCTTCCCAGTCAATAATGTACAATGATGTACTTTTGCCACTTCTGATCTACCTTTATATTATAGTTTGGTATGTGACTGTGGAGGACTTCTAAACCACCTTAGAGTTAGCAGAGGTCTGTGTCCCCATGATGTTTCTATCATGAAATATTCAAAGAACATTTTCCAAAAAAAGTTTTTACCTAAAGTATCACTTTAGTGTATAATTTATCCCCATTACTATATATGTGAATGAGTAAGAACAACAATGCTTAGATCTCTGTATAAGATAGATACATTTATTAGCTACACAATTCACCCTAATAGAAATTATACAAATTCACAAGAATCATTTTTGTGTGTCAGCAAAATTACAACTATTTCATGTCACAGACATGAATAGTCAAAACTACAATATGTTAAATATTCATATGCCAAAGGCTGATTCTACGATTTGGTGTATAAGAGCTCCTTCTTTCCCCAGTCTCGCCCGTGATCCCCATTTCTTCCCCAAAGGACAATATATGTTTCAGAAAATCAGTTGTGGGATTTGAGAGAAGGTAAGAAAAATGTAATTTCTAACAGAATTAATATCCATTATGTCTCAAACAGGATCAACCATTGTTTGAAGTAATACAAGAAGTAATGCAGAGACACATGCAGGGCATACAATTCCGAGAAAGGAATGCTGGTCCACAGATAGATCGAAACATGAAGGATGAAGGTACATAACTTTACATAGCAAAAATTTACTGATGTGGTGGAATTAAACCCTCTAATTTTTTGTATATTTGACTAATATTTTATTTGTGTATAAAACTTCAGAAATAACAGTGAGAAAGATTAACACAGTCCTGATCTCATGGGTTTAGTTTGAGCTTCTAGAAGAAAAATAAAATTTAATATATTTTGTCAGCTAATTTGAAAGGTAATTTTGGTGGTTGCATTTATAATTATAATAATAAGTGCTTACTATGTGCTAGACATTATGCTAACTTCTTTACCTATGTTACTCCCATTTACACTCCTAAGAACATTGGGGGTGAGTGGTAGTATTCCCATTTGTACTGCTAAGATGACTGAAGCAGAGTAGCTTGCTTAGAGTCACACAGCTACTAAGTGGCAGAGCTAAGATTTCATCTACAATCTGTCTCTAATTTGGGCTGTTAGAAAATTCTTTTTGTAAAAAGTTTCATCTACAGAGTTAAAATAGATACACTTTTTTAACCTCTTAGAAGTTCATCATATTCTTATTTTTATGGCATACTATCATCAACAGCCAGTGCAAGGCTAATGATAATTTATTTATTACCCTTTAGAGACAGGAAGTAATGCACAGACATATGCAGAGCATACAGTACATACACATTTTTGTGTATTTACTTATGTTCTGCAAAACATATGCTGTTTTATGTGCATGTAGATTTTTTTAACTTCTTAATGTTGAAAGAATTGGAGACTGATAGAAAGTTGCAAAAAATGGGGCACCTGGGTGGCTCAGTCAGTTAAGTGCCTGACTCTTGATCTCAGCTCAGGTCTTCATCTCAAGGTCATGAGTTTGGGCTTCAGGTTGGGTGCGGAGCCTAGTTAGAAAAAAAGAAAGAAAAGAAAAAAAAGTTGCAAAAATTATAGATAAGAGTATTCTGAAGCCTTCATCCAGCTTTCCCAATGAGGATATCTTACCTTACTGTATATCTTACTGTAGTACAATATCAAAATCAGGAAACTGACATTAGTTAACTAGGCTTTAGACCATATTCAATGTTAACTATTTTTATATTACTCATTTGTGTGTGAGCATGTGTATGTGGTTCTGTGTACTTTTGCCCTCTGTATAGCTTCATGTAACCACTAGCACAGTCAAGATACCAAACTGTTCCATCAGCACAGAGGTCTTCCTTGTGCTACCCCTTTGGAGTCACACCAACAACCCCTGGTCTCCGGCAACTGCTAGTCTGTTCTGCATCTCTATAGTTTTATCATTTTAAGAATATATATAAATGAGGGGCGCCTGGGTAGCTCAGTGGGTTAAGCCTCTGCCTTCAGCTCAGGTCATGATCCTGGGGTCCTGGGATTGAGCCCAGCTTCAGGCTCCCCTGCTCAGCAAGTAGCCTGCTTCTCTCTCTCCCCCTTGCTTGTGCGCTCTCTCACTCTGTCTCCCAAATAAATAAATAAAATCTTAAAAAAAAAAAAAAAAAAGAACTTAAATTCCTTCTTATGTGTTCTAAATTATATATTAAATAGTAGTTAACCTCATTTATTTAATTTAGTGTTTGTAGTGGTAGCATACAAATTGTATACATGATTGAACTAGTAAGAATCACTGATACTTTTTTTATCCTTCACTTAGGGAACGAAATAGAAATTGATTTTATATTTAAAATAACATTTTTGTGATATCTGTGAATAATTGTAGTTTTTAAATAAGATTGTAGGTTTTACTGAAACATTTCAGTAAGAGAAAATAATAATATAAATTACACCTTTTAGCCTAGAAATAAAATTAGACAGATATTTAACATTTGGTCACATTTTCTTCAGATCTTTCTTTTTTGTTTTGTAAAGAAATAAACCATTACAGATGTATCTGAAGCTTCATCTTTATCTCTCTCTCTTTCCTCCCTCTCTAGAATTAATGACTATGCTATAATCAGGGTTTTTTTGCCATGTATGTGTTTGTATTTTATGAGTTTGTGTTTGAGTATGTGTAAATTACATACAATTTGTATCATGTAGTATTTATTCAGTATATTCTATAGTATGTAGCCAGCATAAGTACACTATAATATATACATATAACTTTTATGTTTTTAAATTTTATCAAGTATTATATTAGACATAGTCATATCAACATACATGGTTGTATAAGTATTATCTATATCTTAAACTTTTAAGAAAAGGTATCTTATTATGCATATCCTTTTGCAACTTGTTTGCTTGATCATTTTGTTTTGGGGTCTTATCAGTTATGATGCATTGTAAATCCAGTTCATTAATTTTAAATGGTATAGTGAGTTTTCCACATATGAATAAACCACTGTTTATTCACTCCTCTGCTCAGTGATTATTTTCTTGCTAATACAAACACATTGCATTGAATATCCATGTACATATCTTCACAAGCACATAGGTAAGGATTTCTCTAAAGTACATATCTAGAAATGAAATTACTTAGAATATGCACATCTTCAACTTTTAAGGTATTACCACATTGCTCTCCAGAGTAGTTTTCCTAGTTTATTATATCCCTATCAGATTTTATAAATGTTCTATTTTGCTTTTTCAGGCTTTAATATAACCGCAGGGGTTGACGAAGAAACAGGATTTGTTTATGGAGGAAATCGCTTAAATTGTGGCACCTGGATGGATAAAATGGGAGAAAGTGACAGAGCTAGAAACAGAGGAATCCCTGCCACTCCAAGGTAGTATTTATTTGTATGTTAATTGTATAATAATACCCTTTTTTAAACCACTTACTTGTGGAGTCTTTTATTCTATTAACCATGAAGTCTTCATATTAAATCAGTCAAAATGTGGGGCACCTGAGTTTTTCAGTAGGTTAAACGTCCAACTCTTGGTTTCGGCTCAGGTTATGATCTCATGGGTTGTGAGATCAAGCCCCACATTGCACCCCCCCACCACCACGCTGGGCCCTGCACTCAGTGCAGAGTCTGCTTGAGATTCTGTCTCTCCTCCACCACTCATGGACTCACACGTGAGTGCACATACTCTCTCTCTCTCTCTCTCAAATAAATAAATAAATAAATGATCTTTATAAAAAGTCAATCAGTCGGGACGCCTGGGTGGCTCAGTTGGTTAAGCGGCTGCCTTTGGCTCGGGTCATGATCCCAGCGTCCTGGGATCCAGTCCCACATCGGGCTCCTTGCTCAGGAGGGAGCCTGCTTCTCCCTCTGCCTCTGCCTGCCTCTCTGTCTGCCTGTGCTCACTCTCTCTGACAAATAAATAAATAAAATATTTAAAAAAAAAAAAAAAAGTCAATCAGTCAAAATCTCCCTTTCTCTCTCCTACTTCCTCTTCCACTCACTCCTTCCTCTCCTACAATATAACTCTCTTGTTACAAGTCATCAAGTAAAGCTGTTTGTTCTTTTCTGGAAGTTCTCATGGGTGATTCTCTACAAGCACCTCAAAGGAAAGTTTTGTGATTCATTATCCCTGTCATTAAGATCTTACCTTAACCTGAACTACTTTCATTGTAAACATTTCATTATGCCCATCTTTTATAAATGTAGAAAATGCCCAATTATCCTTTTCTTTATGAAATACTTTTAATTTCTGAACCTTTCCCCCCACCCCAATTTTTTTTTTAATCTTTTATCCCATCATTTCTTTTTATGGTTTCAAGTGCTTAATACTACATACTAAGGGTGCCCAGAGGGCTCAGTTAGTTAAGCATTTGGCTCTTGATATTAGCTCAGGTCTTGATCTCAGGATCATGAGTTTAAGCCCTTTGTTGGGCTCCATGCCTACTGTGGAGCCTACTTTAAAAAAATGAAAAATTAATTAAGTAAAAAAAAAAAAAGGTATCAATTCTGAGAAACTATTTTCTTATTCCAAGTTTTATCTGCAGGCAGAATTGTGAAAAAAAAATCATTTAATTTTAGGTGTCGTTACATGCTTTGCAAACTGTTTTTAAAACGTGTTTATTTTGGTACATTATTAGATCTTCTTATACTTCCCTTTCATTTTTCTTAAAAATGGGCTTTCAGATTATGTATATCTTCCCTGGCTTTATCCAGCCTTATAGCCCATGTTTGCTGTCTTTTCTCTGGTGCTCTATTTCAGTATTCTCTGGTTCCTCACCCCTACCTTTTCCAACTGCCATCTCCTTTAACTCCATAATCACCATTCCACTTCATAGAACTTTTTTTAATTGTTAAGAAGGTAAGCAATGACAAAATAGTAAGAGGAGTGATTTCTTATATATGTAGTATACATTTCCATAAAGTGAGGGTTTTTTATAGATAATTATTTTTATATTATAAAATTCATCAAAATTTTTTATTGAATGCCCTTTAAGTAGTGCTTAAATGACTCCAACTCACAGAATAAAATTTATTTTAATTTTAGAGATGGGTCTGCTGTGGAAATTGTGGGCCTGAGTAAATCTGCTGTCCGTTGGTTGCTGGAATTATCCAAAAAAAGAATTTTCCCTTATCATGAAGTCACAGTAAAAAAACACGGTAAGCTGTTTATTTTATTTAAAAAGAAACTTTGAATATACTGTCTGTACTCTTAATCTGTGTAATCATCATTTGAGTCTATGAACTAATATTAGAAACCCTTAAGATTAAGAAGAAAGAAAAAATGTTAATTTCCTAGTATAAAATTGTAACAAACCTGGTGACTAACCATATTTTTGCAGCAACTTTGACCTGAGATATGACAAGCATCATAGTTACTGCCTTATTGTGCTTTTCTTTGTCCTTGATATGACTGTGAGCAAGTTGCATTTTTGTGAACACTTATGAAATCTTTACATCTCTTTTTCTACAACTGTGCTATGCAAAAGAAATATAATTTGAGCCATATATATGATCTTTTTCAGCCACATATATAATTTTAAATTTTCTAGTACTCTCATTTTAAAAGGTAAACAGAAATAGGGGAGATTGATTATGATAATATATTTTATTCAATATATGCTGAATGTTATTTCAGCATGTAATCAGCATGAAATTATTCATGAGCTGCTTTACATTCTTTTGTGGGAGGAGTATTTTCTTTGAAATCTGGTATATATTTTACACTTCTGGCACTTCTCAATTCAGACTAGCCTCATTTCAAGTGCACAATACATGTAACTTTATCAAACATGTTAAGAGTGATACAAAGACAAATCAGGGATCATTTGATGGAGTCTAATCCTTTCTGGTAATACAATGAACGATAATTTTAAATTTCAGGCTATTGTCCTTCAAAAGACCCTGATACTTTTAAAAAGTGGATAATTTATTGCCTAAATATTACTCTTCAGCTGTAACTAAATATATGGCTTTCTTTGAATGCTTAAAACTGCCAAGTCTTTTCTCATGTTTCAGGAAAGGTTGTGACAGTTTCATATGAGGAGTGGAACAGAAAAATACAAGCCAACTTCGAAAAGCTGTTTCATGTGTCAGAAAACCCTTCAGATTCTAATGAAAAACATCCTAATCTGGTTCACAAACGTGGCATATACAAAGATAGTTATGGAGCTTCAAGCCCTTGGTGTGACTATCAACTCAGGCCTAATTTTACCATAGCAATGGTTGTAGTAAGTGAATTGTTATTTTCAAATGTCAGAAATGTTGTGATAGAGTATATTTAAAGATTTTATTTATTTATTTAGAGTCTATTTAGTTTTTTATTCCCATTTGTTTTCAAATTCATTTACTTGCCAAAAAGCATACTGTTTACTAGCTAGTTTAATACACTCTTTCTAAATTAATAAAGCGTTGTGCATACCACCCTTAACCTACAACATCTGGCATCAAAAAACGGAAAATAACAGATGACAACTAATAAAGTGCTTCCCAATGTTTTTCGTATGATAGCACACATAGAAAATAATGGTATTTGTCCGGCAAATACTGGACAAAATGGATTAGGTTAGTGGTGCCAGGTCCAACGGCTTCAGTTAGCCATGGGCCCGCCCCCTGCCTGGAAAGCTGACAGCCTGGGTATTTCGGCACACCTGTGCAATGACCAGTACCTCAGCACCTAGTTGGGAAGCTTTAGACTGGTGAATTAATGTGAGTAGCTTCAACTCGTACTCTGTTTCCTTCATTGTATTGCTGTAATGTGTTCTATCTAGCCAGGAATTCTAGACTCCCTTTATTTTATCTCTACTTGGTCTAAAAGTAAACTATAAGGACAGTAAAACAGAGAAGGTGTGTGCCCTTCTGTGCCTGCTTAGCTGTTTCTACCTTATCGAAAAGAGGACTAAATATGTTTTCTCTCCTTCTTGGTATCACAAGTGAATTTAGTCATGCTGTTAGAATGCAAGTCATTCTGTATTTCGCTATAACCCCAAAAGCAAAAAACAATTACCAGATACACTTAAAGGAAGCTATTATAAATCTTCTGAAAAATGAATTAGATGAGTTTAAGTGTGCTTTGCCTTCATTGTAGCTGTGGCAACTTCCTTTTGGAGCTCATACACGTTCTTAAAATGACACAAGGAAATAATCACCTCTAGCAACTTTCCTACCTTCTAAGGCCAAGAACAGTGCTTCTGAGTCAGCCCCATAGCATTAGATCTGGTTAGGCATCTGTGCTCAAAACCAATTCGACCCACACTAAGTTTTTAAATAGTTTTCATTTCCAAGTTTATGAATAGTTTATGTTCCACTGTGGGTGAAAACTAATTCTTTTGTGAGCTTCAAAAGTTTGAATATTGGTTTTTGACATTCATTAGGCCCCTGAGCTCTTTACTGCAGAAAAAGCATGGAAAGCTCTGGAGATTGCAGAAAAAAAATTGCTTGGTCCCCTTGGCATGAAAACTTTGGATCCCGAGTAAGTTAAAATATGTCTTAAGAATGTTGTTCATATAGCATATAATAAATAATTATATTTAATTATATTTAATCTTGGCATGAAAACTTTTGACCCAGAGTAAATCGGAGTCTAAGTATTAAGAATGTTGTTGATATTATATTGCATCAGCCCTAATTTTTTTGGTTGTCAGTACACTCTCTAAAATTGCATTCAGACTGAGTTTTTAAAAATACCAGCTATATCTTCATTAGATATCAGTGTTCATAATGCTTGTCCTATACTGAGTAATCAGTAAGAGTTTTAAGCTTATAAAACTAATACATTATGAATATTTCCTAATGCCTATTGTTTTCTGGTTGTAAAAGTAATACATGATTATTACGGACATTGGAGGTATAGTCATATAGTCTCCTTAGAGATGGTCTTTATTTTCCAAGCTGTTAACTCCCAGTAGTTCCCTCCATATTTCTAAATACTATGTGTGTACAGATGTTTCTTGAGTTTTTTTTTAAATATTAGACATTAATTGATTACTTCTTATGATGACAGATAAAGGTGTAACCCTCTCCTCACCTTACTACCAACCATTTCCATCCTTTCAATATAATTACCCCGCTGTTTTTATTTAAACCATTAACTGACTTTGTTTTTATTTTGATTATGTGTTTATGCCATTTTATATTTCTTTTCTTTTCCAACTTTTGTTTTTTCTTGAGTTTCTAATGACCCTCCTGTTTGTCTTTTGTTGTTTTCCTTTAAAGCTTGATACCCAACATTAATTTGCTTTCTATATCAATATATGACAGAGCCCCCTTTCTATATAGTATCCTTACCTTTGTAGAATTTTCCTAATTTACTGTGTACTCATTTCAGTCTTGAGATGCAGACTTTTTGTGTGTATCTACATTCTGAGGTGTTCTTCATAATTTCAGGGGTGTTAGGAACCACTGGAACCCACAGTTAAAGCTTACTCATGTAGCAAGTTCTGCCTCTCACTAAAAGAAAAAAAATGATAATTTATTAAACTGACTATAGATAACTGTCTTGTATTATCTGTCTTTATGTCTACAAAAACATATCTGTGTTATTTTTCTTTGTAAGTTTGTAATAGTTTGTTAAGTTTGTAAGTATATAAATTTTCTATGTCTATTTGGTTGCTATTT